>NW_026018165.1:6898568-6968154 GCF_020466585.1 Dendroctonus ponderosae | reverse complement strand
AACACTAGGATCACGGAGCACAAACGAAGTTGCAGATTGGGACAAACGGAAAAATCAGCAGTAGCGGAGCACGCACTACTAGACGGTCACCAAATACGCTTCGACAAAGTTGACATTCTGCACCAATCTGAAAGATACTACCCGAGACTCACCAGGGAGGCCATCGAAATATTTAAACACCAAAACAATTTCAACAGAAAAGAAGAAATTACGGCACTCAATCCAGATTGGAAGCGCGTTTTGCGCCAAACAGCATGTGCGCCGAAGCGTTGGAACCTCCACCCATCCCCCACGCATGAGCACACACGGCTGGGCGGCATAAATACGACTGGGAATCCAGCAGTTGAATCATTCTTAGTCGGAAAGCACGGGAGATCACTTCGCCCACTGCCTCATCGCCTTTGAAAATGTCCACCGCAGTTGTGGACGAAACGTCAGGAAGAAATTCCGATAGACCACAGCTTCAAAGCCCGGAAAACATTTATAAATGTAATCTGACCGTCCGTGAAAGCCTTCATAGTTCCTTTAAATTGTCGGGTCGTTCTAGTTTTAATAAAGTTTCTATTAAACAATGACAATATTCAGGTATTTTCTGTGAAAAATTATAAGATACCTTTTATTGGAACACTCGCCTCCTTAACCGCTTTGCATACATTTTTGGTACACTTTTTGCTGCTTCGAATGATGGACAAAATCCTAATAATTATTTCAAATTTTATATTTTTTCAAAAATAGTTCCCCGAACTGAAAAAGCGAAAGTTTATAATCATTTATTCTATCTATGGGAAAACTCTTGGAAACTGGGGTTTCTTCACTTTTAGGTCAATACTTCTAAACAGGAAAACCGCGTTTTTCCTAACGTTTTACTGGAAAATACTGGCAAAAAAAAATTAATAGATCGATTTGACAAGAACACTCGTCGACTTTCTTTGGACTCCTTGGAAAATCTAGATTACTTTTTTTTAGTTGTTTGAACAGTAGTAAAACGTTACCCAGAAAAAATGTTAATAACCTCTCTTTTAGATGTAAAAATTCCAGTCTCGGGTGTCGTAAGGCTTTAATAAATCACTTATAACTCATCAACCGATGAATTATAACTCGTTAACTCAGACAGCGGCAATAACTCAATAGCGCAACTCAACACAGTGTTAATCAAGCCTAGTCTTTTTTTATTAAGATATTAACAAATACTTGAATTATATGAATAATATCAAAGGCGTTCTAAAAATGGTCCCATAAAATTCAGTCAAATCACTTTCTAATATATTATTCGCACATATCATAAATTATGAGATAAAGAAACAAGAAACTGATCCTCAACCCCAATCAACAACAACATCTCGGTTTTTTAAATTAAGTGTAAAAAATTAATTACGCTTTTGTTAGATAAAAGCAAATATGTCGTTCTGGAAAAAATATTATTAGCAAACCGCTGCTTTTAATTTTTAAGCTCAATATTATGTTAGTAAGAATATCAAAAGTTTTCAATCTAATTGAGATTTTTTATCATTATCTTTATTGAAATTCACATGAGTATATTTATTACGTTTCTATTTATTCGAAAGTCGTCATCAGATGAAAATCGCCAACATACACTTTTCAAATAAATAGCTGGTTACGTGACTAAACTAGCTACAAATTATTTATAATATCGTACGTCGTATGCGAATCGAGGCATTACTTGTTCTTCAAGGACATTTCGAAAATATAATTATACTTTTATGTTAATTCGCAAATTATAAGGTAGATTAGCTAAAAGAAGTATAACAATCCCTCAAATAAAATCTCACGAGATGGACTTAAACAGTCAATTAAACAGGTATGAAATAAAATTACGTACATTACGAATACCATTTTTGAAACGAAGTTCTCTTTTTATAGTATGTATTTACTTGCAATAGTTCATTTAAAAAAATTATTGTAGGGGAAAATAGAATTATTTCATTGCGCTCCACGCAAGTTAAAAATTCCTTATAAATATTTTATTTAGTCACAATATATGTAAGTATAATTTCTAAAATAATGTACGGTGATAAAAATGAAGTTCTGAAAAATCTTTAAGGATATTTTTGTAATCAAATTCAGATTGTAGTAACAAATTTTCAATTTTATAGAGCATCTTTCGTAGCCGGGATTTTTTGAGCGAGTGTCTTTAAATATGAATTAGATTATTTAATTTTAGTTCGTTTTCTCTGTTGCTGCAATCATAACAAAATCTTTCAAAAGATGTTTTACGGCCATTTTTGCGCCGTTTTAGATCAAAAGATTACAATGGACGATCTCACCAGTTTTCATAATAATACTCAATATTTTTTTGCAATTTCTTTCATAGTGCTGACATTTCATACGTTGATTGGCCATATCTAAATAAAATTTATAAAATTGTTGTTCTCATTTAGCTAATAAACTAACAATATATTCTACAAATTAATAAAACAACAAAAAAGACGTTTGAAAACACCGAATTATTGAAAATGCAACAAGCATAGATTTTTACTCAAAATCCAAAACACTTTGTACATATGAGAGAATTGTATTTAGAATGGCTTGAATTTCTTCTCTAAACATATTTCTGTTATGCATAGTGTTTTGATTTGGGTGCTGAAAAGGACAAGATTAAAGCAAAATAGCCAAATAAATTGTATTATTAATTTTTATTAAGTAAAATTTATTTTCAGGCAACAAACAATCACAAGTTTTTGCCAATAGTTGCCACAACGAACAATTCTTCAAGACAGGGCTCTTCTGCTATTTTATCCACTTTAAAAATATATGGCCATAGTCTTCAAGGATTCAAATCAGAATTATTAGTTACATCTAAGGTACTCAGTTAATTGCACATTTCAATAAATAATAAATTATTGCTGACTTACAAGGAATGGTACTCTATACTCCTATACAAGTACCTACATATTAAAAATTACAAATACCGTATTATTTGCTTACCATACCAGTAAGTATAATTACACGAAAAAATTCTTTGGCATAAATTGGACAATTTATTTTAGTCTAAAGCTTGCTAAATACTATGAGTAGATGGTCATCAAAGTCATCTGAAATAGAAATTGTCTCATCATTTGATAGCAGAATAATCTCAACATTAAATTTTAAATTAATAATATTTGCAATTTTTTTAAATTCTAATATTTTTAGTTTATTACAATATAAAAACTCACCTCTTCAAGTGATATTGGATTACTTTTCATTTTAGTATCCAAATTGTGATATCGCTCTGAAAGAAAATGAAAAACAAAACGAAAATAATTATGAAAAAGTTATTACGAAAAGGCGTTATGGCCCAATGATAAAGTTGTAATATTTTGGTTTAAAAAACCCTCTAATTGATGATTCTCACCGTGGGCTAAGTATAATCGGATCAGTGCCATGATGTAAGATTCCGTGGTCACAATTCGGTTTTTGGCAAATCGCAACACCAAACATTCCAGTACTTTATTGCTGACAGTACATCCAGCTTCCCAAAGCAACGCTCTCAGGTTGTAACTTGAAGTTTTTCCGCTGTTGTGGCCTCTTTCAAATTTTTGGAAAGCTAACTGAAATTACCAGGAAATCTACATTTTCGTCTACCGGCAATTGAAATATTTAGTCAATAGGCATAACAATAACTTAAATGAAAAAAATAATCAAATGCAATTTCAAAAACTGAACAAAAATTCAAGATTACAACTTTTAAACCTAATTTAAGAAAAAGTAAAAACTTGATAAAACTTTACACCGAAGCGTTCGATTAAGAATCTGCTGCGGTCTGCAAAAGTCGACTATTTCATCATTAGCACAGAATATCCTCCAGAGGGGATGTTATCTGATTATTAGTAGCTTACCCTCCAAAACTGAAGCATGTGAATCAACGCAGGGATGTCTATTAAACTGATTCGTCCACTAATATTGTAATCTTTTAACATGATCAGACTTTTACACAGCTCTAAGCTGGGTTTATCGCATAGGTAAGACTTCCAATTGGATTTTAGTATCTTTTGCAGTTGACTAGCATCGACTTCCGGTGGGTACTTGAGCAACAGTTTCGGTAGGATCGACTTGCCTTCTTTCTAAATAACGTCAACATTTCTATAATGCTGCCTAAATGAATCTTTTTCCAAAAATAGTAATTGTTTTTGTTTTATTGACAACATTCTAAATTTGCCCAATTTTACTGGTAAATGAGAAGACCGAAAGAAAATTTGGTTGCCTTATTTATTATCTTTAAAAATAAAAACGTAGAAATCACATAATTATATTTGTAATTTGGAATTTATACATTAAAACTTTTGGTTTATCAAACAAATGGGGAATATATACTTACATGAAGTGCTGATGTGGAATCGTCCGAAAATTCTAAAGCTATATTTTTTATTAACATATTATCTTCGTTAACCTCCCTAAAAAATATATTTTTTATTACATTTAACATTGTAGACTATTGAAAATATTATCACAGAAATTATCGTATTTTTAGAGAGAAATGCATTGAAAGAAACTAAATTTTTACAGTTCTAAAAAGGCTCACACAGTGAAATAAAGCTATTTAGAATACAATCGTTTGTTTTTAGGTAACAAGCAGAATTATTTACTTTGCGTTTGCTAAGAAATTTTTTGTATTTCAATGCATATTAATTAATTTAAATTGCTGACTATAAAGTGAGGTCTTATAGAGTAATTAATACAACATTTTATTAACTAATTTTGTGTATTACAACTTCAATTTCAACTTGGGGGTCGCTTTAGAAAATCAGATCTTAAAAAATAAAAAATTTTATAAGACAAAGGCGATCAACTGGATTTATTTGCTGAAATAATACTATATAATACTAATACTGCTGAAAATAAGCTGAAATAAATTTTACAATACGGAGAATAAACACGGATTTGAGAAAAAGGATGAACACGAAATTTAAAGTGCTCCGTTTTGAAGTGAAAGCCCTGCACTCAAAACATATTATAATGGTTATAGTGAAAAATCGATAACAGCAACGAATAACATGATAAATAAAAATATAAATAAGAATGCAATAATAGTCTAAAAGTAAATATTGATGTTTAATTTCTTAGATTTTCAGTCATTTTTTGTTGTTTTCGGCCAGTTTGCAGAATTTTAAACTGTTTTCTCCATAATATTAACACTTTTGTTCCACTATCTGGACAATTTGGACACAATGTCCAAATTACGGACCTAGTTTCATTATCTAATGAGTGATAAAGTCTAAAATTTAAGAAAAATATTTAAAATCAAATTTTTATTCTTTCCCTAAATCTCCTTGTGTGAGGAAAAGATCAATTTTTGAGTGTTATCTTTATTGCCCTGAACAAGCCCAAATAAAATGCAAAACGTCTCGAATCGAAATAACAGTCACTTTCTCTTAAACCGATTCCCTACTCATTATTAAATCCAATTCAATCATTGTAAACGATCGTAAAGCAGCATCGTTATTATAACCATTGGTCGTGTAGATCAGCTTTGGAAACACGATAACCAAAGTTTGTGTGTTTTAAATTGATTAAAACTGAAATTAATCACTGGAAAAATTCCAAATTTGTGGAATTGATCTACTAGATTCTTTGGGAATACAGGCCCAGAAACGAAACAGTTGAAGAAGTGTTTATTGTTATGCTCTCACCAAATATTGCTTTGTTCATCGGTTAAAATCCTGAGCAAAAACTTCCCATCCAAGTTTGGTATATTAGTCTGGGGAACGACGATATAATCACCTGGAGGTAACGTAAAAAATGTGACCACTTCCCTGGCAATAGAATGGTTGGTAACATCTAGCGGTTTCTGTGAAGAGATTAACGATAAATAATTCAAATAATTTTATGTTGACTGAAGCCATCTTGCCTGGTCTGCTACAAAATTTGGCGTCAATCTTTGCATGCTGGGAGGAACTTCATAAACGGCAAAACCTATGGCAAAAAGTGGTTTCCTCTTTTTAATATCAGTAACATTCGTTTCATAGCACTGGGTAACAGAAACCACCACGTGGCACTTGTTGCTCGTCGCTCTGGGAATTTGAACTCGAAATTGGGGGTTCATTGAAGTTGTGTCTGAATATCAATAAAAATGCACTGTAAGATTTTAATAACTGAATTTTTCATACGAAACTTTATGGCTTCTGAATACTGTACTGAAAATGTTCCTTAAGAGGTAACAGTTTCGTAATTCCTTCCTAAATTTATTCATTTTTTTGGGATTGTAAAAGTTATTCAAATGTAAATTGAAACAAAATAATTAATATGCATATTGACGAAAATCTTTGCTTAAAAAAGAATTGATCGTTATACTTACTTACCAGTATAAGAAGGCCCACCTCCAGCATTATACCCAGCCCGCCATCTTCGTCTTGCTAATACTGCCCTCCAGGGTTGTTTAGAATGTAGCGCGTTCTCCATCATCCAGTCATCTGGTCCAATATGGACTAAGTCAAGTTGGGTGAAGTGTCTGGCAAAATCTTCAAAAGACATCCTGAAAAATGTGTTGTTTTCATTTCCAACCTTGCAAAGTTGCGTATTCACTGTCTAAGTCTGATAATAGTATAAATACTCAATAATTGTATTTTTCGATAAAGTTAATTTGGGCGAAGCGAGCAGGTTTTGCGCCCCAACGTCTCTATTAATATCCGCCTTCCCGGAGAATTCTGAAAGTTTCACTTACCAGAACTCGCCATCATTGGCTACTCGCACACTTAACAATTCTTTGTCTCTTGCCGACAAGCCGTCCCATTCCCACGATCTTTCGCTCCATGCTCCTGTCCATTCTCCTCGAGCCCAAGGGTTTCGAAGACGCACCAAAGGCGTTTCTCCCGATGCGCCTCTTACTCTTGCTAGTCCGGTTACTGAATAAGCATGATGCGTGATCAGGCCATTTCTGAGTCTTAGTTGCCTTTTACTGTCTTTATCCTAAACAAAACAAATAACTTGTTTTCGCTATTAAATTGTCAAAGATCACCGCATACCGGGTGTCAATTTGAAAACTTCCCACCCTTAATATCTTTCTTGCAGTTGAAAATATGAAAAATCGGAAAGAAGCGTCAATTTTATTTGTAAGGGGGCCACTTTAAATGAATATTTGTAGCCTCCTTGTTTCAACCCCTTAACGGGAACGAGGGTTCAAAGTTCAAGACATTAATTAATTTAGTCAGCATTAATCATCCAGATGATGCGAAAAAATTGAAGCAAAAAATGAAGATCTAATCCAACATTTTTCAGTAAAAAATGAATAATTTGGGACTAACTGAGTATATTGAAAATATTTCTTGTCTGCGGTTAATACTATCGCAGTTTCGTTTATATAAAAAATAATCTGATTTAATTTTTATTATAAATGGCAGGGTGAGACATCAGCGATACTGTGCACATATTTTCAACAAAATAACTTCTTTGAACCAACCTGAATTACTTTTCAACAAAATTTCTGATTCTCTAAGCTCTTCTACTTTACAATGCTTTGACTATGGAGTTGATTTCAGTAGCTGTTTTTGAGACATCTTAGGTGAATCAAATCATTTTTCCTCTTAAATACATCTGTATCAGGAGATGAACATTATGGCATAAAAAATGTATTGAATGTATAAAGCAGAAATAAGCAGATATCGGCAACGGCGAATTTTTAAACAACATTCGGGGAGAAACTTTGATATTCTAATTTTAAACCTGATCTGATAATTTTGGACCTATTTTATGTGCTTACTATTGCATTGTGTTTTAGAAATTTAAAGGAAATATTTTATTTACTTCATTGATTATTATTAATCTGGCAGAAAGTATATAAAATATTAACATTTATTTCTAATATAAACGACAAAATCTCAAGAAATAAAAACCGCATCAATGGGTTGTGTCTTCAAACAATTGATCAAATGAATGTTTAACTAATTTAATCAAGTAAAATTTAAAAATATTTAGGAAACATTGTCAGGTTTAACTCAAAACGGTTTTAAGGGAACATGCAGTTCAACTTTTGTAAAGTAATCTCTAAGTATTTCGAATGCACATATTTTCTATTTTCATCAAAGGTTCAAAGTATCAAAAATGCATGAAATGGTTAAAATTAATAAAACACTAATCGAAATGTCCCATAACACTTAAAAAAAATGTTCGAGGCATTAAAAACCTTTCGTCGTAAAAAGAAAATAAATAAATTATATCCGACTTAGCCATTGCATAGCCAGAGATTAGTAGACTACTAGAGTCTACTAATCTCTCTCTCAACTATAGAACGTGCACAAATAAGAATTTAGTAAACTATTAAACATAAAATTTTAGTTTGCTGGTGTCTCAAGGTAAAAAGTACCAATCAAAAAAAATAGTGAAAGTAAAACTTAGTGCACTAAGGACCAAGAAATCTGATTATAAAATGTAACAATTAATAAGAAATTTAATGAAATTAAAACACTATTTGTAGGTATCGAAGCCGTAGTAAATCAAACTCTAGATAATCATAAAAATAAAATCAAGACAGGAGCTAAATTCCAGTCCAAAAAAAACTAAAAACGTAAGCAGTGATTTAATTGAAACTGAGTGTATGACTTTGAAACAATGCACTTACTTGTATAATTGTGGCTATTAAAAGACTAGATCGTGGAACTGCTGAATTCAAAACTTGGAAGGTAAGAAATCGATCCTGGTGGGTTAGTCCAAAGCTTTGAACTATTCCTCCAGTTAAATCCTGAAGCGCTTTTGTGGTCGTACCCGCTAACAGACTTTCATACGATCCATAAAATCTATAAATTATAAAAATTAACATTTAACTTACTTTAATCTAAAATGTTGTAAGGAAATAGGGCATTAATAACACGGCATTAAAGGTCTAGTAATGTTCTTACTTGGCATAAGCTTTCTCCAATAATGCAGCCCAAAATTCCGTTGAATTTGAACACTGCAAATGAACTAATCTTCCTTTATGAGTTGGCAATTTGTCATCTACCACCACTTCTCTCCACTCGCCAAAGTGCCAAAATCGAAACCTGCAAGAAATCAATGAAAATTATTATCAAATTATTCGGTAGTAAACGTGATATTATTAAGCTTCATTAATCCTGTTCAATGTCTACTTTATCGGTGAACGAAGAAGATTATTATATTTTTTTACTCTCCAAGCAGAGATCGATTTTGGAGCGTTTACCTTTCGATATATTTTTTTAATATGATGCCATTCTTATAAAAGCTGATGTAGCCAAATTTGCTTGTGCATTATATAATATGTATTTAATAATTTTTACTGATTTTTTTCCTAAGAGGTTGCAATGGCTAAAACCTGCTTTTGAACCTAAAGTTTAGCAACTTTAAAAAATTCAATCTCCCCTTAAAACTGAACAACATTTCGTCCGTATTTAGCTTAGGGCTTTGCTAATACTATGCCAAAAAATGTGTTTAATCGTTGAACCCGTTGGAAGTTTGTAATGTTTTCTACCAAAAGGTTGTGATGTCTAAAAGTTGCGTTTTTGAGCCTGAAGTTCAGGAACATTTCAAAATTTACTTTCTAGTTGGAACTTAGTGAAATTTGGTGCATGTCTCGTAGAGAGTTTTGCTAACATTGTGTCAAAAAATGTGTTTGAACTAGGCCTGAGTAACTCAGTGAATTTTCTGTAGTTGGCGCAGTGCTACGCAACTGACTTGGTGCGCCAACCCATCGCACCAGCACCGTAACTCAGTTCTGTTGCTGAGAAAAAGCTGATAACTTTTTTCACTTGTTTTTAGATTTATTTTAAGGGTCATTTATTAATAATATATTGAAAATTTCAGAATTTTCAGTTGTAGCCAACGTGTGTAATTAATTTTCTATCAAAAAATGAAGAAAAATTGAAGGGAAAGTTTATTGGGAAATTGGAAATAACAGATTATTTGGAAATCTCGTCACCTCAATACCTCTCAAGGATGTAAGAGTGTTTAGACTGATTTTTTTTTGCTTTTCTTTCTGCTCAAAAACGATCTATTTTGTAGAGTTTCAGTTCACTCAGTGTTACTCACTCAGTATTTTTACTGACAATCTGGAGGCCTTTTACGCGAAAAATAAAAATAAAAAACATAAATCTATAGTTTTGTAAAAATTTTGCAAAATCCTTTTTCAGCGTCGAATTCGGGACAAAAACGAAAAAAAATTCCTCCTGTTTTTCCCCGAAAACCATTGAAGTTTCCTCCGAAACCAATCACAAAACTAAAAGTTTTTAATCGAAAACTCAAAAAAATATTTTTCTGATGATTTTCGTTTCTGACAGTAATGGGTCATTTTCAGCCAAAAATTACAAAATTAATTTTGCTTGAAAATTCGCCTCATTCACCGGTTCGTAGGGAACTTTAGAAAACCCATTTTAGCTTCGAATTTGGAACAAAAACCAAATAGTTTTACTCAGTTTTTTTTACCGAAAGTAATTAAGATTATCTTGAAAAAACGACCAGAGCAAAAGTTTACAAAAAACATTTGCAAAATTTGGCGCCCTCATCGCTCTGAAGATTCTTAAAGTGTCATTAAATTTTCTATTAAGCAATTCTTTCGACGCAAAAATTGCATTAATTTTTAGTTTCACTTAAAATACTGATAATATTGAGTTATTTTCTATGAAAAATTAAAAGATAAATTTTATTGTAACACTCGCTTCCTTAACCGGTTTGCATACATTTTTGGAAAACTTTTTGCAGCTTCGAATGATGGACAAACACAAAACATAATTATTTCTGTCTATTTCCAAAAATATTTCCCGAACTAAAAAAGCGAAACTGGAGTTTCTTCACTTTTAGGTCAATATTTCTAAACAACACTGTCTCTAAACAACAAAACGGCGTTTTTCCTAACGTTTTACTGTAAAGTACTGGCTCAGGGCTCGAGCTACTAAACTCAACTTTTATGCAAAAAAATTAAGAGATCGATTTTACAAGAAAACTCAGTTCTGTTACTGGGGAAATCTAGATCACTTTTTTAGTTGTCTGAACAAAGTAGTGAAACGTTTCTCAGAAAAAATGTTAATGACCTTTTTTTTTATGTGAAAATTCCAGTCTCGGGTCTCGTAAAGCTTTAATAAATTACTTATAACACATTAACCGATGAGTTTATAACTCGTTAACTCAGAGAGCAGTAATAACACAATAGCGCAACGCAACATAGTGTTACCCAGGCCTAGTTTGAGCCTCCAAATTGTTTGAAAGTTACAATTTTTTGCCCAAGCGGCTGCGGTAGCAACAAAAAGTTACATTATTGAACCTAAAGTTCCGGAATTTAAATGTTCCGGTTACTGGATTTAAGTAAAAAAAATTTCCAGTTATAAAGTTAGTGTCTGCTTTGAACTCGTCTTGGTCCTTGGAAACTTGGTCCAACTTTAGATAAGGCTTTTGTGAATACCACGTAAAAAATTACGTAATTAATATTTCAATTTTGAAAAGCCGGTAGTTGTTATGACCCTAAATTCCCGTCCCATTTTCTTAGCTCTGCTTATACATTATAGACTTGGTTTATCTGTTCAAATAGGCAAAGTAATCAAATTTATTGCTTACAAATATCTATAAATAGCAGGATCTAAATATCAACAATATTTCGTACCCCTGTAATTTTATACGACAATTTTTTATCAATTGTTTACTCAATTCTTGAGACGAAAGTCTTAAAAGGACAATAATCCGACAAACGCCATTCTTACATTTTTCCCAACAATAAAATAACAAGAAAAAAAGTTAATTCCGGAATGCATGCTTAGGGAATTGTTTTTTTAAGCATTAGAAAAAAACTGAATTTCCTGCTCTTTTGCATGTAACACTGGCCATATAAATAATTGTCTCACTAAAACATAATCGTATTTATGGCCTTTGAATTTCACTTATACGTGTTAACATCCAATATGAAAATCTCATGATCCATAACAGTTAAATGGTGCACGCAATATTCGCGTAAGAAATGTTTTAATTTAGAAATAATATATAAATGTAGGTTTTCCAATGCACAAATAAGCCAATGGTGCATAAACGAATAAAATCGACAGTTGCACATATAAACTTATAGTCTTAGAATGTAAACACAACAATGTTAAACATTTAAAACACGCTTAGAATAGAGCAATCAAAACCTTGCGAGAACTGTATTAGTGAATACCCATACTGAATCCCGTATGGGTATCATGAGAAAATAGTACCAAAAAGTTAATTTTATTAAATATTAAATCCAATGAGCCGATGGAAAAGACGGCAAAGATGAAAGCCTTGTATGACGGCTGAGTGTAGTTATTAGTAACTAATTGTGTACATAATTGATGCACTTTTCATGCAAACTCAACCTCAAAGTTACTAATAATCCATCCAGCAACATTGATTAACGTGTTCAGCTCTGATATGATTAAACATCAAAAACTTCCATAAATTCTATTCATTTGCCAATATGAGTATCTTCTAATAGGTACCAAAAATATCCTACATGACACCAAATTACGAAGTACACTTGGTCTATAATTAGGTTTGCACCTTTCTTCTTATAGGCTAAATTGAATACCTTCAACCTAGCTGGTATAATTCTAATATGCAATCCGAGTGTATTCCTTCATAAATTGTCTTATATACTCCCCATCCGCACACAAATGCCGATAACGTTTCTATTGTTTCGCTTGATAAAATATAAGAAGCATATAATAGTCGCAGATAATGGTTGAATTCCTTCTCTATTGTATCTATTTTCATTGTTTTCTGAATTCGCACTGGAAGTTATTGATTCCCAGCGGTGCGATAGCAATACTCATGAGGCTTTATTGCGTGATTTACTATGTGCAAGTTTCGAGAAAATGCTCTTTATCGTAATTAGGGTTTGATAAGCGGCAAGTATGACAATTATTCGAACAAAATATTGCTTATTGAGTAATGGAACTATTTAAGAACAAGAAACTAATTTCATCTTGTGTAAGCATTTGCTCAAAAGAATGGTTTGATTTCTTTTGTGTGCGTTCAATGTGAAAAAATGGTCGTCTCCTTTCATTGCTGATTTAGTGGCCCTAATTTCTAAATAGCCATAAAATCCTCGGAAAACCACATATTTACTCATACTAGACGGACAAGCATTCATATCTATCTAATCAGTATATGTAACATAATAACGACGGCAACGACAAGTTTTATTGAAAGCCGATAATATTTAGGGCTTTATTTTATGGCTACTGTCACTTCTCCTTACGAAAATCATCCAATTTGAATCCCTAGAGGGTTGAATTAAAGCTTTTACCGAAATGAGAAAATCACAATATTTCAATAACATTACGAGATTGAATGAGACAAAATGAAACTTAAATGCTTTTAGTGTTTTATTGCCTGAGTGGAAAAATGTGTGCCTGCTGGCCATATATAGTGTAAATGATATAGAATGATTTAATGATAACGGCAAAATGTATTATATTTGAATTTCAAATTAATACAAATTACCCCATACATACTAATTTAATTTACATCATCATTAATTGAATTTAAATCATACAAACTAAACAAAACAAAATGTTACACATCCTAGTCTACGTAAATTAATTTTACTATCACTAAGAGGGCACACTCAGAAGAAGAAGCATATCCAAAATCCACAAAAAAATCAAAATTGTCAATGCTTTTTAAAATATTTTAAACACACACTTTTTTATTTGAACGTTTTCGTCAGCAGCAAACCGATATAAACAGTAATCAGTACAATCAAAAAAGTACACTTTAGAGATGAAATTAATTTTAGCCCAGATTTTTGATACTTTACATATTCTTATGGCTCTAAAAGAGAACTACTTATATATTAGGAATCAGTATATCTGTAATAATTGTTGTCAAATGAGTTCATTGTTTGTATTGGACATAAATGCGCAGAAGTTGTTCTCAGTTTTTGAACCAAAGAATAACAATTTACATAAACGTGCAATATTTAAGAATCACTGTTTTCCTTGAATTTGTGAGAGCCTGTTAAAAATGATTTGCATTACTGCGAAATTGACCGTTTCTGGAATGTATGTATTTTTTACAAATATTGAAAAAGCTGAAATTAAATGAAAGAAAGAAATGCAATATCTTAAAGTGATTTCTTCCAGGCTAATTAGAGATTAATAATTGCGTTGCATTGATTATTTCTTTGCCATTACTGGCCTGTAAATCGAATTGTTTTCGTTGCAAATTTGCGTCAGTTTGTTTCTCTGTTGTCGTTTGAGGTTCACTACTCTCCAATAAAACACGAAACTGTAATTATTTGCTCACTAAAAACCATTTCTCACCCTCAATATCATGAGATATTTTTTCTTCTATTGTCGTTCGAGTGCCAGCCACCAGTAAATCACACACATCGAATTATTTCCTGAATAAAAAGGTCTCCTAGTGCACCTTTCCGCATATTTCCATATCTGATTTTCCATTTTTTTCCAACCCATCTCTGATTTGTCTCTAGTTTTTAGCTCGAACTGTTTTGTCCTCAAAAAAGTTATTGTATTGCATCTCTATTTCACACCGACTCCATCCCAAATCAATACTGTGAATCGAATAAACGCGTTTCTAGTCGACTTAGTATTCAAATTAGAATTAAAATCGAAGACCTCTATCGAATCGCAAAATTAATTCGATATATTTTCTATTTTTAATCGCACTAATTCGATTCTTTCCATAATCGCATAATTTCAGTTATTTATTTAGATTGCTCGTATCGCTAGCTCTCTAGATTACTCTATTACGTTATTAGAAACGAGTTATTTATCCTAGGAAAACTAAAGAAAATCACACAGCAGAACGTCGGACAAAAAGAGCACAAGATACAGCTCGAAATAGTAGACGCTCTGAGAAATAAAACAATAAATTCATACCGTGTTTTTTTAAAGAAAGCTCAATTTTAAAAAAGGCTGCTGTAGGCTAAAGAGAAAGAACTAGGGAGAGAATCAGAAATTAGTAAAAAGGTAAACTAAAGTACACTCACGATTGTCTCAAGTGTGCAAACTAGCAAAGGCAACTGATTGTTTTTAAAAGTATTTAATGTTTGAAGTGAAAAGTGAAAGAAAAAGAATCAAAAAAGTTAAAAGACCTGGAATTCTACTAAAATATCAATTAATTCTTAAGATTTTATTTGAAACAGCTGTGAGTTTTTAATGAATAAATAATGATTACTTGGAGATGCTACAAGTTCTTGCAGTTCTGTCTTTGTTATGAGGTTTTAGATTATAAATTTTAATCCATTACAGATCACTGTATAATTAGATTTCGTGAAAGGGGCAAAACTTCTAAACGATGACTCGAATCAGAGTTACATCAAGAGACCGAAAATCCGATAAGAGATAAAAAGCTGGCGCGCTTTTGCTTGATAATGCTCTTGTTAGAACCGAAACCTGGTTAAGCTCGAAAACCCTTGGCTAAATCAACCATCAATTAAAAACACTTCAATACGAAACAAACATATTCACTATATTTCAAATAAACTTCAGCAATGGATGTTCGAGAATGCAAAGTTCTTCACTGTCGATTTCAAAAGTTGACTGTCAAAACTTCCATCCGGCACAAAACGAAGAAACCCGTTAACCGAGGTTGCTTGCGGTTCACGAAGATCTCGAAGAAGTGAAAACGTAATAACGACTCATTTGTTTCGCACCAAATTATGCATGTATATACATGGGCTCGGGTGAAAGAGGTCGCAATAAATCTGCGGAACACCGAAAGCCCTGTGGCGAATGGATTGATATCTGTGTTATGGTAGCTGTATGAACAGGTCAATGTTGTGCGGTTAATTTCACAGCAGTTTTTCTTCCTATAATCATAAAAACTGTGTTCAGAGAAGAACGGTAAATACGCTTGTTTTGGAACATTTTCAGATATTTTCTAACCATATGTTTATGGTTTTAAAGGACATTTTTCTAACAGAACGACCAATTCTATAATTCACCGAATCAACTGAATTAAAACACATCCTGACAAGAAGCGCACGAAAGTGAAAAACCATATAAATATATTAAAAAATTCGACATTTTCTTAGAAAATATATATACCTAAAACAGCAAAACTATACAACTTTATCTCATTGGATTTCAAAAACTACTGATTTATTTACAGTGTATGACAAAACTGACTTTAGGTTACCGCAAAATATGCATTTCATATATTGCGCGCTAAATTATCTGTTGGTTTTTAATAAAAAATATTTTCTTCAATATACATATAGAACATCAATTAAAAAATGACATATACTTGTACTAAAAACATGAAAATTATAAATGTAAAAAACCCATGTAAGATAACATAAATAACATAAGAACCTTTTTGATTTGGCGGATAAAGTGACCGTTGTAACTCCCCCTGAATGAAACATGATCTTTTATGATGGGATCCCGGAAATAAACTCGGAGATTCACGCAAATTAACCACATACTTCTTCTAAGCTCTAATATACTGCGGAATAGCAGCCTGCCAACTTTTTACGTGCATGATCGTGAAGCCAAAAGTACAGCGACGCCGCTTTTACAAGTGTTTTTTCCAAAAGTTTGTTCATTTATTTTGTAAAACATGATTTTCAGGTTCCAAATTTTTAGATAAAAGAAACTGGATTGTGGATTATTTTTAGTCTTTTGGTCATATATTTTTCTATTTATGTTTCGACGTTTTTACGTGCCAACCAAATATAAAAACCGCACATACTGAGTGTTGAAATCTTAGGCTCATCAATAACATAGTTTAGTTACAAATATCACTAAAAAAGTTGCCTGATTTTCAATTACATATTTAAATTCGAGAATATACAAATTATTTTTAACTGATGTGAATCATAGAATAACTCTTTTGTGACAGGATTTTTTTAATTTATTTTTTATTATAGATATTTCCTGAGCATGTTGAAATTGCATTAGTCGAAATTTATGAAAAACAACTATTTTCAAAATATTTAAGGTGTAAGTACAGTACGATCCATAACAACATGCTTAGAAGAGTGCTGAAAAACTGGTTTACTCAAAACAGATGATTTCTCTAGTTTTTTGTTGATAAAAAATGTCGAGGACTTTGCGGTTCAAGTTCAAGTTCCTGGTCATGAAACCATAAGTTTTGTGCATAAAAAAACGATAGTGAAATATCGGAGGCACTTTGACATAGATTTTAATAAAAGTTGTATCGAATTTAAATTTGTTTAAAATACTAATTATAATTTTAATAATCAATGATGCAACTTTTCCATTCTTTTTGTGCAAATGGTAAATTCTTCAGTGGCTAACCAGAGGATGATTGATTCATTTACCCTTTCCTTGAAAAGTTTCATAATTCTCTCATGGAGAGTCAGGTGAGATCATCTTCATTTAAGTGAAATGTCGAGAACCTTGGTAAAATCTAGTATAAAATCAAATAAAAATGGGAAGTTCAATTGCACAAGACGGTGATAGGCTTTATAGCTAGGTGGTGTTGACTCTCAGAAATTTATTTCGTATACTTCGCTTCATTCCATTTGAATCATTCGGCTAGTGCACTCGTTTTTATTATAGCTATACTGTATTTCACTATAATCAATTTATCGCACAATTTTCAAAACTATTTTGCTGGCATAGATTTAATCGATTTGGAAACGCCAGTCTGATAGATTTATCTTCCAAATATACGAATAAATGTGAATTATTCCGGCTTCTCCGTATAAATGAAATAATTACACATACATTGACACTTTTGTTCCTTCTTTGGTGATTGTTAAACGAAGAATCGAAGGTAAGTGACAGTCGGCGACAATTGCCGATAAACAAAATCGTGGTACCGCGAAAACGCATGAAGATATTAGAGATTTCGCTGAATGAATAGAAGCCTTAGAATTTAGATGGTTGACAATATCGCAGATCTCGGTCGCAATTTGTGATCTTGTTAAACAAATTAAGTCGGGCAACCATCTAGATAATTTCTTGCATTCTTGATGCGGAAAAAAGTTCTTTATGATCCTTTCTTACGTCGGAGCTTCTTGGAAGATAATGCGCTGCTTTACAGAGTTGCATTCGACGACATGTTTTCTTACTTTATATTACCGAGACTACGGATTTTTTCCGCGCGATATTATGTTGGTAATTCGTCATTTAAACGACTGTCCATCGACTTTTAACTGTTGGCGACTATTTGAATCTTCTTATAATTAATCATGACTATTTTCCAAGAGTTCCACAATTTTAACATTATTAGTAGTTATAAGGAAATATAAATTATCCTTGGACTAGAAATATTCATTTGCAAAAAAATTTAACGCAAAGTGTGATTTGCAAAAAAATATGTCTATTGTTTATCTGTTAATTTAGATATCAAACACTTTATTTTATTTAAAACATTTAATTGGCATTCTGTAATACATTTTATAAAACTTACGAATTTTTAATAATAATACGAAGAAAAGTTAATTATATTTACTTTCATTAGTTATTCTGTGTTGTATTTCTATTGAGTCAATTAAGTCAAATTGCCATCCCACCTAGCCAATACCTTTGAAGAAATTTAAAAAATCCATGTTTCACATCGCACAACCATCTGTAATGAATATAATTCATTAACTACTGAGCGCATTTAATCACAGCGTTTTTTTCATCAGATTAATTCGCATTAAATGAAAATAAGTTAAAGGTTTTTACAGCACCAATTTGAAAGTCACAACAAAACATTCATAGAATCCCCATCATCCGTAAAAAAAAAACCGGAACGTAAATTTCCGTATGTTAATTATTCGTTTCGTCATTTGGCTGGACAAAGCTATTAATCTCAATAAACTGAAAACATTGTTAATGGCTAAGGACATTTCCTTAATTCGACTAATGCCAATTTACTTCTTTGCGCTTAAATATATATCTTCCTTAACGTTATCGCCTTAACTGAAGTTATTTAATTAGAACGACCCTTTTATGATCAATGTGACACTGAGAACCCGGCCGGAATAGTAATCCCACCCTGTATAGATCCGAAGACCATTTAATTAGATTTATAGGGTATTTGTCTCTTGTCTTGATAAAAGTAGCAAGTGCCCACTGTAAAGCCGAGTTCGTGTCTATTCACTTCGGACTTAAGCTTCCTCAAAGCGTGTAAGAGCTTCTTAATGGTTGTGTTGCTCTTGGTTTGCTGTTGCCTTTTTTAAACTTATTTTCACTTTTATTAACTGTTGACAATGGAAATAAATGACTAAGGATTTCAATTCAATGATAATAGAAATATTTCGTTTCCTATTTGCAAAGCGCTTCCAGTGAACAGATGTTTGCGCTTTCTTCTAGAAAGGTAAAGTGGTTTTTACATTATTACAGATAGATTCTCCTAAAGTGCTCCTCTTTACTGTTATTTGAAGTAGATATAAAATATTTAAATTATATTTTTAAATTTCTGCCAATTTTGTAACATTTTTCAATAAAGGCTGCTGAATAAATTCCAGATTTTCTGAGATAACTAGTGTTGCGAAAGGATTTCAGGTGGTTGTGCTAATATATACCAATGAATTCAATTATTAATTAGAAATAAATTGAAGCGCATTGCCACAATTAACCAACCAAATCAAACCAAAAAACTATTAAAATATATCTGAATATGAAGAAAATTTACAACATTTGCTAACTTAAATCTTGAATACGAAGCTTGTAAATTCTCATTTTCCTTAAAGCACATCTTTTTTTAGTACTCAATAATATTAATAAGATTTTATTATAAGAAAAGTTTCATAACAAACCAATTTATTTATGAAAATATATTACTGGAATATATGAAGAATATTAATTTCAACAGATTGTGGATTGGACTAAAAAAATTTCAAAACTAGTTTAAAAGTGTCCGCAAATGCTTCATTATTCCAATTTTCTACGGAAAGTTTAATTTTCAGAACATGATAGAATATCAACAAACTTTTAATGTAAATAAGGTTTCTTTATCCATTTCCTCCGCCTAATTTATTTTTTTGAAATGTCCGATGTTGTTTGAATGTCCTCTCTGCTTTTATTATCAAAAACATTAATATATTAACTTCTTGTCTTATCACTTGGCGATTTAAATCTGCATTGTTTGTATGTAGCTGAATAACATTCTCAATTTTAATTATTTAATTTAGTAATTTACTATTGAGGATTTCATGAAAATTTGTCGGTATCTAATAAAATGTATTGATATGTTACTTATTCGAAATACTGATTCAACCGTTGTTTTCGTGACTAGTTTTCTAGACTGGACCAGAGTATTTTAAGAAATTATATTTTTCAGTTACAATCATGTTCAATGCATTTTTCAAAAGAAAGTTGTGCGTATGAAAATCTTGGTTGTTAAGTCAGGCGACTGTAATCGAGATATAAATTTGAGATTTGAACTTTTTCTTCTGTTCTTTTATTGTTCTACTGCTTCAACTGATGTATATAAAGACGTCTATCACAGTTATTAATTATTTTCAAATGTTATAACTCAAATAAATCTTACCTGATGAGATTTAAAAATTCGAAACCAGTCTCAAAAGCCTCCTATTCTTCGTTTAGAGAGTGCTTATTATTTTAGTAACCATTTACGTCTCAAACATTTATTAAATTTAAAAAGCATTATTTCATATTTCTAAGAATAAAGGTAAATTTTCCGTCTATTTACCAGTTTAGCCGTATTTATTCTCGACCAATGCCCATCCTGCATCGTTTTGAAGCAGGTCATTCCCTACATTAGCTTTTATTCTATATCTGCATCAAGTCATTTTTCATCTGGTTGACTGCATTTTATATACGAGGGTATAAATTGCCTAGAAAACGCGACGCGCCGTATTCCACTGTCGAAAGCACTAATAATAAACATGCTCAGTAGGGACACTGAGCTTAACATATTTAAAATAACTTTGCTGGCATTCAGACTTCGTAAGAGATAAAGAGTCCTCTTATTCACATGTTTTTTTCCTGGCACACTAACTTTTCAAGTGCAAGTTTCGTTTATGCGTCAATTATCATCAAACCTTTTTTTTATTTTGGGTCTCTAATTAAAATGTGCAATTGTTTATTGCACTTACTTTTCGCAAAAGTAAGAAAATAATCTTAAAATTGCATTTTCGTCTTTGACATTGCAGTGCGCTAATTGAATGCCTCCGTAACACTTTATTGAATATTTTACCATTTGAGAAGCACCAAATAAAAATGTTAATATTAGAAATATTTCCAGTTGGAAAATATTACAATTTAAAAATAAACCACGTAACGAAAAACGATTTTCATTGATGTGACGGTTTCATTTCAATTTTATTATATTAATCTTACCTTACTCTTTTATTAAATTTTTCGTTTGAATCTGAAATTTTCTCAATTTTTTCTTTTCATTTGCTCTAGTTTTTTTACTCCTAATATAAAAATATTATATCGGTGTTGATATGAACCACACCCATACCAGCTATAAAATGACCTGTGACTCATAAATAAATTTGTATTTGTAATATCGTATTATGCGAAATAGAAATTAATAGTTTTTTTCTAATGGAACCCTACACAATTTATTTTATGTTGCAAATTTCTATTGAAATTCTGGATACTTCTTATTGGAAGCATAGGTTTAATTGTTAGAAAAAACATTTTCAATAAGAAATATGCTGAATTTAAAAAATGTATAGGGATGCATTAAGAAAAAAAATATTCCTGTAATTATCATAAAATGTTACACTTGACAAAGAATTCGCAATAAAGGCTGATTTACACGATCAGACACTCAACGGACCCGTAAAGACACGACAACGACACGACAAAACATTCTTTTTAGATAAGTAAATGGTGGTGTTCATATTAACCGGCAACGGCACAGTAACGCCACGTCAGACGAAGCCGACCGACATTCTTGGCAAGATTGAGAGAGAAAAAAACTGCCGTGTATCAGGCGAATCATGTCATAGACGACAAGTAACCGGCATCGACGGGTTGTTTGTTTAGTTGTTTCTGATTATTTATTGGGCTATAACAAAACTAGAAGCAAAATTTTTATTAAATAGTATTACAATTACGTATATAATTATTCCTGGTTTATTTGACTTGTGATTTTCATGACTTTTATTCCTTTAGCTTTAGGCTTTTATAAAATATATGTATATGAATAATACAATTCCAATAATACAATGTATAAAAGTACCGTCTAAACACTAGATTTTTCTTTATATGCAAGTGTACATTCTGTTTCAGATGCTGGTTAGAGGCATTTTTCCGCCTAACGGGCAGGCAACGACATGACTAAACCTTGCCAAGAATGTTTTGTCTGTATGTGTCGTTACCGTGCCGTTGCCGGTTAATATGAACACCACCATTCACTTATCTAAAAAGAATGTTTTGTCGTGACGTTGCCGTGTCTTTGCCGGTCGTTGGGTTAAATCTTCCTTTACACGGGCATAATCCTGTCGCAAGCTTCTCAGCAGGGACGCAAAAATGTTCGTTTTATTGTCTATTACTTGTTCACCGCGCCAGACGGAAATTTAATAACAATTTTTGAGATCGTTGTCAGAAACAAAAGTACTTTACTCATGAGCATTCATTATTTTTGGACAAACCGCGTACACGATTCAAAAAATATATTATCTGATAATCGAGTTTTAGATTTTAGCGGGTGCAAAAGTTTTAGAAACGATTTTTTTTGGTAACATTAATAATAAAAAAGTTTCTCGTAAGACATTCGGAGATATCAACATTGTCTGGTTTGCCTGTTAATGTTGAATGTTCTATTAGATCCATTGTAGTGAAATCCACTTTCCACCAAGAATTCTTTACGGAAATGTCAATTAACTAACTAATATTCGCATACTAACAGGGCAATATTTCGAACGTTAACCGTAAGATACATGAAAGGATATTGATTGTATGTGGAACAACACAAGCTACAAACTGCAATCGAAAAAAATTCCCTATGGAATATCGGGATTCTAACTGAATACGTATTACTAAAGTAGTAGAGGCAGAATAATTGGGATTGAGCATTCCAAAAAATCAAATAATTAATAGTTGCAAGACATACGAGTCTATAGGTAGACTCAGATTAAATAAATACATTTTTGTGTAAATGTTTGTTCAAAAAAGGTTAGAAATTACAAAGGCCCCATTTAACACTGCAATGAAAGGGAAATTGTCCCTGGTTGGTATTAATTCAGTTACAGCCTGCAAGTGTTCTTCCATATCTCTCTAATACCAATATTGACTTGAACGAGAATAGACGAGTGTGTCTTTGGCTTAAGTTCCATCTTTGTAAACTTATTGATCGGGCCTACTTGCTAAGTACTTTTATGCCTGCTATTGTGCCACGTGTTTTTCTTTGATGAATCGACAATAGAATAGACACCAATGTTGATCCCAAACCAATCGGGATTTATGAATGACAAGCTTCGCCTATCTATAAACACGTAATGAAGAAGTGCAATTGATTGAACTACAGAAAGAAACATTAGAGGCAACTGAGATGGACCTCTGGAGAAAGGTCTTCACGCTGTGCTGTTAAACAAATTATAAAACATTTCGTGAATTTTGGATCCAAAATTTTTAAGTTTCTCCTGAGATATCGGTCGCGGCGGTTCCCGCTGGGACACTCTGTAGTAGTAAACAACTAATATGAGTGGGATCTAAACGAAGGATGCCAAATACAAAACAGATCTTCGAATGGAATTCTGATAATTGATATCCTTAATAAGTAGATTTCTTCAAAGTGTTACAAATTGTGGAAGTATGGTAGAATATTAGTGAAAAGTGAATTAGCAATACTAATCGAACCGAATCTTTAATTAATCAACAATAAAAAATATAGAGAGTTTCTAAGACTTAAATAAAACCGCGCTATTAGAATAATAACTGTAATGTACATGATTGAGCAAAAATAATTCTTTTCAAATCACCGGGCACAATTGCTTAAGCTAGCAACCACAACATAAAAAAAAAATCGAACCAATCTCGGATCTTAGTAAACTTGGACAGGCTATAAACAAAATTGCATACAAAACGGGTGGGCGAACTACGCGATACGAATACTTTGATTATTCCATACTTTTCTGCCACACCGTTTGTATGTATGTGTGTAAAAAGTCTATTTGAAATTGAACTGGTTTATTTTAACGCATCACACGGAAATCTGGAGGGACCGTTTTGACGCGAGGTTTAAACGTTTAATTTTAAACTATTCTCGAAATTAAACAGTAAAAGTAACTTTAAAAACGGAAATCAAGAGAGGCCATAACAATCCAACTAAAAGGACTTTAAAAAGCCTGCAAGTAGACCATTGGCTATGCCGATGTCGGTGTTATTACCTTCTACATAGAGTTTCAGAATAAAAACTTGTAATTTTTTGCTGTTCATTTAGATACGCTGCCCACTTTCTGAAACCAGGAAGTATTTTATCGGACTTACGAAAGTTACATCACTAGGGAATTCCCGTCTAATGTGCCCCCAGGTGGGCACGCCCACGACTAAAATATGTCGGCAGCGTATTGTTTCAAAGGCGCTCTATGGGATTTAGGGGGCAGCACTCGCTTTACGCCCACTAACTGTTAAAACACATTTCGTATTAAGAAATCGCTTTATATTATTTATTAGCGGTGAATTTTCTGAAAGGAGATATTGCTCAGAGGGTTTTGTGCTGAGAAATGCCGATTTCAGGTTCATTGTTAGCTCGGCTTGACCATTCAGTAACTAATGGTTCATGGAACGTACGAAAATTTATTGCTGTAGTGAAAATGAGTTCATTATGAACAGCTAATGATATTGCGGATGACAATGCGTTTTATTATTTTTTTACTGCCAATCATTTACATCATCATCATCATCAACATGAGAAAGAAACGTGGAATTGAATAGAACAATTCAGTTGTAAACGCCACTGTTTATTTTGTCAGATGTTAATTTAACAGCGAGTATCAATCATTAAAAGGAAGATCTATATTGACCTATATTATAATAGGAATCCGGTCTTTGGGATTTATTTTCCCTATGCAACTCTTGGTTGCATAGCATTTCTGGTTAGTTTTTTAAATTGTTCTTCAAAAATTGAAATGTATAACAATGTAGAACATGGATAAAGTTTTCCTTCCTTTGAGACTTTCAATCGGCCAACTCTCCTACATAATAGGTGCACTAAATTTTCGCCGTTCTTTATTGCAAGAAAATGTATTCTTCTTATGCCGATACTATAATACACACATCCCGATTTATTTTTATTTGCCAATTGTTGAAGTTCACCAGATATGAAAGTAAAGGCTGATTCACACTATCAGACTCCCAACGGACCGGCAACGACACGACAAAACATTCTTATTAGATAAGTAAATGGTGGTGACCACCTTAACCGACAACGGCACGGTAATGACACGTACAGGCAACGACAAAGCCGACCGACATTCTTGGCAAGAATGAGAGAGAAAAAATTATGTCGTGCCGTTGCCGGTCTATTGGGTGTGATAGTGTGAATCGGAGGGATGTTTGTTTCGTTGTTTCTGATTATTTATTTGGCTATAACAAAAGTAGAAGCTAAATTTTATATTAAATAGTATTACAATTATACAGGGTGTCCCGTAAGCACAAGGGTACTACGATATTCTTTGAATCAAAAGAAGGCGATCTGACCTAACTTTTATTAACAAAAAATTACTGGCCCCTCTGCTATTGAGGGTCAAAGTTCTTTTTAAAAAAATTATCTTTTTTAAAATATCGGGAGAATGGTACGATGCATTTTAGTGAAACTCGCTGTTAATTTTTTCTTATCTAAGACTCATATTTTGATGAAACAATAGAGTTCAGCCGTTTTGGACAAGGGGTGAATTCTTGAGTGTCGTGGTACAAAACCTACCAGAGCTTTTTATTTGGTACATGGAATCAACTCATTTTATTTGATGCGCTAATCAATGATTCGCAATTTTGTGGTCTTTGTAAAAAATCTTGTAGCATTCATAGTTTTTGCCCAAAAAATATGACTGTTTTCTTGTCACTTAACAATGTTAGACATTAACTGCCAATAAACGCGTACACTTTCACGCAAGTTGTCTTCGCAAAACCCTAATACTTTCACCATGTCGGTCACTTCTTCATTAGAGATCATTCAAAACGAATTTGTGCGATTGATTGACAATTTATTTATGCCTCGTATCACGACCCAGGTAGCACACTACGTCTTACGGACGTCTAAACGACGACATGAGATTCTGCCAGAAGACGTCAGATAGCTGGTCATTTGGACGTCCAAATGACCGCTACATGACACATCTGCCAGACTTCTGTTTAATGACGTCGGCTAGGCGTCTGCTTATTGACGTCACTTAAACGTCGGTTTTAGGTCTGTACATGGTCAGTACAATTACTTTATATTGAGGAAATGTTTTGGTTACAATAAGACACTATAGAATCTTAAATCGTATTTTATTGACAGGAAGCAAGCAAAGATGGTTACAACTTTAATTAATTAAAAGTATTTCTGACCAGCCACAAAAATAATAATAAAAACCGGAGGACAGATAAAAAAACTACTATTCTTACGAACCCGTTCGAAAGAAAACTCTTTTTATTCCAAAAGGCCTCCAATTGCTGTCAGCTTGGACTTCGTCAGTAAGAGCCTTTCTAAACGCTTTCCTCCCCTTAATCAGAGGTCACAGTACCTCTTGCTTGAGTGGTGTAAGCCAATTCTGGTTGATCACTGCCAGGGTACTGCCCGCAAGTTCGTCTAACTGTACCACCTGATACATTACAAGTATATCACAGTTTCATACCTGATAATCGGAAAGTAATACTACTTATATAACCTTCACAATTAAAAACCAATGTTCTATTCTTTTATATTAAAATTATACTTTTTGTTC
The DNA here is from genome assembly GCF_020466585.1 of Dendroctonus ponderosae. Classification (NCBI taxonomy): domain Eukaryota; kingdom Metazoa; phylum Arthropoda; class Insecta; order Coleoptera; family Curculionidae; genus Dendroctonus; species Dendroctonus ponderosae. The sequence goes on along the minus strand of NW_026018165.1, from coordinate 6,941,429 downwards.
TTCAAAAGTTGGGTTACTTCTGTGGCTCCAAACCAGCCAGATCTTGTTTTTGAAAAGAAAGTTGGGGCGCAAAAGACAGTATATACCTACCTACATACATATATTGTCTCGGCACATAGTTCTGAATAGACCACACACTGTTACCTATACGCGTTCCACTATTTATCCCAGACCACAATAGAAAAGCTAGGTACAAGTTCAGAATACCAGTCACGTTAAAGTGTCGGCCACGTGCCGGGGTTCTGCGTTTTTAACCTAACTAAAATCCAATAAACTTGGTGCGAACAAATTGACAAGAAGTAAATGATATAATAGACAAATAGACAAGCACACAATTAATTTTACTTTAGACAGAGGGACATACGAGAATTATTGTTAATTTGTCTAATCATAGAGGTTGATTGTAATTTATCTAATCTAATCTATCTAATCTTTAAAGATTATATTTCATTTTATTAAATAAAGTATGTTGGTCTTTCTGGTTTATTCCTTTCGCTTTGGCTTTTGGAAATAAGAAATAAATGAATTTTGTGTCCTGACTATAGAGTGTTGGGAGCAAGATTCATCCTTAGGCAGTGCTGACAGACAGGCAATTAAAAAATAAATTACTAAAAATTCAAAATTATTATAAAGAGACATTTAAAGTTATATAAAAATGTTCTCCAAATAAGACGAGACGTCATTTAGTGAACATAAGGACGTCTGAAATAAAGCTTATTTTAGTGACTAAAAAATGACCACCCTCGGTCCATTGGACGTCCATATAGATCTGACTAATAGACGTCTAAGTATTGACGTCTGTTCTAAGTCAATTGACGTACTGACCAAAAATGACTTAATATGGACGTCTCGCAGACGTCTAATTGGTCAGGTGTGCTACCTGGGGATATTTGCAGTTAATATGTAATATTGTTAAGTGGCAAGAAAACATATTTTTTTTGCAAAAACTATGACCGCTACAAGACTTAACAAAGAGCACAAAATTGTGAATAATTGATTGGTGCATCACACAAGAAAATGAGTTGATTCGATTCATCAAATGAAAAGTTCTGGTAGTTTTTGTACCACGACACAATTACCCCTTGTCCGAAACGGCTGAACTCGATTGTTTCATTAAAATATGAGTTTTACATAAGAGCAAATTCACAGCGAGTTTCACTAAAATACATTGTACCATTCTCCCGATAATTCAAAAAAGATAATTTTTTTAAAGAACTTTGACGATCAATAGCAGAATAGCCAGACATTTTGCGTTAATAAAAGTTAGGTCGGATCGTTTTCTTTTGATGCAAAGAATATCGCAGAATCCTTTTGATCATGTGCTTGCGGGACACCTTGTTTAATTATTCCTGGTTGACTAGACTTCCTGAAACTAGCTGAACGTCTATTCACATTTAAACTCCAGACTTTTTCAAAAGCATTTACTAAGACCGCGTTGAGTGTCGGAGAAATAGACACTAAAACTGAGCACGGAAGACCACATAATGGTAAATATCTACCGTTCTATCCGCTTTTGTTTTATGGAAAAAGTTCAATAACGCCAACCTGCTTTTTTAAATCCAAAAATTCTTGTAAACCCTAAAAACTACTGTTGTAATGCAAGGTTATGAAGTGAACTATGGTGAAACTCATGCAATCAGAGTACGATTGATATTCCGGTTTTTACATAGTTTTTTTTGGCAACCCAAATTAGATAAAAACTATCAAATGATTCAATTTTTGCGCAGTTTCCCCTCCAAGAAAAGTTTTTCAAGATTATATTGTGATCTTTATTGCACATACATTTTTGCGTACAATTTTCGTAGAAAGTACAAGCTCCTTAAATACTTTATCACTCCAAGAATCACGTTTGATCCGATTCTACCTTTGAAATCCCCAACAATCGTAATTTGATATATTGTATTTTGTAGCCATAGAAGCTGAGCCCTCTTTTGGCTTAAACAAAACTAGATACATTTGAGGTCGTTGATTCGGCTTTGAGGAAAGCTATTTTCCCCAAAGAAACTATTTCTTTGGAAGATTTTATTGAGAATACTTCAACAGTTTGATCAACAATGAAATAAAAAATGTGAACTTTCAGACTCAAGGATTTACAATAACCAATTTGTACAAGATCCTAGCCATCAAACCAAGCACGCGGGGCCTAACAGACTTAACTATATTGAATGAAACAAAAGGTTTAAAAATTTGTCTCGGATCTCTACAAATTATGCAATCAAATACTGTACCTGAATGCACCGCAATAGTTATGGCCAGCATCAAAACCCTGATCGCTGGGCACCACTCGTTCCAGAAATTTCGGAGTTAATGCTAAAGACGCAACTGCGGATAAGAGCCATTGGTCTCCTAATTCGCCAGCTTCGACGCAAAATCGATAGGCGCTATCGGCTGCTGCTTCTTCGATGAATCTTGGTCTTTGGCAAATTTCCTGCAACAAAATTATTCGTTTGTCTAACCGCACAGAATGAAGCCGTAAGCTTAATGAGAGGAGCATGTGAAAGGAGAAAAGATTGCCTCATTAAAAACCAAACAGCCGCATCAACTAATTAACACCAATTAAAAAAAACTGTACTTTGCTAGGCACGTAGATTCAACTGCACATTTTTGTACATCATCTTTGCGTCATATGCTGCAATGTATTAACATAAATAATGATCATTTTCACACTTTAAGCTCATTGCCCAGGCCTTATTTGCCAACGCATTGAATTTACGACACCAACTTTCCCGCAGGTGATTGATTGCAGATGTCACTGCATGTATTTTAGATACCTATGCTTATGTATCCACTGCTAACTACCATGAATTATTGTTGCTAATCTACCGGATGATTTAAAGAAGTAATGGTTTAAGTGACACCTTACATATTGAGTATTTTTTCGAAAATTCATTTTATCATCGTTCTTGTGCCAAACGAGAGGTTATTTCCTGCTCATCCATTAATTTTATACATTCATTCATTTCACAATCCTACAGGCCAACAGTTCTTTTGCAAAGTGTATAATAAATAGGATTCCTACTCTCCCACTCTCAAAACCACTTTATTAAATATCTGAAGAGCAGTGGACTTTGCAAAAAGACAAACTGCCAATTCGCAATAATATTAATAAACTAAAAATATTTAAAACAGATTAATTTTAGTAGCACGGAGGCACCTGAGCTATAGTAAATTCAAAAGTTCAGGTTTACAATGAGAAACTCGATCGGTTGATAGATTATGGAAAAATGTTGGTGCATTTTTAAAGATGTTTTCATGCTTTTGTAACTCCAGTACTACAACTTCAGATTGTGGAGCTGTTAAAAGCCCAACACAGCATTATTAGATTAAAAACAGGGACGCAGACTTAGAGAAAAGTGCTTCTACAAATGAGGGCTATCGAAGGGCTTCAAACCTGTTTGCAAAAACTATATTATACAGACCTAATTTTGGCTACTTGTTTACGTAGACTTGAACTTTCTATTTTTGAATAAGTACGTTATTTAGGAAACATAAATAAATTAAACATAATTTTAATTTGATATAAACTTGATCTTCAATTTTATATCGTTACATATTGAATGAATGAATTGAATGAAGAGTCGCTTGGAGTACACTATATAATTTATTCAATATCGTGAGGCAGATTTATATTTCAGTCGAAGTATAAATGACTACATAAAAAATTACAAAGACACATTGAAAATTATACTATAGAACAGTTTTTCGGCAATTATAAAATTCTTGATTTGGCGGACTTGTGGAGTTGCTTGGCACCTCCTCAAATAGTCTCATGTTCTTAACTTAACTGTATATGACAAACCCTATTTTTTTAGGTTTTCGTTAAAAATAAAAGTACTTATTCATTAGGACCTAGATAATAAATCAAGAAGTCCACGAAAATTTTGCATCAGCTAAATCACATTTCACTGAATAGGAACGTATAAATGTTTTAAATAAAATATCATTGTGGGTTTAAGTATCGGAGCAATTTAAGACAGAAGTCTTTTGATATTACAAAAGTATTTTGATTGCCAGCTTTACAACCTTTCTGTACACACATGTGCAAATGGAAAAAACAATTCATTCAAAATATGCAAATAGTTAAAAGTATTCTGCTGTAAATAACCGCCAAACTATTTAATAATCGACTTTGCCAATTGCCCAAAACGCTAAAGTTTATGTACTGATTTCTTTAAATTGCTTCAAGCGTTGAATAATATCCAAATGACTGCAAACAACATGGTTACTGATTCAGAAAGTATTGTTATTATTTAAAAGAATCATCCTGTATATTAGCATAAATGGAAGTCTAAGTCCTGAACAGATGGCTTCTCCTTATTAGCAATGTTATTTAGTCGTTTAAATTAGGTTCTCTGTTGATAGGCTTTGTCGCATTGTCACGCATGATATATGATTATAAACATTTCGTTAGATTCTCTATCACTACTTTCTTGAATGTATAAAATTTAGTTTGCAGTATTATGCCTTGGGTGATTCACTTGAAAACACGCTGATACATCGACTTTTTATTTCCTTATGGTGCATGTTTACGCCTTTTTGATCATCATCAAAATTACTAAAATTATATGTACGGTAAATCGGCATTTAAATAATATCTGTTTGTTCTGATTTGGTAACTCTAATGAATAAATGAAGTAACATGGCAACATGCTTCTGTAATTAATTATCACAGTTATGTACTTGCATCTTCTTCAAAGGTGAAGAAATTAAAAAATGCATGCCAAGAATTCTCTTTAGAAGATGATAAATTCGTTCGTAAATGAGGCAAACTACTTCTAGTGGCTGTAAATACTCAGAATTAGTAATTATTATGCATACTTTCATATTATGCGATAACAGTTAGAATTTTTAAATGTTTTAGCTTACAGGATGCTTCGTATTACTGTCGGTTCCATAATGTAAGCAATTTAATTACTTTATAATAGTAAGAATACGCCAAATACGTAAAACGTTATGTTAGACTTCCTTGATTTACGAATCATTATCTCATCTTGAGCAATATTCGGTTCTCTTTGAAATTTGATCATTTGAACATTGTTGATTCATTTTTCGCCTAGAAGAAAACTTTCGGAGCTCAAACATTTTATTTCTGAATTTGATAGAAACTTATATTTCAGATATTGTATTGAATACCTAATAGATTAAATTAATTATGCCAAAGAGAAATGTTAAAATTCATGCTGAACAAACACATCATCGAAAGTGTTCAAAAAAGAGGACTGCACCAGAACTACAATCGATACTATTTCTTATTTCTAGAGTTTCTTCTAATTTTGCGAGCTTTTTATTTTCCACGAGATGGCATCGAATTTGTTAATTAATAATTTAATATTTATAAAATAACGATTATAAAAGCATTAACGTTTACAAATTTAATTTCTACCAAGCTATAAAAAACGACCTAAAAGAAGTTTGAAAAAAAATATAAATTTGAAAAAAAATGCTTAAAGCATAAAATATCAACTGTTTAAAATAAATATACATATATGAAATATTTTAACAAACATTAAATTCGGAAAATAATTTTGTTTTTTATGCTACATTTTTAATTTGCACTTATCCAGTGTTTCGAATGATAAATAGCTTAAGCCGCTTAAGCTTTTTGCGTTCTACAAGTTAAAATACAGACAGTATTTTTCTTTTTCTGTTTCAAAACAAATTATTGCTTTCGGTTAATGCTTTATTTCTTCTAAACGTTCGCAATCGTTATGATGTTTCTTTACTCTTCTTCTTACTCTATTACTTCGTTTGCAGTAATATATTTCATCATAATTTTCATTATACATATTTACCTATATTGATTGTATCTATGAACCAAGCAACTGCTGTTAAAATACTTTTGTATGCATCTTAAGCCTGCGGAAAAGAATGTACAGGGTGGTCCTAGGTAAGTGTCACAAAGAAACACTCTTTTCTTCTTCGAATTTTCTCTCCGTGTCCGTGATAAAGTACAGTGTTTTTACACACTTGTCTACTATCAGTAGCTTCTATATCATACCCTAGTGGCATTAATTGGACTTACCAGAGGTGGCGATTTTGGAGAGGGAGAGATCGAAATCTATTTTCTAACTATTGCACCATTGCAAAAGTAATATTTTAACTGCAAATTTGGAAATTTGAAAGCAAAAGAATGCTTTTGATTTAATGCTGTAAGCAACCGTTTTCGAGAAACGTAAGTTTGCGAATTTTCAATAAAAAATTACCTTTTCAATGGTAAACTCACATAATATATTAAAATCTGCACTGGTACGTCCAATTAATTCTATCAGGGTTCGGAAAAACGGTTATTAATAATGGTAAGGTGTCGCCAAACGTTCAGGCCTGTAGTTAGACTATTCATAACGTATTGGCAATAAAATACAAATAAATTAAATTTTTGACATAGTGTTTCTCGAAAATGACAAAAGGAAAAGCGAAAGGTGTTTCTTTCTTCATGAGAAATCTACTATTTTCCATTGTAACACTTGTTTAGGAACACCATGAATTTCTTCTGGATTCTTGCTAAAAATTCAAACATTTTTTGTACTTCCATATTTTATTAATTGAAACATTTCAAGGCAATTTACGAAACGGACAATATTATTCGTTTATTTCGTACTAATGGAAGTTCCAATATTTAAACTGCACCTTTTTTCAAATTGAAACCAGTAGCTTTTCCGTAATAAACCGTGAGCAACATAAAGATTTCCCGAGTGATAACAGGCCCAAACATATAAATAAAATTTCGCATTTTCACTTAACGAGTGATAGAAGATCTCTGGGTGTTGGGAAAAAGTCGCTGCACAATACGAGATTGTATCTTTTTGCGGAAGCCGAAAGTAATAATTATTATTTAGACCTGTCCACTATGATAAAAATGTAGCGGCTTTATTTTTCTTACTTGCAGCAAGCTTTCATTCGATCTCCATAATGGAGATCATTTCCTGTATTCCTCTTAGTCTCAGCTTGATCGACCTATAGATTGCTGAATAATACGAATTATCTTCATTCAAGTTAACAAACAGTAGCGCTATTGTAAAACAATATCGGTTATGATCACTGATAAGTAAAAACCAGAAGCTCCAATACATTTTTATTAAATTAATTACTTTTGATACTCCGTATAGATGTGCGTTACGTAAATTCCAGCAAGTCTTCGATGACATAGATTAGAATTATGTAAGACACGACGTTTGGTGTTGTACGTACGGGCATTAAGATTCAATTTTGCATTCTCCTATTGGTATTTAAAGTGCATCGTCAATTCACCAGATAGTAGCCCAGTTTTTTCACCTTTCGACACTTCTCGATCACATTTACATTCTTTGGCTGCACGCTTCGCTGGCTCTTCGAATCATTTCCGGAATTCGAGAGATAATTAGACTGATACCGATTGAAGACAAATCGTTTCTAAATTCATTACTTACGTAACCAATTGGTGGATACCCAAAGGAATTTAGTGAAGAACGTTATTATTTCAGGCGATATATTGGTTCTTCTAAAGTTATTTCAGACGGGTTTCGATCGATTTTCAATCGATTTAATCGGTATTTTATTAACAAAACTTACATGAGGTCTCATCCAAACGATGGGGCTCAAGTTGGGTTTCTTGTGGTGGTAGAGGGACTTGGCAGCAGCAGGGAAATCTGGATCTTCATATAAAATACCCTTTTCACGGCATGACCGCTTGATTGCTATGTAACTAGACGGCGTTTTTCTTCTTTCGGTTGTACAATATCTGGAAAGATCAGATTTTATAATTAATATATGTTATTGTTTCGAAATAGTTCTCTCATTAGTTACAGAATATTACAATTCGCTGTCTCACTTGTAATTTGCAAAATTTTGACATGCCCGCAATTATAAATTAACATTTTTAACAAGCTTTTTTACTTCATCTCTCTCTATTTTTTATTTCTTGAGTTAAAGTGGTAACAACAAAGTTCTGTATAATATGCAAAGTATCGTCAAATTTTAAATTTAAATTGTTTATGACATCTATTTTGTCCTTGAACATTTCAGAATCTTTAACGTGATTCTATATCTGTATTATTTTGTGCTCTGGTTTCAAACTAGAAAATATCAGCAGATTTCTAATACCTAGTGACAATCACGTTTGTTAAAAATCAGAATTTGAATTAAACAAGAATGGGTCAATATAAAATAGTTCAACTTAATATTTATTTAATTAATTGTTTCGTACCAAAATTATTAAATTTATAAACGTGTTTTTTCCCATATATTATAATCTATTATCATTTCACGAAGAAAAATTTCTCTGTCTTAACTTAAAATATATTTTAATCAAGAATCGTCATGTCTGCTCCAGCAATTAGTATTTTTGCTAAGCACTTACTTTCCATATGTGTAAATTTGATATTTTATAACATTTATTTTAATTTAAATATTTATTGAATATGGAATTAAAATGTCCATATTTTAATTTTGAATCCGAGTATGTAACCCATGACAAAAGAACTGGACAACGAACAAATATCTGGATATAAAAAAGCCTGAGCTTCACAATTGTTCTTTCACAAACTGAAAGTGTTTTATTTTATTTAAACTCCCTTTGCTTAATAATATTTGAAATTCCTTGTATATTTAACAGGATTCGTATTTTTACGGTAAATATACCGTTAAAAAATAAAGACAAAATCTGCTCAAATCAGCATGTAGCTACGATGGTAAAGTAAATATATTGAGTTATTGTTTTTCGGTAAGAAAAAGATGATCAACTGTAATCAATGAAAGTAATATTGTTCTTCAAAATAACACCATCAAAGCAAGGATTTCAAAACATTGTTTCGAATCAAGATTAAAATGAGTCAAAATGTTGAAAAATGTATGTGTTATGTGCTGGTTCTCTATCCTAAAGCTATCTAAGCCTTTCTTATTTTTCGTAGTTACATAAGTGTGCAGATATAATATTAAAATAACAGACAACAATTACAAATTTTATTCAAAAATATGAACGTGCATTTTTTCAACTCAATAAATAATTTTCGACCTTAGAGACTCCATTATGAATGTGTAGGGTATTTGGGTTCATTATAGCACGTAATAGATACATGAAATACCTACATTTAAATTGGTTAAAGATTGAAACAGCTCAAAAAGCCATAATTTTCGGTTGTTGCGGAGCAGTGCACGTTTTGAGTGCACGTGCACAAGTGCGCGTTTTGAGCTCTATGAGTTTCCAACTGAGTTTTAATTTTTGAAAGAGGTTTTAGGTCCAAAAAGGCACCCTTGAGTTCAAAATAGGATAGAGATTATCGATTAAAGATCGAACTTCAGCGAGCAAAATAAAAAACCAAGTTTGCTGAATTTACCGCTGTCTTGCCATGAAAGTGCCATAGAGTTTCAGGCATTTGGAGTGTTTTTTTTGGTCAAAAATCTATGATTTGCGTATGTGTTTTCAGAATTAAACGAACCTCAGAAGCTTGACACGCTTCACATAAAGAGGCAGACATCGTCTGTTAAAATTCGAAGTTTTTCAAAAAGGTCCTAAATATTAAATAATGTTGAATCACAGTTTTCCAACATATTTTTCAATAACTCACAATTTATCGCTTTCTGTCTATAAAAACACTATAAAATTTGGCACAATTTGGTCTACTAGGGTTCATTTCAAATAATGTTAAGGCAGAAGTTTGATCATTCCTGGCCGATAAAAATTCTCAAGTGTTTTATGTTTTGTTTTATAGAAAATTATTTTTAATTAAAAAAATAATAAAGAAATATTTTTATTGTGTACACTAAATAAGCTAATTCAACTTTTTCGTTTTTTCGTAGGTACACTTCTAGTAAGCTTGTTTCGAAATAAAGGTTCAAATTCCCCGCAGACTCATTTGGGTTTGCCACGGATCTAAAAAACAACCATGTGAAACTTGGCCTGAAGACAGACAAAGACCGCAAATTAACCCGCGACTCAAATCGTAAGATAGCACATTTTTTATATTACCTCGATAAACAAAGAGTTTATCTAGTTTCTGCTTTACTTGAAGAGAATAGCATTTTAATTCCCAATAAATCTCATTAGAAAGGGTACCAAATGAACGATAGCTAAGAATAAAGCTAGGGAAATAACCGTGGGAGGATGGCCAACACCATCCAAATGGCCATATGATTATAACACAATAAATCAAACTCTGTAATGTTCCACACCATTTAATTTCATATTCGCGGAAAGCCAGTTTTGTTTCAATACGTTATCGCATCCGATAAATCATCGTCTCGATATATTATTATTTCATTTGCTCATTGGCACCGTGATAATCAATTATCGAGATCTCGTCAGGAACAGTTATTTATCTGTAGACCGACCACGCTGTTTATAAGGCAATGTGTGAACGGGACCTTATTGATGAAGTAATTGTAACGATTGAAGCATTTACATCAAGTGTGAAACACACATGAGCTGTGAGATATTAATTCATCAGTATTTCTTTGTTTTCTGCTACATTATTATACTTATTGGATTTAACATTTTCATTTAGATTTCACACAAGTTATTGAAGCCCTCCAAGGTGGATGAAACATTATCCAGCTTTCGTTACAAAAGCACCAATTTTCTGCTGCTCTCGTGCTCGATAAATTCAATTTTCTGCTCTATATAAGAAGATTGCCAAGATCTGCGCCTTTAATAGTCTCATTGTGAATGTTTGAGAGATGGATCGATCTTTTCATATTTTGGTTAGGCCGAGTCATTAGCGGGGATGCAAACAAACAAATGTTCCACTAATAAATTTTCAATCTTGCTAGGAAATTGCTCGAAGTCATCTTTTCAGGAAGCAATCTTTGTATTGTATATTAACTACTTTGTATAATTAAAAAAAATGTTTTAATCAATTTAATTACAGTCCTTCTTACTCAGCTTTTTATTTCAATTGAGTATCAAGCTTAAGATTAAATGTGTGAGAAGCCTGGAAATGAGATGCTATAAAGGATTATTTTAAAGAACTGTACATTGAAAACTGTACAAAAGATTAATAATTTAATATTCTTTATTGAATGAAGGTTGTTATCGTTCTAAACAAAACATATTAAATTATATGCTTTCGAGCCTGGATTTATAAAACTTTTTGAGCAAATTGACTTGTAATCAATTAACTGTATTCAGTATGTGAGTGTTCTTCCATTTACGTTAGAGATTTTTTTATTTTTTACTACCATTTAATTGAAATTATTGCTCTATCGCATTTGCAGATAAACTATAACTGGCGAGACGACTACAGGGCGATAAGCAGCGTATATATTCGATTATTTAATAGTAAAAAAATGATCGTTTCAATTGAAACAGAATCAATCACTCCTCTTACATTCGTCTCGTGAGCTTTAAAGGATCTATTTGATGGTTTTATGCTGTTATTTACTGTAAATCTCTTTTGATCAGTGATTCTTCATTCGCAAGAAAAATCCATTCGATTACAGTTCATTCGTAGCGCATTATCACGGGTCATAGTTTATCATCCAGCTATCCGAAGGGAAATGCAGCATACAAAACGTAACGTAATTAGCACTCCAAACACGGAAATGCGGAAATTGTGTGCACTTTTCACACACTCGAATTCCTAATTTTAAAATCACGACCAGCATAACACATTAAGCTGCTTTGCCTTAAATGTGTTGTTCTATAGAAAGGTAACTGGGTTTCTCAGGAGCTTTGAATCTGATTTTTTTATATATATGGTAAGACACCAACACGATAACGGTGTTGCGATTATTCATTGATCCCTGGAGAAACAATAGAAGCATTTACAGGCACACATACATATTCGAAAACTAACATCGGATTTTAGATGGAAAAATTTGTTCAACTATTTCAAGTTCAAAGGTGTCAACGGATTGTGATATCAGTTATTTAAATTTTGATCTGCAACACATTATAGAAACGCTAGAGTATTGGGTTGAATAGGAAATAACACGTTACCAGTTGTACTCCCAGGATTATAAAATCAGTTATAAATTTCAATGAGATTTTCTAGTTTCCTAAGTAATCCCTGGAGGAACTGAGCTCTGCTGTATATACAATAAAATATTGAGAGTCTAAAGTAGACACAATAACTTGTCTGGAATTGGTACATTTTATCATAAATGCAACAACGTCCCAGTGGGTTTTGTCGCTTTAAGAAATTATGCTAATTATTTAAACAGTTATAAAATCTAAACCTCTTAATACTTTATTATTTGTCAGCTAATCTTACACTGAGCTTGTAAATTATGCAATTAATTTACAGACAGTGTCTGATTTTTTGAAAAGATAGTAATCTCTTAACTGAATGGAGAACATAACATTACATAAACTTGCATTAAAAATGTTGAAATCCGTTGTCCGTTTGAAAGGTTTGTAGACACTAAAAAATGCTTAAATCATTGTTTAAAATTTCCCCAAAAATATGTTTGTTCTGCCAGTATGCACCTTGAAACTAGTAATAGTTGTTCAGCAGATAGTAGAGCTCACTAATTCTTGCTTCGATATTAACAATAAATTACAAACATAATGAGAACCCTAGTCTAACAACAAAAATTTAAACTACCTTCTTCGCCGTAGACCATTGCAGTAATTACTTGTCTAAAAATCGCATATTAATAATTCGCATCACCATCTTCTAATTTATCATTAACAACGTTATTAATCGTGTCTACTGCAGAAGCATAACACCACTAACAATGCTCGAGTTTCAATGCAACTTCTTCAGTTGCCTTTTCAAAAGCTCTGATTTAAAGACTGCTGTAGCTGCTTTCCAATTTTGTACTTCCTTTGCTGAAAATGTTGTTAATTCCTCATTAAGCTCGAGCTGTACGCCTTCAAAAAACACATGGTTTGAGCTTCAAACATTATCAAAAAGGTTAATGCCTGCTTAGCTCTAAGACGAACTTAAGATTCACTACGATTTTCCTGTACAAACCGGAGTGTAAGAATCAATAGAATTCTACCATCAGCATAATATAATTATTAAAATAATTATCGTAGCAGAGAAAAGTATAGTAGTATATTAAAAATAAATGTCTGTAAAAAATAAACGTTCATTGTAGCACCCGAAGCAACGCGTGAATAGAAAATAATTCTGATTAAACAACACTACTCTTCATTAAATTGGCCATTAGTGAAGCTTGCGAAGTGCATAGTTTTATTTCAACATGCATCACAAATAATGCATGAAAACATTTCTAGACGGAAAGTAAACAACAATCGTGCAAACACAAAACAAAATGTGAATTCTCCTACATTGTATTCATATTCGGTGAATAAAAAATGCCTGTGTGAAAACAAGCTAAATCATGCGGCTCATTAATCAACAGCCATAAACTGGTCGGTGTTGATGGTTGTTGATGTTGGTTTTTGCAAGTTCACGCCCCCTGTGCTGTTTTACATGATGTTTTGCGCCTAATGTGACGCGATATTAATTGCTCTTTCAGGGCAAATCCGGCTGGAAGTTCGGCCTTTATTACACTATCAATGATCTATGGTTAGATCGTTAGTTAGCTACTTGAAAATTAATTTGAAAAAAATATATTTGGCTAGTTTACAAGCCGCATAAGATCTGAGGATAGTACGGCGAGGTATGAAAAAATATTCGCAGAATTATACTAGCCTTGAATGTGGTTAGATAAGATAAAATCTCACACTCAATTTGTCTCTAATTTTGCCTAAAATTGTTACTCATTATTTGTTCCTTAAATTATATTAAGTGTTTAGTTTGGGAGTCTTTGTATACAAAGTTGTCATTAAAAATAAATAAAAACATGTCTTAACGACAAAAAGGAATGTAGTGGTTTTATAAAAAAAAATATATTTTAGTGGCATCCTAGAATTTGTCTCCTATCAATAATTTTGCTCGACATAAAAATAATTTTGCTCGATTTTTTAAGGAAAAATAAAATACTTTACTCCTCAAGGTTGATAAATATTTTAAGGAAAAGTTATCACACTGAGAGAAAAGCAATTTTTTGTTTCAGTCGAAAGTTTAACTTAGTACCTAATAATAACTTAATTTTGAAAACAACAAAATATCAATTTTGTTTGCTTCACTTCACCTATAACATATACTAGCGTCATTTGATCCATAATCAAAAAACTTGTTTTAAATGTTTCAAATTGTCTATTACAGAATTTTAATTATCTTTATCAATGGTGCGATTTGAGTTTTTTTTCTTAGAAATTTCGTAGGCTTTGCAGTTATCTTAGCATAATATTTAAAATATGAGTTTTATTCAGACGCGAAAGTTACTCTTTAGCTTCATTAGGTTTTGTCAACTATACCAGTATCGAACTTTTTTCCCGAAAATTTCACAACCTGGAAAAATTTCTCAAATTTTTGGTTTTTGGTGGATAAGATCTTTCAGTTTCGATTTGCAAGTATTGCTTTTACCAGCTACTAATTCCAACTTAAATTCGTAATCTGCTTTGTTGTTTGGCTTGTTTAGATAAAAATATTTGGCCAATGATTATACAGCATGATTGCAAATTTGGGTCATTCCTCTAAATGAGTTTTCTTAGAGTATGTATGGAAAACAATAATTACTTTCAATTAGTTTGATAAAAAAATATTAAATTAATTTCATAAAAAAATTATGATTAGAGAAAACGTATATTTATTTTAATGCATAAATCCGCTTCCATCTTTTTCTTAATACATAAATCTTTGCTTTAGTCAAATGCCAACAAAGCTAACAGGTGACATTAAAAAGCAAGAAAAAGGGTTAATTTTTCTGATAGAATTCTCAATTTGTCCCTCTAATAACTTGAGAAGAACTGAAAGTTTAAAATTAGTATTTCAATCGAGTTCCTAAAGCAATGATATGAATAGATGAATATCATTGCGTACAAGAAGTTTTACTTGATACAGAGTTTCTGCAACAGTTCGAGATAATAAATACAGTTAGAGCTACGTCTAGCAGAATCAAAAAAATAACCGGACACGATCAATTTACATAGTACTTCTGGGACTCACTGTATAATTTATTGTTCATAAAACATCATCAATAATTTGGAGTTAAACTTTGTATCATTTGTAAACGTTTCTATTTTTTTTCAGATGCTCCGTAAAGGTTGTCCATAATTGCTGAGATGGACTTGAAATCTACATGTTTTGGTAAGTTTTACTTTTACAAGACCATTTTTCGGGTGACCAATGTCGAATTCGGGTGAGATCCTCCCTAAAGCACCTCCCTGTTAGGGGCATAAACATGTTTCATATTTTAATTTTTGTTTAAAATGAATTTTGCTAATATATATTTACAGTTCAAAATTTAATTACGTAATTACAGTTTCTTCAATTTTAAATTTTTTTGATTCCAGAATTATCCACATCTTCCCTACGTCGACTAAAAATGAATCAATTGCGCTGCAAAGGACCATCGAAGCGCAGAGAAAGTGCTTTAGTTAAGATATACTAGTAATAATTGATATATAATTTGCCTAATAAATTAAATATAATTACATTTTTATTGTTTGATTATTTTGGGTAGACCTCTAGCGCTCTGGATCATTCTGCTGCAGGTTGTAATCATGGACCGTTCGTTAAGGTAACGCAATTTTCTACTAGATATCTGTTTTGATGGCGATATTTATTTCGCGCTACTTTCTAGTGTTTTGTATCAAATCCCATTTTTATCGGGACTCACACAAAGCGTAGCGTTACGTTACTTGGTGATGAATATTTATTTATGCTGCTAATATTTCCTTGGTCGCAACCTCCTTGAATGTTCTACTCTCCTGATGAAAATGATATTTTAGTCAAGACACAGAAAACAGTTTAGCATTACGTTAACTGTGATTAGTGTCTATTTAGGCTGCCAATATTTCCTTGGTCGCAACCTCCTTGAATGTTCTGCTCTCCTGATGAAAATCGGATTTTAGTCAAACCACACAAAATGATTTTAGCGTTCCGTTACAGGCGATTGATGTCTACCTATTCTTCCGATATTTTCTTGTTGCCGCCTCCTTGAATATTCTGTTCTCCTGATTCAAATGAGATTTTAGTCAAGGCACAGAAAACAGTTTAGCGTTACGTTAACTGTTTTTAATGTCTATTTAGGCTGCTAATATTTCCTTGGTCGCAACCTCCTTGAATGTTCTGCTCTCCTGATGGAAACCGGATTTTAGTCAAACCACACAAAATGGTTTTTAGCGTTCCGTTACAGGCGATTGATGCCTATTCTCCTGATATTTTCTTGTTGCCACCTCCTTTAATATTCGGTTCTCCTGATGCAAATGAAATTTTAATCAAGAATCACAGAAAACAGTTTAGCGTTACGTTAACTGTGATTAATGTCTAATTTATGCTGCTAATATTTCCTTGGTCGCAACCTCCTTGAATGTTATGCTCTCCTGATGGAAACCGGATTTTAGTCAAACCACACAAAATGGCTTTTAGCGCTCCGTTACAGGCGATTGATGTCTATTCTCCTGATATTTTCTTGTTGCCACCTCCTTGAATATTCTGTTCTCCTGATGCAAATGAGATTTTAGTCAAGACACAGAAAACAGTTTAGCGTTACGTTAACTGTGTTTAATGTATATTTATGCTGCTAATATTTCCTTAATCGCAACCTCCTTGAATGTTCTGCTCCCCTGATGGAAACCGGATTTTAGTCAAACCACACAAAATGGCTTTTAGCGTTCCATTACACGCGATTGATGCCTATTCTCCTGATACTTTCTTGTTGCTACCTCCTTGAATATTCTGTTCTCCTGATTCAAATGAGATTTTAGTCAAGACACAGAAAAGAGTTTAGAGTTACGTTAACTGTGATTAATGTCTATTTATGCTGCTAATATTTCCTTGGTCGCAACCTCCTTGAATGTTCTGCTCTCCTGATGGAAACCGGATTTTAGTCAAACCACACAAAATGGTTTTTAGCGTTCCGTTACAGGCGATTGATGCCTATTCTCCTGATATTTTCTTGTTGCCACCTCCTTTAATATTCGGTTCTCCTGATGCAAATGAAATTTTAATCAAGAATCACAGAAAACAGTTTAGCGTTACGTTAACTGTGTTTAATGTATATTTATGCTGCTAATATTTCCTTGATCGCAACCTCCTTGAATCTTCTGCTATCCTGATGGATTTTAGTCAACACCCACAAATTATGTTTTTTCTCGCTACTTTCGAGTGTCCTTATCACCCAGGATTCAAAACTAGAGTCCCACTAATCGATAAAGGAAACAACGGAACAAAAAAAACATATTTCTCATTTATCATTTTTTATTTTCAACAATTTATTTACATGCTCTTTACTATATTTCCTAACTTAACAACGATAACTTATTCTAAGCACATTAGACTTCTTCAGGAGGCACTTGAAACGCATCATTTGGTTATTGTTAAATATAGAATCTAATAAATGAAAGTTCGAATTATAAAAAAACCATTCAATTCCTATGAAACTGATGAAATTGCAAAACTCTAAGTTTTAACATCCTTTAAATATTACAGAATAGAATTTTATATGTCAATTCTCAAATGGTTTTGAAACCATTGGATAATAAATATGTTCATTCAAGTTGGTACTTTTGACCATTTGCTTATCTTCCAATAGAATTCAAAAGTTCGTTTAGGTTCTTTGCTACTTTGGCTAAGACTTAAATTGCAAATTTTGCGTATTCTAAATTTGGCTTATTTACGTTTCAAAAATCCACACGTAAATTAGACCCACACCACAGAGTACCAATGCATTGCAGGTCCGAGGGGGTTCTGCGGGATATGCAAAAATTCTGCGGCAATATTTCCTGGTCAATTTGGACTAACAAATTGAACACCTCTGCAATAAGTATTATGGATTCCCATAGCGGCCACACGCGTGAAGGCATGTATAGAATCAGCAAGAAAGATTGAGATTTTAGATTGTACCTGGGAAATTCTACCAGAACTTCAAGAATTGCGCATTTCTTCAGCGAAGATGTACGACTTGTTTACGATTAGAATGTAGCCAATTTACGGTTACTTTTAATGTGAACTGAAATCGATTTTAAATCAATCATCTAGGTTTAAATTAATTGTTGAGTGGTTTAATGATTATTATTTAATTAGCTAGAGACGTGCTTCAAATGATAGCGCAAAAAAGCAGAAAGGTTACTCTGTGCAGGGAAATGCTGTTTATTGTATGTAGATGTGAGGCTAGAAATCTGGGAAGAATTAATCGAGAATTTCTCTCGGATCGGACTGCACGTCGCTAATAACTTTTCCGTTGATAGTGCCGTTAATAGAGTGGAAACATGTAGAACTGTTACCGTTTTAAATTTGCATTAAGCCAAATCAAGGTCATGTCATTATGCACTTATTTGCACAATGTGTGTGAAGACGATTCTAACTCTATTCCTTGAGTTATAATAACGTAACTGAATCTTTCGCAAATTCACAAAAGTAACGATGCTTTACGTTTGATGTCCACTATTGGACCTTTTGACCCGAGCTGTTTAATTAAACTCCAAGAGCCTGTTGCAACGTTTTGGGCTAACGGAAAAATTGAATAAACGCCTTAAAAACACCTGACAGGTTCACATCAAACCAGCACAGTCAGTTTCATTTATTGAGCATCAATCAATCAAACGAATCTCAAAAATCATTAGTTGAATTTGTGTTTTTCCAAAATCCCAGGTCGATTTTCCCATCATGCTGTTGCTGTGGTATGTGTTTGTCTTAATTATCACAACGGGCATGATGGTTGTGGGTTTTCTACTTGTGACCTCCGAAAACTTTCAAGACTTCAAGGAATGTTGGGGCAAAAGAGCACCACGAATCACGGAATTACCTATTATAACACCTACTGGACAGATCGTTAATTCCGTGGAAGATCTAGACATGCAGCTTGAATTTTTGGAAAATCAGTTAGAAGAAAAAGAGGTAATTGTTGCATTTTATTTGGTTTTATTCGGTTTAATTGAATAATTCCGATCTCTTTAAAAAAAAGTCTTGTTACTCGGTTCGGAATGTATTTTCAATGAAGTTTCATTTTTCAATTTCTTTCTCGCGTCGCGAATGTTTTCGCTCCCGGTTCCTTTACTTGGGAGGTGTATTAAGGGATAACTCAGTGAATTTTCAAGAGTTGGCGCAGTGCTGGACAAACTGAAGAAGGGTTAGCCGTAAAAAATGTAGTGACCTTTTTTTACGTGCTTAAATTCTCTAGCCCCGGGCCTAGTAAAACTTTATCCAGACCTGGGATAAATACTTTGAGTTATAACTCATTAGCTGATAAGTTATAACTCAACTGACAGAGCGACATCAACTCAATAGCGCAACTTAGCACAGTGATATCCATGCCTAAGGGCATGCGTAAAAATACAAGTATTTTTTCAAAACAGTTAAAAACCAACGTCAATTTCCATATAAATGGCAACATTCAAATAAATATTTCTAAACAGAAAAAAACCCAAATCGAACCAGTCATTTCTAATGTAAATAATATACAGTGTGTCCCAACGATGGATTAAAGTCTGTTTACGATTAACTAGAATTATTACTTGAAAATTTTTCATTGTCATTTTGTTTCCAAATAAAAAGTGTTTTTCCACCAGTTTTTCTAACGGAACGTCGGACCATTTTTTTTTTTGAATCCTCATAAATTTCAATTATTGTATGTTAAATAAAATATAAAAGAAAATTGGATATTTTTTCAGTTAATCGGCTTTAACAATGAAAATTCGTACTTTCAGTGTTGAGAAATCGAAAATTTCCCCGTTGTCTTTAGCCTCAAAATTTCGAAATTTGGCTTGCGAATGAATTACTACTATTTTAATATTTTGTTTGCAAAATATTTGTCCTTGAAAATACAGGACGGGCGTGTTAATTGTCCGAATCAACGTAGGTATTTTTAAGCTAAAAAATTATCACCTTTGAGAAAGCCTTTCATTTTAGCTAAATATTTCCTTTACCTCTTAATAATAATAATAATTTTCATTAATGATTTCAAAGAATTTTTTTTTCTAAATTGATCTGCAATGGACTAACAAACAACACAATGACATGGTTTTATGAATGGAGACTAACGCCAAACGCGATAAAAAATCAACTTCTGCTCACGAACCACAGACTCAACGCTGACTCCCCCACAATAACTGCAGACGGAAATATAACACAACCGAAAAACGACATAAGGTACCTTGGGATGACAATCGACCACAAACTGAAATTCACTAAACACACAAGAAACATCAGAACAGAAATGATAAAAAGACTTCCAGGGCCTTCTAGGGGCACTCAGATCACAATAACTGACACTTTTCCAAGCACCAAATAAATACCGAGGAAGGGCTACATTCCTAATACGTTTGTACGATACACACAGCACAAGGACATACAAATGGAGCAGGAGTTAATTAACTGGATTACGAAAAGCTGCTTGAGCTAAGTGGATAATAAAGAGATTATACAGGCACTAGCTTGTTTAGAGTTAACCATTCAAATGGTTGGTGTTGTATGGTTTATTTTTAATCACCAATATTCGAGGTTATGAGAACAGGTTGACATTTCGTCAACAAATCTTGTTGAATTTACCGTTTATCCTTGTCTATCTTATTGTTATCTTATGTTATCTTATGTATAATTCCATGGTTACCGGAGTTTTAAGTAATTACGAAGCAGCAGGTATTTGCGCAATGTTAATTAGTCAGATTACCTTGAAAAACATTGCTGCCGTATTTCTGATATAGTTTTTTGAACATTTCTCAGTTTTTAATAACAATTAATTTATTTTACTATTTTTTCTGTACTCTTATAACAGCGCCAGACAACACCTCCAGAGGAATGACGCCAATTTTGAATCACCCTATATGTAGAGATCGGTTATTTCAACATTTATTAAGTATACCTAAAATAAGCGTTTTTGTAATTGTTTTCTTTAATTTTTAATCATGGCTTTCCATTAAATATTGTTAGATTGTTAAATGCTAATTTTTGCTTATTTAAGCAATTGCTTGTCTAGATTACCGCGATATAATATTGTAGTAACCAAGCAAATTTAACGCAGCTAGATAAAACAATTAAATTTGCTTGAAAAGAAAAGATTGGTATAAAAAGTAGCCAAATCCAAGGTGTTCCTATTCTGAATAAATATCACTAACAATATATGGGAAGAGCAATTTAAAAATGTGAGATTTTTTGCTTGAAAATACGTTAATTTGGACGACTATTACAAAATACTTGAAAATTTTGTCTCTAAAGACAACGGAGAAATTTTCAATTTATCTACACTGCGAATTTTCATCGATAAAGCCGAATAACTTAAGAACTATTCAATGATCTGCCAAATTCTTTAGAACAAAAAGCAATTGAAATTCAACATAACAATTCAAAAATTAATCAATATATGGAAACAAATTTACTGGTCTGCTCTTTTCTGATGCACTCATGCATGCATAATTATGGATATTTTTAAAATCTGCGCGTTTAGTAACTTCACAATATGATGACAATTTTAAAACAAATAATACCGCTTAAGAGTAAATTTCCTTTACTTTATCGGGGCGACACCCTGAACAAATTGTAAATTGGCTCTTCAAACTCTTTAAAAATCGGAGTTATTTAGTGATTGTTAATGTGTTCTCAGCTAACTGAAAGCTGAAAGGCTGGTATCAAAGCGAATACAAAAGACCACTATTGAAATATGTGATAAATGCAGAAAACTGGGTTAGATGTTAGAAGAAAGAATCGAAAAACGTTATTTACGGAGCTGAAAATCATTACTTTCGTAGAACTACACAATTTTCCAATGAGTCACAGGCATACAGGGGTAACTTTATGAACTTTTTGGCAACAAATTCAACTCAGTAAAAAAGTCAGTTTTTTATTTCTTTTATTTATATTCGTCATTAAAAATGTAAGTACCTTGTAATAATTTTTTTTTTGAACAAAAATGTTCTTTTTCAATAAAATTTCAACAAATTTTCAATGTTGGGTTTTGAAAAATTCGTAAATAATGTATGAAACTATGGAACAACAAAATAAAATGTAGTGGCAAGTGGCTCATTAAAAATTAAAAATAACTTTTATTTTCCTGCAAATATATTTAGATGCAAAGTTAATCGGGATCTAATACAGGTGAAAGGTGTAATTAAGGACATGAAAAAGTGATCACAAATCCCAAACATGATTGACTTTACAATTAATAAACAATGAAAAATTCGCCTTTAATTGATGGGCACATTGATGAATTACGCCTAGAATAATAAAACTTGATGTGTAATAAATTGTATGATATTGTTCTAGCCATTAAGTGCCTCTTTTATCTTGCAAAAATAATTAATGACTCACTAGGCTCCAAGAACTTTCACGACACTTTAACATCAAACGGAGGATTTCAAAAAGCCTATTCGTTCCCGTCCAGCATTTTATGAGATAACGGTATGGGTAAAGTTAGCGGAAAGTGGACTATAACAATAATTGCTAATTCGCGGCAAAAAGTATTACATAAAATACACGCAAAGCATATTTTAATATAACATTATAATTAAAATTAACATCACTTTCATGTTATCTAAGTGTAGCGTAGAGAGAAATAAATAAAATAATTAAACTTAAGAGTAACATACTTATATGTGGAAAAGCTATAAACCTTGTGTGAATGTATTATTATTTATTTTACCTGTATGTATTTCATCTAATTTCTGTAAATTTCAACTACTAATAGTTTGGCAATTAAATTACTTTTATGTGTTAATCGAAATATTCAATGCTTTGCATATTGCATTGCATATTGCATTGCATATACACAGCGACCCAAAAATTTGGTTCCATAATTTGAACGACATATTGTACGACCAAAAATAAGAAAAAACTTATATAAATATAAATGTAAATGCTTCGTTTAGTTACAGGGTGTCAAAAGTTTAATTTTTTTCAATTTTCTCTCTTCAATTCCTAGCGCTTATCAAAAGCATGTAACAATTTTACGTATTAGTGAGCCTTAACTAAATAGCTGTGACAACCTATAAAGTGTGATTTCTTCTAAGTTTTTGTTTCAATTTTCTGATTTAAATTTAAAAAAAAAAAAAAAAGAAGCTTATAATTTACAATGCTACTTTAAGAAATTCCAACAACAAATGTAAACATAGTTTAAATTAATAAGTCGTTAAATAAAAGTCAGGCAAAAAATTAACTGGAAATAAAATTCGTATGTATTTAAAGCTGGTAGATCAATCACGTGCGAATATATGTTTTTTTTATGCATTGTTTCTACTCGTAGAAAATGCAGTTTAAAATGTACAATCTAATTTTGGGTACCCGGTATTTATATGTCTCTTAATGGAACTGCTTGCTTGTCTCTCATGAATTGTGAATAAATAAATCGAATGCATTCTCAATAAATAAAACTGAATTCCCAAAAGAGCACATGATTTTAAATAATATAAAACTATAACTTTCTTGGGCACATGAAGCAAACAAATATTTAAGTCTTTCGATCACAATTAAATACAATACCCGTGTGTAGGTACTGCAAATGTCCAGTGTAATTTTGCAAATACAAATATATTTTTTGTGCAAATTCACTCTTATGTGAAACTGGGAAGCCACTTGTAAAATGTAAAAACTAGCGCTTTCCTTACAACTTTTCGAAAACTTATTTCCGAACCATTCTTCTAAGTTTTGCATGATATATTTTTCTTTTAATACTACGATTTTTTATCTAACACCTTTAAGGGACGATGTCTGAAGCGTGAACTATTTAAGATTAATTCAATTAATCTTTAATTATTATTTTATTATTATCTCTCAATTAAAAAATTTGAATTAATTCAAATTCCATTAGAAGTAAATAGCTATTATAACAATAGAAAGGGCCATAAAAGCAAAGCATCAATTAAGTAGAATCCCAATTTCCTGTCGTAAATTTAATATATACTTTTGACATGTTTTGATTTCAGAAAGAAGTAGAATCTTCCAAATCGAAGCTAGAAGCTGCTGCTGAGCGTTTGGAAAAATTGGGCGATACCACAAACCAGGTCAAAAAATATTACGTTAAGCTGAAAACTGACGTCGCAAAGTCTGAAACGGAGGTAAAACAGAATGCAAATAATAGAAATTTTAATGCATATTATATAAAAAGGTCAAACACTCAATATTGCTGCAAATTGAAAATGATCAGTAATATGATTTAAAACTGGTGAGTTTTCCTTAAAAACGCACGAAATTATGTCATCTATTCAAAATATGAACAATCTAGAATAGTTACTTACTTTAGATATCAAAACTTCAACTTCAGCTAATTGGGCATTAAAACACTTACAAAAAATTGTTTCTTTAGTAAAATCAAGTTAATAAAACAAAAGGCATTAAAATGCATACCATAATTTTAAAATAAATGCTGATTTTTCATAAATAGATTAACGAGCTGCGCAACCAAATTGACGATTTCAAGATGAGACAACTTCGTCTAAGAGAAGAAGTGAACGAAAATGTGAAGTACTACACAGGGATGCTCAACAACATTGAACATACTGTAGCAAATGACGAATTCGAAATTGTGAAAAGATCTTTACTTTCAGGTAGATATAATTTTATTTAAAACATAATTTATATCAAGTTATAGATGAAAAATGTTGTCTAGTTTGTAAAGGCAAATACCGCAAAAATGAAAGAAAAAAACCGATTGATATTAGAAGCATTTTGCCATTATTTTCTAATGTACAAATATGGCCCACGCTTGCTGTAAACTGTATCAGTTTGAAATAGTTATTTCCGAATTCAGTCGATATATTTTATTGCAGGTTTTTCGTTGCTATATTTCACTATTTCCCTTTTACTTTATGCACACTTCTAATAATCTACAATTACATGTCCCCTTTACTTGCTTCATTCCTTCATTGAGATATTATTGAATTGCAGATGTCGACTCGTTCTAAGGACTGTTTAGAAGAACAACAAGATTCAAAAACATTTAAACTCATAAAGCCACATTTCTGATAGACGTGGACGGTGTACAGGGCCGATTACTATATTGTTCACATTTACTAAAGATCAAATAAACACTTACCTTGAGAGCGTGGACTGTTTATCTTCTAATTTATTTGCATGACCGTTTGCATGCCCGTTCATGTATGCTCGTGCGGTTCCATTTGAACCTGCAATTAAAATGATACACTCAAAAATACTATATAAACAATGCAATTTTATTGACGAAAAAGGCACGAGAGTTTCAACATGGATTGAACAGAAAATTGTTGTATTAAAACTAGCTTGTTTGCCTGAGATCAATACAGATAAAGCAAAGTAATTAATTTTGAAAGTTTGTTCATTTACAAAACACGGTATTAAGTAGCAGTCAACATTTTATGGATTATGCACGCATTTCCATACGCGGTGAGCTAAAAATATATTGAAGACGCTTCAAATTTTGAGTTTTGGTGTAAGAATACACTGACAAGACTGACAAGACTATTGATGCATGAAAAGTGTGGTTTCAAATTATTTTTACCAAAGCACTTGCTTAATAAGTATTAAAAATTAGGCGAAAATACATAAAATACCTACATGGTATTTAATAGTAACAAAACCAGGTAGAATATAAGAACCTTCCAGTTTGTCCATAACGTTTCTATTCCTTG
The DNA here is from genome assembly GCF_020466585.1 of Dendroctonus ponderosae. Lineage (NCBI taxonomy): Eukaryota > Metazoa > Arthropoda > Insecta > Coleoptera > Curculionidae > Dendroctonus > Dendroctonus ponderosae. The sequence goes on along the minus strand of NW_026018165.1, from coordinate 6,915,904 downwards.
TTCCTAGTCCATGTAAAAAAATAAATTATGAATATAACTACCCTAAATCGGCAATGAAATATCTAATGTCTTCAGATGCGCTAATCTATAAAATAATTAGTCAGCAAGCAAATGCTTCAGACATTACTTGTAAGAATTTTCAAAGCAAATTTATTTGCAGTCACAGATGCAATTTACTGTAGGAAAAGACCTGAATAGGTAAATGAGAATTGCATTGTTTTTATTTAGTTCAGTTGAAAATTAACCGCCATCTGAGTTCATACCGCACTGGCAAATCCTCGTTGAAATTTAGACCTTAACAGTTGCGTTTACGCTTTTGCGACAATCTAATTGTTTGAGCCTTTTTATAAGTATTATTAGTTTACTTATTTTGTGTTCAGGCTTCTAATATACCGCAACGGTAGATCCACTTCAATAAACACTATAGTATTAGTAACCTCAATATTAGCTGTTTAAATAATTCGTTTAGTAAAAAAAATAAATCCTGGTTAGTGTTATGGTACTCAATTTGATGCAGATCTTCCGAATTTCGATTTTCCATTTTTCATATATCAATCATTAATAAGCATTTTAGCTTCTTGTAACGAAGTGCAATTTTCACTGGTGTATATCGAATTATAGTGATTTGAATACAATTACACTTGGCTTGCACTAGAAGAATTCCAATCGGCCAAGCTCGAATGTGTAAATGTGTAACGGCGTTCATTGTACACACTTTGTTCGGTTATATAAATGAGTGACAGAACCACTAAGTCACTTTAACTACATGTAAGCCAAGCGCTTTCTTTGCATATAATTTGCTTTGTTAAAGATCTGAACCTGTTGAGGAATTCTTCGCGAACAATGAGCCACTTTTTACTTTTATTAGTGCAACTTCCATTGAAAAATGTTATCATCAACGTTCATTTTTACTTTGTCAATTTATTTAAATTTTAAATACATTTGTTGCATGCAAAAACAAACGTGTTATTAATGTTTTTATTGACTTTTCAATTAAGCAAAGATTTATAATACCAAGCTTGGGATTATATTTAATGCATGAACTGAACGAGCCAGGTCTAGGCAAAATCATTTAAATCGAGGTGAATCTAAATGCACATTTTGGTCAGTCCTTGTAGCATCAACTGAGGACTAATTAAAACATCGACAGACATTAACCAGTTTGGAATGTTACAGTTCACCTACTATTTATTATTAACGACCACTCATAAAATGGGATACCAACTGATACGCTGGCTAAAATAATAGTTCATCTTCAACCATGTGCAAATATTTCAAGTACTTCCGCTTTTTTTACATGCAATTCCTTGAATGCATTCTGGGATCTGTTATGCAATCAGGAATGTTTGATTCGCATTTAGTCAAGTAAAATATTTAAAATCTACGAGTTAATGTAACATTCTCAGTTCCAATTATTATTTCATGTGCGTTGAATACTTGTGCAGTCTAAATATAAATAAAGATTATTTACGTCTTAAATATTTAATGAATTTTATAATTGTAAAAATGCGTACATAATTTAAAATATATTTAGTTTAAGTTAGTTTTTTAAGACGTAGAATTGATTATCTTGTTTGTCTTCGTCTTACGTGTTAATTTACTCAGATCATTTTATAGTTTAGCTACTCAGTTTTCAAAAGTTTTTTATCCGGCATTCCCTAAATTTTGTGTGGTACCTAAAACTAATTCGTTGTAACAAAAGTTTTGGATGGTGATTCAGTTATATTAATAAATGCAAAAGATCCGTTTTCTACTTATGAGGAAGCAAAGATTTATTTAAACATACTTTGAGGGCTTCCATAAAAATTGCAATCTTATCAGCCCTGAATATAATATTCAGACTCTCATCAACGGCGTGTGCTATTCGCATATATTTTCATCATCATAAATTCGCGAGCAGGAACGTTTTCAGGCATTTTCCAAATCTCATTTCCTTCCAGATGACGATGTGCGAAAAAGGAATATGAGATTTTTACAAGACTTCAGAGATTCGCGCTATTTCTATTACGCTACATATTCCCATTTTTATCTGATGTATAACGTATGGGTCAAAGTGAAAACTCCACAATACTAACGTTGATCATATTTTTTTCCCATCTTTGTTCACAAATTTTCTTGCTCACTGTCCTAAAATTTTCATGTTCTGTTCGCATTTTTCTGTTGCCTTTACAACATGATCATTTGGTAAGAAAGATAAGAACGCGTTTTTAACCGTATACTTCCTGAAAATCGTTCAACTATTTGCATTTGAGGTCACAAACGGACCACATTGGTCGGTTTCTTTTGCACAATTTATGTGCTCAAAAATCTGGTCACCTACCGAATATATTATCAAAGCACAGGTACGAATTCCTTAATGGAAAAGATGCAGTTATTTCAATATAACAGCTTCGTTAAATAAACTCGAGCAAAAAAAATGTGCAGAGAATCTAGATCAACTATGCAGCAAATTGCCGACATAACAGCACCTGCATATAATTTTTTCCAGTTAAAGTAAGCCAATAAACTTGGGCAAAACAGTGACGATTATGATGGCAGAAGGAAATAAGTGGTTTGCTAATGCTACTTATTTCATTAACTTTATAATAAACAGGAGTTTTCACATTTTTCTTGCTCTTTTTTTTGGCTGAATTAGCCATCTAATCAAATTCCCGTTACCGAGATTATTAAAATAAAAAGCCAAAATGTAAAACCAAATAAAGACTGACAACTAATAAGAAATCGATGCTGTATTTTTCGAGACCATAAACATTAGCAAATAGGTTGCCCATTTGCTTATTGTTGCTTAAAACGAGTAACGAAACCAAAACAAATTATGCTGTTGTCACTTTAGTAGATCAAGTTCGTTAATGCACAATTGAAAAACAAGTTATTTCAATTTTTTTTCGTTATAATTGAATGTTTGCAAGTTGGACACGGCTTTTGCAGAAATTGTTAATTTTATAATAAGGTAAGCAGGGTTTTTAGATACGTAATAGTACAGGATAATAGTTAGTTAATTTTAAGGTAAAACTGCGGCTAATTATAAGCATGCATTGGTAAAGGCTCTGTGAGGAGGCTTCATTCATTTGAATTCAAAGGCATCAAGGAATAATGCTTTAAATTCAAATTCCTGATCAGAAAAAAATAGCTGATTTTCAAAAACGATGGTTAATCGATATTTCTTTAAAACCTTCTTGTAAAGGGGAAAATTATTGAAACGTGGTGTAACAGAGATCGAAAGAAAAAAATGAAGTTAATGTGGATTATAATATTATACAATGTAATAATTCTAGCATAGAATGAGAAAACAAATAGCTTGCAAGGGATAATTTATAGATGGCTTTCCTAAATGAAAGTGCAAAAAATTGGTTTATTAAAGGTTAAAGCAAAGATAGAAACTCATTAAATATACTTAAATATTTCGGTGCCGCTCAAGTTTTGGTGGCAATGTTCAGATAATTAGCAGCAGCTACTTTTCGTGTAGGTACAGCTTCTGAAATGGGGTTAGTAGAATTATAGTTTTGTAACTTTTGATAAGTTTCTTGATCGACACAGGAATTAGTGAAAGAAGTGTGTTTCATTTTCTTTGTTACTTTTGTAACTTGAGCCTTCATTTCTACTTGTTCCTATTTGTCAGGGTTATTATGTAATCCGAATTTCCTTCTAAACTTACCATAACTGGCTTCAATAACCCACCACTGGTTGGATCACATTAATTATACACTTCTAAAGTCTTCTCTTAATGCGTTAAAATTGCTCAATTCTCCACACAGCGATTTTCACACTGCCAGAACTGGGAAAAATTTCAAATTTATTGCAAAATATTTACACAGAACTATTGGGGTCATATTAACTTTACTGACTGCGTATTTGTAGAGTTATACCAAATATTTCTGGATTGCTAGCAATTTTAAACAAATTTTTAGTTACTAAGTGAAGGTTAGTACCTGAAAATATTGCGCATTATTGATTTTGAAACGCATAGAAATTAGCTGCACTCATATTGAGAATCTTAAATGGATTTAAAATCATGTACAAATTTTCGTTCTAAGCTAAATTCTAGGACATTTTCATCAGCAATAGTTCATTTCTTCAATTTGTGGACGGTATTGAATTGATATTATTCCGGTTTGATCTAGTAAATTTATTTACTCAATTTTTCAATAGATTTTAGAATTATTTCTGACAACAATTTGTTTAAATTTCATTTTAATCATTGAATATTTTGTTCGTTAACAAAATTTTCTGTTATTTGGAAGAAGGAAGTATACATTTGGGTATATTGCGATAATATTAGGAATTTAAAATTTAACGCACATATTTTCGGATCAGTTATATATTTTTATACTTTCTTATATAACCTGGACTTATCAATATCTTTTTATATTTTCAAGCCGTTTTGGGGGGGTCTCTATTTGAATATTATTCTTTCATTTTAGAACGATTTATTCGAGATTATTGAGAATGTTAATTCGGAAATGACAATGAACAAATCATGCATATTCAAAACCGAACTTTCGCTTCAAAGTAGTCCTCATTAAGTAAAACTGTTTGAAACTCACGGCAGTAACAGGTAATGAGCCGTTTTTCTCCTAAGCTTTAAACCAATTTCCTACTTATTGCATTAAATTTAATCAACAAAATCGGCGAAGTTAAATTTTGCAGAAATACATCGAGCAGTTTAACATCTATTTACCTTCTATAGATTTACTCTTCCGTCAATGCGGTTCTACAAATGATGCAATCTGGACGCCTAAAAGTATAGCTAACGGGTTTGTTTTCGCATCACAATGTCGGTAATGAAGCTAATTTTAGTGCAGTTATGCGTATTTATGTAACTTATAACATTATCTAGGTAAACACGGGTAAAGCGTATAATTTCAACTGCATCTTTTCTTGAATTATGTAGAACACTTGCGGCTTTCATGCGTCGTTCATAAATGCCTTGACTGGTTAGAACGTTTGAACACATCAAATTAAGTTGGAAGTAGCAAATGAGTTTAAATCCACCTGCATAAATATTCTTTCAATTCGAAAATTCCCACACATGCAGGCAAACATTTTCGAATAGAACCCAGTGTATGTTTAACTACATGACTTATCTCGCCGATATTCAAATGCGAACTAGGAATCCCACCAATTCCAGAAGCCGCATGAGAATCTTGTAAGTTCAAATCTAAATGGCATTTAAATCTCCTTAGAGCGTGCTAAGTGGTAAGCGCACAAAAGAGGAAGCAATAAAATGGTTGTAAGAGCAACGAATGCATGTGTTAATTTTCTTTAATTAACCAAAGATACTCACGAAGAAGACCCTGTGCATGCGGAAAAGAAAGTCGAGTATGCCAGTTAGTGAAAAAAAACGTGCTTCTCTTCGGGTTAAGGAGCACTCTTTGCCAATGCATTTCCAAAGTTTTCATACCTAACAAGATCAGTTGAAAGTTTCAAAAAAAATGGCCAACGTCAATTAAAAATGAGCAAAGCAAAATTGTATGGAACTCCAGGTTTTGCCAGATATTATAACAGTTCAAATTAGATTTGTACATTGATTTTCTAATCATGACCGAGTCTATTCTTCTTTCACAACCCTCGTTAGTCACGATTTAAAGGCAGTCAGTACTTTTCAACAGTGCCACATTCAAAGGTAAAACGCAGCTAAAATGCGTGTTAATTTACTTGCGTTCTTTATTTAAAACTTAACCCGATTATTAATATGTTTGTTGTAGCTTCAGAGAGCCGAACATATTGAAGCTTAAAATAGAAACTATTAAATTAGTCGCTTCTGAACTCGCTTCTTAAGAACCAGCCCAATGTAACATATTTGGAAATCTTAACAAAATTGCTCTCAGGGTTCAGAAAATTTCCAGTAGGACTCATATCTAGAAAACGTTCCTTATCTTTTTCCAGTAATGGTACATATGAGTACTATTTATTTATCTCTTTCCCATCCTCATCTATTAAACTTTATCAAAACTTACCATCGAAAATGATGGTATGAGAGTTCTGAATCCTTTGACCAACCCAAAAATCACTGTCACTATCAAACATTTTTTTGGAAAAATAAACACAACACATCGACGCAGTCCATTGCCAACTGGGTGCACAATTAAACAGTTTTCTAGTTAATCGGAATGGTCACACAAAATAGTTTGCTGCGATAATTTTGTAATCAAACAGTACCAAGGAAAAAATGGATATTTAGCATTGTAGCAAGCGAGCTGTTGTAATTTTTCTAGCCGATAATAGCTGATTGTTGTGGGGAAGTGCTTAATAATTGAAAGCGTGTTTTTGCATCCACTGAACACATTGAAGGTTGATGCCACGATGCTACTTGCCAGGAAATTAGCATACTTATTAGGAAAATAGTATTAAATAATTCATGAAAGCTTATTGATAATTACAAGGTTTCTTAATAGAATAATTTTCAAAGCTAGCGTAGATTCGATTAGCGTTTTGATGTTAGGTGGTTCATAACCGATAAGACGTAAGGAACACGCTTGAAGCGCGAACGCTATAAGAAAACAATAGACAATAGGCTATTAAAAATATTTTGCGAGAACTTTTCACTTTCAACCACACAGAAAAGCACAAAATAGTCACTGTTATAAAAAGCCAAGCAGGTTTTATAGATACACGTCTCGGATGCAACTGATTTTTTTCAACCCACAACACTCCAGTCGCAATAATTACTACAAACGATGGCGATGAGTTGAAATAATAAATAATTGCAATGACAAACCTTGACTCAGCAATGCAGTATTATAATTAGACGCAGAGGTGCTTAAAATATGTATCCGCACAAGTAGAAAATATAAATTTCGAAGTGAATTGAATCAAAATTCGAAGACTTCAATGCTGCAGTCCAACAATAACACTAGAAATAATTTGAACAAACGTCATTTGATGGAATGATTCTGAAGAGCAAACAGACACGAAATGTGTCGATCATCCAATGAATATTGTTCTCATATTCCGATGAGACGATGAGACAATAAAGATACAATTTTTGGGAAAAATGCTGGGTGAAAATATCCGATAAACGTTCTTATTTGTCCGATTTTAAAAACACTTGCAAAAGTAGAAGTAATTATCTGAAAGCATTTCTTCTACATCAGAAAGTCATAGTTTTAACTATCAATTGGGAGCAGCTCTCAAAAAAGTTTGCTGTTAAATCGCACGATTTATTAGATTTAAAAATAAACTATTATATTAAGTAATTAATTATTTATAATGGAATTAAAGTCTGACCCAAGCAGAAAATTTCGTTCACATAACAAAATTGAAATTAAAACTCGACACTAATTAATTATCAATTTCATTGTTATTTAACATTAAAAAAGTGGTTTTGTAGTTTAACTTTGTGAACAGTATTTTGAGCGAGAATGAGGGATTAGCAATAAAATGATGCAAATTATTAAACACAATTATGGTCTATCGAATTGTACGAAGAATAGGAAATATTTTCGAAATAGTTGGTCCAAAAAGACAATTGCTTTTAGCGAAAGAAAAAAACGAAAAACTTTTTAAATACTAATTGAATTTCACACTGGAATCTTGTGAAATTACTCACATTTTCCGCACCTGGCTATGTCTTTTCATATTATTGGCATTTACGCCGATAGAGCAAACTTAATATGAAATATTCCAAAATATGGAAAACATATTTACAATTTCTTAATTAGTATAGATATTCAATTGAGGTATAGTTTAAACAATATTTTCACAAATATTGAAGAAGACACACACAAGAAAGGAGTATTTTCCCCCAAACCTCATTAATAACGAAAAGCAAAAAAATATATTTCAGTTGGTTCGAGCTTTAGCTTTTTAGAAAAACAGTTAATATCGTAAAGAAGCATACGCGATTAATGCAGTCTTTAGAGACTTAATACTTAGGTATTATTCAAACAGGTCTCATTTAGTAGAAACTTTGAGTTCGAGTTTATCGGGAAGACATAGTGAAGTACCGATTCAGCCTGATCGAGTTCTAATGGTAGAAAAAATTAACTATAGGTACGACGTAGTACAAATTTCGAGAAAACATTAAAATAATTTAATATACACTTGTGTCCTTGAGCTTTCCGCAATACGAGGCAAAAATATTTTTAAATTTAGCTTTTTCATTTAGTAAGGAATATGCTGTACACTTCAACGGTGTTAATAGTAAAACATTTTTAAGTCCGATGTACCAGGGAAGGTCTATGTAGGTATTATAGGAAAGAAGTGTTTTCCCTGTAATAAGCAAATTGTAGATGTTTTTATTGTTAGAATCATTGTACTCTTTAATATCGTTTACTATCTTAACAGAACCAACAAGAGTTGTTCGATGTTTCCTTAAATAAAATGTATATTTGTCTAATTTAGATATCTAAATGAATATTGATGTTTAAGCAATGTTAGACAATTTTGATTATTTTCCTACCTGTTGTAGTACTTTTTAGGGGAATTGACGATGTAGAGTCAGATTATTATCCAATTTTCATACACGTGAATTTTTAAAGATTCTAGAATTAGAAGATACAGTTGTCTAGTTAAAGTTTCGGCTTTAAGAAGGTAGCTTGTGACACTCTTGAACGTGAAGTCTTACTTTGCTTCCCAGAATTATTGCCCTAACTTTGACTTTGCTAGGAAACTGAGGCCTGGCCGTCTTTAAATTGTTGTGGGATTCATTATTCCAATATCTACAGTCCCATTTGTTAAAAGCCCCACTTAGAAAATAAATCGATTTATCAACAAATCAAAATAATTGTTAAGTACAAAACTAGACTTATAAATTCGCAAAATTGAATCATTATATCTTAATCTTCTTGGGCGAGTTTGTTTCATTTTCCAAGATGTTCCAAGAAATGTGTAACTTCTATGAAAAGACTTAGTCGTTTTTAAAGTATCTGTAGTGCCAAGAACCTGTAGAAATATTTGTAAACCTCGATACTTTTCAAATCGACAAATTCGGATCAGTAGCAAACTGACCTAAAACCTCCATTTGGTAAGCAGCACAGAATCCTTGGCTCAGTAATATTTTGATACATACTGACCTAATTTTGTGACTGACTTAAATGTGCACACTAATTTCATCACAAACTTACAGTGAACAATTTGGAAATTTGGCGGGCAGAGTCATTTTCAGTTCGATTAAGAAAATTTATTTCGGCTTTTTCTTCTACCCTTCAATTCTACCCTAAATCCGTCGATTAATATTTCTGTCTTAACGCTTCTAAATGATGAACCGACCAGACTATTTTACTTTTTTCTAAATCACAGGACAGAGAATTGATATTTAGAGGCGCAGAACAATGACTGTAAGAATTAAATTAACTTTGAGATATAAGTTCCCCCTAAGTTCATTACACAAGTAAATGTTTTTGACGTCTCGCTTTGAAATGCAAACATTGTATATTTTTCGCATTTATACACTTGCTTTTAATATTTTATCCGTTGTAAATGTTTCAAATGATTTTTTTAAACGTTTGGTCATATGCAAAAACAAGTAGCGCCACAACAAAGCAAGTAACTACGTTAATGCTAAAAAAGCTGGCACATCTTCCGCTATTTGCAGCATCCTTGCAAATTGTCTGAAAATGTAATTGACCTTATTTTACTATCCACTATTTTACTTATCCGTATTTCGAGCAATTCCAATCGCTGTGTATATTTTCCAATACACGCTATAAACGCGATTCGTTCTGAATATGAAAGCCAGACCTATTTATACTGTCTTGAACTAGGCAGTTCTTCACCAAGCTTAAAAGATCGGAGAAGACATTGCTTCAATTTTCTGAAAGAAGTAAAATATGTCTGAAATATTTTGATCGGAAGCTTTTGCTAAAACACAATGGATGTGTTTTCACTTATTTTACAGCCACAGATTCCATACCTTGTGTGCATCTTGTACCGGTAAATCATCATCAAAATACCGTTTATTATTTTTAACATCCACATTTTATCACGAGATTATCGTATTGCGTGCAGCAATAAATCGAGCATTGCAATGATATTATGGATTCCGTATAGGCATTACGGTGCTGCAAATGTCACGGTAGCTAGCTTCTTATTATGTATTTATTGATACAAGTACAAAATATGCCATTATGTAACGTTATTCCGTTCTTCGACTAACTGCTTTTTGAAATATTAATGCCGTTTTCAGATGGGATGTTGTGCCGTTTCAGAGTTTCAAACAAGAGTCTTTTCGCACCAAATCCTTATAATGTATCTGAGTACATAAATAAATATGTAGTTCAATCAAGAAAACACCTCATTACTGAAAGCAACTGTTCTTGATTATTTTTATTATATAACTTCGAATGTTGAGTGTGTCGATTAAACACCTTTATGTCGATTATTAACGACTTGAAATTGAAGGACTGAAATAAGTTAAAATAAGTTAAATAAGTTATTATGTTATAAGTTAAGTGTTTGTACTTAAATTCGTAATGTATGAAAAAGTTTTTTTTTGTATATATTTTACGAGAAAATGTTATTCTTTTTGAATCGTTCTGCATGTACTAAATTATGAAGTGCAACTATCAGCTATTAAATGCTTCAATCGTGTTTGCAGTTTGTCAAAAAATATGCTGTGTTTATCTCTGCGGGGATGTAAATTGCATTGAAAATGTAATTTATGTAACTTTACTTATTAATAAATAAATAAATAAATAGTTATGAATTTTGCTCAAGAGTAAAGTGCTTTTATTTTTGACATAATGGAAAATTGTTATTTAGCACAGTATTTGTGGAAATTTGCTTATTGGTTCTTATACGGACAGGAAACTATAATCGATAGATAACTTGAGAAAAATTTGTAAAACTAATTAAGCAGTAAGCTTGATATTTGAACTCTATTTTCTTTTAGTTTTAGTCTTTTAGTTTTGATACTTTTTAGACTGTTTTCAAACAATTTTTGATATTGCCAAAAATAAAAGTACTTTACTCTTGTGCAAAATTAATATTTTTTGAGTAACCGCTTACACGGCTGAAAAAGCTTTTATATCCGATGCTAGTTTTAGATTTTAGAACATGCTTTTTATAAAGAGCAACGTTTTCTGTGAAAAGTTTTCCATTTGTTGTCAAAAAAGCCTGGGCTCCTTTCTGAGAGCCTGGCCTCTTCTAGTACTGCCTCCGCAATTTCATGCTGTTGCATGTTTTTAATATTTCAACAAATCTTGCTTAAGAAATGGAAAATTATTGCTGATAAAAAGATTGTTCATGGATTAAACTAAAATTTACAATTCTCCTTACAAAATATTTTAGTTTTAACGTTTCGACCAAAATTCCTCGGACTTCCATTGAACCACCAAATTCAAATTTGAAGTATACTTAGGTTTTACCGGACCAATTTCAGAACCTTGCACCAAAATAATGGAAATAATTCGGTATAGGACAAAAATAATTCTGTAACTGGCAGCAAAATCCTCACCGTAAAACACGTTTATATCTACCAAATTTTAAGATTAACAACTCTTTCATGTCGTGTATGAGCTTTTGTTTATTGTCAGTCAGACCCTTTGTAAATGTACAAATGTAGAAGTTTGACTCAAAAAGCTAATAAGCTTTTTGAGTTTTTACAAGTGTCTTTTCTCCTTTTTTGCATTAACGAGTTATGCTCATCAAAGAATCAACAGAATTGAAGAAAATTCGGAAATTCTCAATTGAAAATGCGATCTAGCTAATCAATTCTTATTAGCCTTTAATTCTTGTAGACCGTACTCAGAATATTGGCAATTTTAAATGCAGTCAGTTTTTTTTGGCCATGACTCTTAGATACTTTCAAGCTTCCGCCGCTTTCGTGTTAATCAACTGCTTAAAATCGCAGTAAAACAACACCCAAACAATGCAAAATATAAATTTTAACTAGGTTAATAAGACGAACGGCTTTCAGCCGGTTAGATGCGATTATTTCAAGCTTTTCAAGCTTTTATTTATGTAACACGGCTAACCCGGCGCTTAACCTTGTTTCTTCAAAAATAGCGAGAGAAGACCGTGACCACGACGATTACGAACGCATTTGGCAACTTACGAGTCCATGGGAAATCTGCATTTAGTAAATCAAAAGAAGCAAAGAATGTATTTTGCACTCACGAATTTTGCTCGAGTTTTAGGTGACACTATTTTCGGAAATAGAATTTGTTTCGTCTAAATAAGTGAAATGCGTGTAATCGAAATAAGATCACAAATTAATATTTTTTATTTCATAACATACCTATTCGATTCTTCAGGATTTTATTTGATTTTGATTGAAAAGGAAAAAGTAGTCAAGCACTGTGGTAAAATAACAAGTATTGTGCACACTAGTAGCTCAATGAATATCAAAGTTAAGGATCAGAATTAAGCAATTTAAAACCTTAAATTGCTAATGAAAATAGCACTGAAATACGATAGAAACGGCCAGCAACTGGCAAGTGCGTTTACATAATCGCTGGGTAGAAAAATATATCCCGGACTGAAAGTGCAAATTAAAGTATGTAAAATAATCGCCTCTTTGTGATAAACCTGATACATTTAAAACTTGCATTAACAGTTATTATTTTCAAATAAAATACACCTGCATCATATACAGGGCGGGATTTTTAAAGCATAAATGCCAACATCTCGAAAAGTATTCCAACAAAGAAAATTTTCTAAATCACGTATGTTATAGTATGCTGGAGGCAGATAGTTGAGAGTATGATATGGCTGCCATATATCACCGCAAAGCATTTTCAATCAGCTATTCAATAATAGCATGGTTTCATTCATTCCTACCCCAAAAATACTGGACAAATCCTAAATTATAAAACTCATAATTAATTCAACATTTTATTGTAAGCAAATCAATGCATAAATTTCCTGCTCAATATTAATAATTTTTTACCACAGGTGTTCAAAATGTCCGTTATTTTCAAAGCACACGAACGCGGTATTCACATTGACAAAAGTTTGCCTGGGAATTGCAGAATTAATTTGCTATTAGTTTCTTAGTTGTTCAATTGTTTCTAGTCAATTGTTATTGATTTCAAATTTCAACTGATCCACATAAAAAGAAATCCAAGGGCGTAAGTTCAAAAGACCCACGGGGCCATTCTATAATTTCTCTTCTTCCAATCCATTTTTCTGGTCAATTTTTATATAATCGTTTCATAACGAGTAGGGCAACATGTGTTCATGCCTCCCTGTTGAAGTCTTACTAAATTTTCGTCCAGTTAGGTATAATTGATCATTCTCGTTCTATTGGTTTCCCAGCGGATTATCAATGGCTTGATATTTTTTAAAGTTCACAATCACTCCACATCAATAAACAATCTTATCTTGAGCATCTTTGAAGATTCCGGCGTAATCAACCAGCTTCTATGAATATTGAGGGTTTTCGTCTCAAAACGAGTTTGGTTCACTCCACATTCTACAATTATGTTTTTTGAGATAGCTACTCAAATAAAATTTGAAAATACATTTTTTTGAATACATTATGGGTAATTGTAAAGATTTTCAGACCGATACTGTTGACGATCCAGTAAAAAAGCTTACTGGGTGTAAAGACAATGATGAACTTCGATTTCAGCAAACTCATCTGAAACCTTAGGCTCCCTCCTCTATCTGTTTGCCTCAGAAGTATATACTCCCGTGCTTTCCGACTAAGAAACTCATTCTTAGTCGAAAAGCACGGGAGATCACTTCGCCCACTGCCTCATCGCCTTTGAAAATGTCCACCGCAGTTGTGGACGAAACGTCAGGAAGAAATTCCGATAGACCACGGCTTCAAAGCCCGGAAAACATTCCTAAATGTAAAAAAATATTTGTAGATTAAATGTTTTATTTTGATTTGAAGTTAAACATTGGTGAACTGATGGATGGTGAGCCAGAACCTCAGCTCTGGACATTGCAAAAGACAGCATTTGCCGAAAAACATTCGATTGGATCGACCAAATAAAATAAATTTTGCAAAAATCAGTAACATTCTTCAAAAAAATTCAGAATTTCAAAAACACAGATTATACCACCCTCTGAACACCCTTTAACAAAATTTTGTTCGTGGCGAAGCTACAATTAGAAGCCATTCCGAGAAAACTGACTAACTGAAAACTTTTGGGGACAGCAGCTGAAAACAACAGTTCTCTAAACTCTGAAACTCCACTCGTCTAACACTAACATTCACTGTTGATGTTTTTCATCATACAAAAAACGTAATATCGAGATATTTCAAAATGACGACCTCGTAAAGTAGTATGTTGTTAAAAAGCAATTTTTCTACAAATAAACACCAACCAAAGAAAAAACGTAGCTACAAATGTAATATAACGGTCCAACAATCATGTTCGTTAAAAATAGTTTTGTGTAATGTAGTGTAATGTTTTTGTAGTTGGATTCATCATTATTATATAACGAGGCGTAATGTGCTTTGATTTCCGAAAATAACTTGCCTGAGCGCATTATTGAAGCAAGCAAGCATCGGCATTTTTACTGTCGATTATTATCTCGATAAAACTGGCAATTATTAGCTGAAAACTGATGTTAATGAACCATTGGATATTACCATCAAGTGGGAATATTTTGCACAAGAACACCTTAAAAAATTTAATTTTCAGTTTTTCAATAGCAACACTAAATGAATCAACTATTTATTATTCTTGAGATAAACCGAATGGCTTGTACCCGTTGCGATTTGAATTCTATCGTTTCACCAATCTGCCTAGATGAAATAAGCACAACAAAATAACGATGTACAAATAAGTAAGATATAAATATTTAATATCATTAATTCCACGGGATATTATCTAACCCAAAATAATTTTTGACTCTACAGGGGGTACCACTACAGACATGAAATATTGATTTTTATTTCTTCAGGTATATTAATAGTAATTGATGTATTTATTGTACGATTTTAATGACCTGTTAATACTAGGTAAGTCAAACAACTACTTATTTTTTTTTTGTACAGAGAGCCTATAGAAATATTATTGGCGGTCGATCAATATGTTCAATATTGCTGGATCACTTCTTGCTTAATCATTATTTGTCTGAGAAAATGTAATGACAAACAACACAATGTGAACGAACTTTTTAATTATCTAACGGACTGGCGCAGTTTCCTCAAAAGTTCCGTTAAAAACTAGGGTTTCCTCAAGACTTGCAATTTGTTGTTTGCCATTTAGCAGTCTAAATTTATCTATTAAAAATGCTAAAAGCCTACACAAAATGTGTTTTTTTTTATAAATTTAAATCGAAAACCGTAAAGCGTCCATAACTTATCAATTTATTGATACCTCTTGACTTCAGGGATTTCAGATCAAATGATGACGTTTTGAAAACTTGTCTAGTTTATATCTTAAGAAGGGAAAGTGAGAAAATAAAAAATAAGTTTGACGTTCACGATTTTTCAACGCACTTTTTTTTCGCACGTTTAAAGACGGACTTGAACGCAAAAATCAACTTTTCAATTTTGTTAAACTGAAGTGAGAAAATAAAAGAGTTCTGAATTGTTTCAGTTCAAAAGTAGAATTATTAGTCTTACTGCGATTCCGCTAATTTATATGGAAGTATTTTTTATTGATTAGTTTGATAAATTGTTGAGTACGCACATTGCATATCCGAAAAACTTTTACACCTAAAAATAACTCGCAGCTCACATTGAGTTCTTCATAAAATAGCGAAGACTGAGAAGGGACAAACGCGTAAATCACAAGAAAGGGAATCAAAGAAATCAAGCAGAAATTATTAGGGTGAAGATGTGCAGTAATAGAATGTTTTTTCTTTAAGCACGAAATGTTTGATATGCACTGGCCAGTGAAGGAAGTGGCTGGAATCCAGAAGAATCACCTGTAAATGAACAAAACCAACAAATTTAATTTTAGAAGAAAATATCTCTGCTATATTAAAGACAACTTCAGCAATTATAGATTAGAAACAGTATTTCTACATGAGGGTTTAGAAACCATTCTTAAATGCAAAGTATCTAATTCATGCATTCTCCACAGCGAAGAAATGAAAACTGGCTGGCCCTGACACAATTCCGGTCCAGGCTCAGAAACCACTTATCACTTGAACAGAATATCCAATACGGACAAAATCTAATGATCATCTTTTACTACCCTACTTAGGAAACAACAATCAAAAACTTGTGGTTGTTACAGCGCACTCATTATTCATGCCCCTATATGCCTAAGATATTTCTTCGCATTATTCACACTCGCATTGGATGATAGTGTGAGGACGAGTTTGAGGATTTTCAGTTCGTTGGAGGTTCAGAAACAAATTCCAAGTGCTCGAAGGTTTTTGGATATAACACTAAGCGAAATTATATTTTGCTTGCTTTATCGACTATAAGAAAGTATTTGACCGAGTTTCACACGATAAACTTAAAGAAATGCTATACAAAACTGAGATAGGGGACAGAGACACTGGAATATTTAAAAACTGTTACTGGAACCAAACAGCACAAGTAAAAATGGCTAATACCGAGACAGACGATATTGAAACAGGAGGACGATATTGAGGAGTAACAAAAGGCTGAATGCTATAATGCTTACCACTCAACCTCTAACTCTGATCAAATATTTAAGAACACTTTGGAAATAATATCACACCTAGGAATAGATGAAGAGCCAATAAATACAATCTGATATGCGGATGACACAATGATTCTAGCAAACACAGTCGAGGAACTTCAATTGCTCATAAGCGTAATCGATGAAGTCAAATTCATGATGGCACTGCCCTTGAACTGAAGGGAAATTAAAGTGAACGTGTGAATAAGTGCAAATATATGGGAAGTATTATCACAGAAGACCTAAATCGGGACAAAATGCCGGTTTGCTCGAGCAAGTTTTAACCATATGAGAAGATACATTTTCTTTAGAGGAGGCCTCCATCCACAAATGCTTTAAATTCCGTGGACAGAACATACAAAGATTAATGGGTTATTGAGAATTTTCTACAAATAACAGACAAAACAAAAGACAAATTTGGAGACCATAAAACGCCCAAAGAGTTAAATATAGAGAATATCGTCTTTTACATCTTATAGTATATGAAAATTTTAGAAAATTGCCTTTCTGCACGCGTTATATGTATCTACCGACACGTCTCTAAGAAACTTTAATTCCATCTGAAAAATCTAAATTGAGCAGATCGATTTAATTGATTCAAAAGCGGAGCAAGAGCAAAAGGAGATTTTTTTGGTAGCTTGCATGTTTTGATTTTCACTTTATTATAATATTTAATAAACGTAACTAATAAAATTTAAAGTGTAATAAAATATAATAGAAATAAAATGAATCCACATTCACTTTGTTTACTCAGGAAATATTCATCAAAATTACACTCGTGCATCAAAATAAACAGATAATTTTGCATTCGAGCTTGTTGTCTTGTAAAAACTGCAT
>NW_026018165.1:6878982-6898518 GCF_020466585.1 Dendroctonus ponderosae | reverse complement strand
TCAAAATTACACTCGTGCATCAAAATAAACAGATAATTTTGCATTCGAGCTTGTTGTCTTGTAAAAACTGCATTCGTTTATTTTCACATTGGAACACACATATTTTTCATTTTTTTCACATATTTTTCGCACAATATGAAAATAAACTCATGCAGATTTTAGACAACAAGCTTTCATGCAAAATTATCGGTAATTTTGAAGCACTTGTGCAATTACCCCCGACAACATTTCGAAGAAGTCTTAGTTGCAAAAAATGGAAACTGACTCATTAGCCATGATTTATTTAACGGCTAATATCGTCAGTGTCATTAAACACGTTACTTTCTACACATGTATATTTTCCATATATCTCCAGATTACATAAAGCATTGAAACACCTAGCCACACGTAAATTGTAGACCCTCGAGAATACTTTGCACTACAACGATAAATCGTTCCCGATAATTAGTCGGAAGTAGTCTTGGCGTGTGCGTGCCCCCATAGGAATCGGCATTTGATGTAGTATTATTAAGCTGAAGGAATTTATTAGTTATTAATAGTATATGACAGTATTACGACCAAAATGCGCATTGTGCCAATCAAGCAAATTTAGCATTGATGAATGTATTCTGTAACTTATAACTACAAAATCATGCAGCTAGCTATAAGCTAAAGTTGGAGGTATTTCAAATTCCAATCTTCAGTGAAAAATAACACCTACTGCCGTATAATTTTACTTGCCCAGCATTTCAATTATTAACACCATCTTCAGCTCAGAAAAATATCTATAGCGAGGATAATAAATAACCGAAGACCACACGGCCAGTACCCGCAACTTATTTGCATGTGTAACAAACCCAATAAATTGCGGCTTAGAAGTGCACATGCAAGATGTCATCATCACACTTGATATACCGTGTTATTTACATAGACCCCTATCTTGTACGTTATTACTTACATAATTCCTGCCACTACAAACACTTTCAAATATAACATTTTTTATTAAATGAAATCGGAGACTTGAAACTCAAAAACGTTTGAAACCCAACAGATTAATTGCAAATTGGATGCATTTATTAAACTATGATTTTCATTTCAGAAGCGATTGCCTAATATCAGTTATGAAAACCCCCGAATACCCAGGCAAAGCTAGATTAATAGCCTCAAGCCGATTATCAACCTAAACTGCTTAACTCCAACACAATGAACATTAGTGCCAGATGCATCTACTTACTATTAAAAAAGCTGCGCATACAATTCGATTCTCAAAACTGACCATAAAAGTAACTAATCCTTCTCATCTATGGCCCAAATAATTTTCAAATTCCAACCTGAAATACACGACAATTTCGTAAGATTCAAATTCCACTAAACAAAAACGATCAGCTACTTCTTAAAATGGAATTCCAGCGGCGTTCACTATAATCCAACTCCTTATTTGCGAAAACAATTTTGCATGTTGAATGTTTGCAAACGCGCTTATTTGAATTGGGACATCGGTTCTACAAAAGGCATAATAACTCCAATGTTGACACGGACTTTCGCTTGTTCAACTAAGTGTTTGCAAATACTTGGACATGATTTGTTTTATCTCTATACACATAGTTTTCAGTTTAGGCCATCAATATTTCAAGATAAACACTTACCGATGCCTTAATCTAGTTTGAATGTCAACAGCATGAAAGCTGTAGGAGCTTAAACAAATTAAGTCCTGAATGTTTGAATAAGTACTTGAAATGGATATTTAATTTTACGCAGTTATTAGTTTCTCATAGTAGTCAGAGCTTTTAAATGGCATTCAAAATATGCAAGGTGATTAATGTCATTATTTTTGGGTGGTTGTGAAAAATTGGATGCAAATATTTAACAGTTGAAAATGCAATGTTGTCTTTACTATTATCTAAATTTAGTTGTTATGGAGCAATTTTTTCTTTAAGAAAATATTTCGTTCTTAGTAATATTTAATCAAAAATGACATACTGTACTGCATTCAAGCACACACTGCATCAAAAAGACATTTTGCCGTTACTTTTTAAATTATAAAATAAATTTCTATAATAATTTCAGGTAAGAATAGCGTTTCAAATTAAAGGACGTCAACAGGTTTGTTTGGAAAAGTATACCACAGGAACCAGGTATTTTCTCTACTCCATTTTTGTGGAAAATTGTAAAAGCACATATGTGAAACTAATACGATGATACGGCCTGGCAATATCATACACAGTTATGTGAATATTATTACCTTTGTGTGTTTATTATGAAAAAATTAGCCTGTACGTATTGGTAATCAGGAAACTTTTCTAGTTTAAAAACTTCGAACTCTTGACGAAGAAGATATTTGGAGCAATCGGGAACAATATTCTGCAAAAGCTACAAAGTGCTGTGCCACTGCAGCTAAATTTAAGATTTAGATGTTTGCCAATATCTGAGTTAAGTAAAGCTCAGTTTTGCCTTATTATCCCTACAGAAGCTTCTCTCCAGACATATTACGTTTTCTTCCTACCTAAACAATTTCTTTAATCAATTTCTGTTCATATTTGGGACAAACATATTGTAGACCTCTCCACCACGTGTATTATTTTTAATTCTATTCTGTAGCATGTCAACTCAAACAACAATATTCCTTCAGTAACCAGCAGCAAGTAAAGCTAGCAGAAACCTGGCGGTGGATTTCTCGCTAAATGGATATATAAAAAGAAAAGTGAGCAAACGGTTTGAATTTTTTTTGTCGGGAGAAAACAGAACACCAGTTAGTATGGATAAGAAAATTGACATGAAATTATGTAGGACGAATTGGACAAAAAAAAAATTACGTATATGCATGTTTATCATATTAGTCATAGCGATGCAATAATCAAATATCCATATTTATGCTTTGAAGGTAGAGCTAACACTTAAAAAATGTGAACAACGAATTAAGCAGGATGTTTTATAGCCTCTGATTTGGGATGACCATATCAATATATTTAAATAGAAATATAATGAGTATTCTGTATGATGCAAGTTTTGAATCTATATTGAGGAATGGCACTCTGAGAATTTCAGAGTTTTTCAAGTACTTTTGTTATACAAATAAAAATAATTTCAGAGTTAGTTATGAGCAACCGTATCGAAATATTATTAGATCTTACTTGCTAAATGTTCAATATTTCTACATCAACTAAATGAGTTACTTTCCGCAAAATGCAAGTTTTTCTAGTAATCCGCCATTTAATAGTGTAATTTCAGTTTTCAGCAACTTGATAAAAGTAGTAAGCAATATGGAACTCAAATGAAATCTGAGTTTTATGTCTTAAGGGCTCAAGTAGCAATATAAACCTGGCAAAATTGAAAGGAACAAAAGTGATTTCGGATTGTTCTATTTGAGATTATTTCATTTGAAAACCAAACATTGCAATTGTGTAATTTTTGCCTAATATAAAAGATAGACATTTGCACTAATATAAGAAACTTTGTTTGACACTAACAAAAAGCCTTGCAGATAGTTTGTACAACCTTGCGTGTAATTTATCAGCATTATTTGTCGACTGCGTTAACATCAGTCGGGCTAATAAGGATCGCAATAAACTAGTTGAGAAACTAATGCGAAATTGTTGACCTGGTGATTTGAATAAAACTGTTCAATATTAAAATGATTCTCCTATTAGCCAAAACCATAAGAAAATGTTGTCGTTTTCAAGATCAAATTGTATACGCTATTAATTGCCATGCGAAATCACATTTCCAAAAACTTAAGCTTCGTTAACGCCAGACAAAAATGTTACCTTTTTTCTGCACACTAAACGGTTTCTAAAACTAAACAATTTCCTAGATCTCTAATACCCCGCCGTAAATACATCTGAGAAATAAATAGAGAATATCTCGACTAACAAATGTCCATAAAGTAATCTGTGTATGGAGAAATGCCATTTATAAAAAGTTGCTACATTTTCAAAGACGCGATTTAAAATATGTCGATGATCGCATAGCGAGCCGGACGGAATATCACATCATTGGTTGCGTTTGTACTGCAAATATTCCAAACATTTTCTCATGAAGAATTTGTCAAATTGTTTGGAAATCTTCAAGAAGTGTGGAACAGCAAAGAAATATTAACTGGCAGGTTCCTTTAGTCAAATAGTCACTATAAAACCGGTTTTACATAAAGACATTGATTGATTGCCTTTATTGACGCTACTAACGAATTTAAAGTTATTCAACAACGTGACTAAATAAAATCAGTATACGGTAGAGAATTCCAACTCATAACTAATCCATCCAAAATTTGCGTTTAAGTTTAAATCAATATTAGTTTGATCTCCTAGTTGCCTTCTAATGAAATTTTAAATGAAAAATAGAATACATTTTTAATAACAGCAGTGTTCGTAGCATGTGCACAAATGTTTTAAGATTTATTTAAAGAGATATTTTCATATGTGGAAAATGTCTCAGAAACACTCGAAAGACCAAATGATTATATATTTTGTATTGATTATACCCATATCTCTCGAATCTACTCTTCTCGAATCTTTCGCTTGGTTGATTTCTACAATAATTCCATATCCCTTCTGTGCCATCCCTTCTGTGCCATTTCTTGCAAATTTTTTAATCTAAAATACTATGCACATTTCGTCTTTCCTTTCCACTTTCTGTTCTATTCTTATTTCTCGTCATTGCTGTTGAAAGGCAGAATTATCTTTATACCGATGATTTTTCCGTTAACATAAAAAAGTATGAATTTTTCCATTTTTGTTCTTCTAGTTATAACGAATTGAGAGCATATCAGGGTAAATATGATTAATATTTATTAAGTAAAATCTGAAGTCAAGTTACTGTTCTGATACTTCGACGAGCGAATTTTCGAGACTTTCTGAGTAAACCTAGCCAGCCTCAGAACAAAATAGCCGGAGTTGCGTTAGCGGCAAGCCGATCAAAGCTGACCGATTTAATGGAAATAGAGTCCGCGACATGTATTTCATAATTTATATGACGTTCAATGTCCGAAACGGCCGTTACCGAGCCGACATATGCCCGAGATTAATTCAAATGCGCTGTTTTATATTCAAATGGGGGATGTTATGGTTCACCTGATTCGGACCTTCCGTTCTTGGAAATCGATACTGAAGAATTATGCAGAAATAATGCCTCTATTGAAGCAGCAAAGTAGAATAGCCAAATTCGCTTTCTTCAAAAAAAATTATGAATCCATCGCGAACCTAAAATTTCCATAACGCATAATTTTAATAATAAATGCGTTATTCCAACTGTATATGTTATTAGTAAGTAAGTATATCAGAAAATATTACAAAACTGTACCAAGAGTCGAATCGAGGGAGTCTTCGTTTTTAAATAAACTAACACTAGGATGAATCTACCTATAGAAATGTTGTTGAACCAAAAATAATGCCGAAGGCCAAAAGAAAACACTCGATGTCAAATATCTTCATAGTTTGCAGTGACGAGTGGAAGAGGTCATTGCAATAACATTTTATAAATTAATGCTGCTGGGAGATGTCAAGAATATGCTACGAATGAAACGGAAACACCCCAAGCAAACGAAGAAGATAATTTTAAAGACGATTTTTTTCAAACATTTCGTCACAACCAAAACGAAATTCAATTGAATAAATTGGTTTCCTCGAATATACTACATATTATACATTTCGGATTTATTTAGGACATACAGTAAAGTTCGCTTATAATGAACCCGGTTATAGTGAACTTTCAGTTAAAACTAACTTTTTTCCTTTAATTGAAACGTCGTCCATAAAGACCAACGTATTTTTTTACTGGTTATAACAAACCCGTTTATAACGAACTTCCTGATATAACGATCACTTTTTAGGTTAGTTGTATATTCACTTTCCGTTCATAACGAACTTCCACGCTCAGCAACACCAATCCTGCGGAGTTGTCTATATTAGTGATAGCGAGAGACAGGCAGTGACTTGCTGTTTTTTGCCGCGTTATGTATGTAAATCGTTTTAGAATGGAAAAACAAAAACGCAAAGCTTTTTCACTAAATGAAAAGTACGAGATTATTAACAAAATAAAAAGTGGAGTAAAGCAGAGTGACATTTGTAAGGAATTAGCACTTGGAAAGTCTACTGTTGCAACAATATGGAAAAACAGAGAAAAAATTTTATCAGCGTATGACAAAACAAATGTTAGATGTAGGAAGTTAAAATTATCTGCACATGAAAAGGTTGACAAGGGACTTATTAAGTGGTTTACTTAAAAAAGACAAGAGAACGTTCCCAGAAGTGGCAGTGTTTTGCAAGAAAATGCTAGTGAAATGGGGTGTAAAATCAAAAACAAGGAGTTTGCTTGTTCTAAAAGTTGGGAAGAGCGTTTCAAGAAGAGGCATCATATCAGCAGCCGAAAAATTGTTGGAGAGTCTGCCGGTGAAAAATTCTTCTTATGAAAACGTTAGAGGCGATCGATAAAAATGAAACATCTTCTATAAATCTCTTAGATGCAGTCAATTTCATTCATAGAGCTTGGCAAAAAGTTAGCCGAAAAACCATTGCAAATTGCTTTAAGCATGGGGGATTTGTAAGAAAAGAAAATGATAATGAACCAGACGAAGATGTCCCAATGTTGTCGAAGAACAAGTTTAAACCAAATTGAGTGATTCCAATTTCTTCGAATATGTGCGCATTGATAATGGCATTCTTACAAGAGAAATGTTGACTGATGATCAAATTATAGACTCCGTAACCTCATCTACAGCTTTAAGCGATAATGAGAAAGATGACGATTTAGGTGACACGTATTCTACTGTAGACACTAATGCTGATCCAACCATTTCTGAAATTACAAAAAAGTGACAGAAACTTGGAATTTTCTACAATCACGCCAAGTTCCTAATCATATCTGGGAGTCCTTTTGTGATCTTGAAAACTACATAAATAACATCTATTTATGCAGCAGAAATGTACAAACAAAAATTACAGACTTCTTGAAGTAGATTTCAAATGGAATTTTGTTTATCTTTTTGTGTTCTTTTTAGTCATACCTACTAACTTCTACTACTCTATGTAAAAATAACGAAATAAAATACACCACGTGTTTTTGTATTATTATTCGCTTATAGCGAACTCCAGATATAACGATCCAGTTTTAGTTCATTTTTCAAGTTCGTTATATCCGGACTCAACTGTATTTAGTTTGTCGATGGGATGTTATCTTGAGCTACGACTAGCTCGTTATATACGTTATAAATGTATTATATCACGTTAAAGGTTGAGTAGTTACTTTTGAGGCAATATTAATTAATAAAAAAATCGGCTGAGAAAAATTAATATTAAAACAAGCTTAGTACCTAAACGAAAGGAAATGACGAGCTATAAATGCTCTAAATCGTTTCAAATCGCCTAAATATTAAGTTTTTGAAGCTAACAAAACACCTACCGTTTTCCGTTGACCAATAAAAGCATATCTTTGTTTCGTGAACGAATTTAGTAAAAACAAACTTATTTCCTAAGCGAAAGGAAATTGCGAGCTGTAAATGCTCTGAAACGTCTCAAATCGTTCAGGGTTTTTGGGGCTCACGCCCCAAAACAATCGCTAAAAACAATGACAACTGATCAACTCAATCACCCTGTGTATATTTACCTAATACCCCAAGAAAAGTATTGCCTAACAAAATTGATTGAAGTGATTTTAAACACTTGAACGTTTCTGAAACCTGTTAAAAAGGTGACTGCATGGTACAGAGCTTCTAACCGCAATTTATCGGGCACCCAACAAAGTAACGCTGTTTGATTTCTCACGAACTTCAAACATATAAGAGGATCACGCAACGGAACTGTTATGGGCAGATACTTGACACCTGTCAGAAGTATCGGTTATTTTCCAGTTTGTATTATCTATAAAACGGGTCTAAGGCATATCCGTATTACGGAAGAGAGCAGATTAAGAAATCACACGTCCCGAGTCATTTATAAACTTACGAGTTGCAAGCACGCGATCCAATGAGCGGATCATAGCTTTGGATGACTGTTCATCTCAGCTTAGAGAAGACAGGAAAACATATAGATATCGGATTTCGATGGTAAGCTGATTCCGAAATGGAATAATGATTGACTTGGTATGCATCAAACAGGAGCTTTATTGTAGGTAAGTTCTATATGGTTGAGGCGGATTCATGTGTTCAAAATATTTTTATTTTGCTTCAAAAATTTGCGCCGTTGTAAAGGCAGCATTTTCTTTTGTCTTCTATTAAAAAGTAATAAAGAGTGCTCTTATTTCAGTATAAAGAAAGAATTATTTATTAAAAGGTAATTATGAGCTCAATCAACTGGAGAGTTTCGATAGGAAATCTGCTTCGTCCTCAAAAGATACATAAAAAAGAGAATACATATTAATAAAATGTTTAACAAGGATAAATGAATTAAAAGATAATAACTCGAAATATGCTCCGTCAGTGAGCCGAAAAAGAAAGGAAAAGCTGAAATCGACAACTATATTTTTAGGTAAAGCGGAGTTCCACGAGGTAAAAGAGGACACTCTGGTGTAGATTTACTGATAGACAAAAAATGATAACAGATTATTGAAAACGAGCAGTACATTAACAATAGCATATTAGAAATTACTCCAAAAACCAACAACGAAAGCACTCACTTCATCAGCATCTACGCGTCCGATTTAAGTAAAGAACGTGTCGATTGTAAGTATGAAAGCACAAGATAAAATCGTAATAATGGGAGGCTTAAACGCAAGAATCGGAAATAAATAATTAGACGGTACAATTCAGAGAGTCAACGAAGAAACTGTTAATGGATAAATATTAAAGACTTTCTGCACAGCAAACAAGATGAAAATCAACAACCTCTTTGACCATGATATGACTGAACGCAAGAAAACTGGAACAATCTGGACACAATAAAAAATCACACATGAAATATTTGGGCATCAGAAACCAAGAAAACTTGAATCTATGTAAAACATAACGAAACAGAATAGATGCTAGAATAAAAGAGATAAAAGAAAATTACTGAGGAAGTTCCACAAAATAGATGGAGCGTGCGTAGTAAAGGCAGAGAAAAGTATGACGAATGCTGAGAAGAAGCAAATTAGAAATCAAGAATACTATGCAGACTAGAAAAATCAATGCGGAAGATTCAAGTCATATTTTGAAAATATATACAAAGAAAATGAGGATATTGAACAACAATGACTATAAAGGCCAAGAAAAATGCAACGATATAGAACTGACAGAAAATACGATAGAATATATCTTGAAGCATCTTAAAAATCGAAAAAGCTCAATCACAAAAAGCAATAGTAACTCTCTTTAGAGAGTTACTATTACTAAAGAGTACCAAATGAATGGAAGGGCAGTGTTAAGGAATTGTTAGTCGCTAGTGCTGTTAAAATAATTGAGAATAGAATTTAAATAATTGAAGCTCGAGATACCAGCAGCAACGGTTGTTGTTTGTAAACAAAAAAGTAGTTGTTGATAGAGACTCGATTATAAAAAGGGCACAAAATAAAGTATCGTAAAAAACACCCAGTGGTCATCATTATAATTATAAAATAAATACAGTCCACTTTGAGTGCCAAATAAAGGCATTCCAAAACAGGCAGCATAACGATACCTTGATTTCAAAAGAGCCAGAAAACAACCCCGGATAATTATCATGCAATAACGCTTCTCAACAGCATCCTCACATCAAGTTTTCACTAGGACGATTTTAGAGAAAATAAGCATTTAGTTTTGCTTAGAGAGAAATAAGCAAAACTAAACAAAGCCGCAAGAACAAAATGGTTATCGAAAAAATAGGTCTACCATTAATCCAATTTTCATTATGAAAAAATAACAGAAAAATGTCTAGACTCCAATAAACCAGATAGATGTGTTTTGTCAACTTTACTAAATCTTTCGGTCGAGTGAGTAAGGTTTTAATAAAGCTAATATCCACTGAAATTTCCCTTGATCAATAGCCACTGAAGAACTAATATAAAAGTCTGAATCTGACTCTGAGTCCCAGTCTGAAATGAAGGATATCTGTTAACTGAACAGTGCAAATACGCGCAGGAATAAGACAAACCGACTCCCTTCATGATTATCAAAAAAATTGTCGCAAATCTACCTAAAACTGAATGATACAAGATGGGAAACACTTACTTAAATGTTGCTTACTACGCAGATGATGCGGTACTCCTCACGGATTCTGAGGACGACCTTCAGAGACTACTTAACTCCTCTAATCAATCAGCGAAATAGTTGAATGTGGTAATTGATACAGACAGAACCAAATGTCTCGTAGCATCAAAAGAGGCAACAAGGTGCAAACTGAAGTTTGACCAGAAAAAAAACGTTATGGAACTCTACAGACTGAAGTCAGAGAACAAACTATGAAAGCGTCTAGAATTTCAACATTCTTAACAGACATTGTGTGGAAAAACAAATGCGTCAACTTTAGTTGATATTTTTATTTTACGCTTACTTTACTGTATATACAGTAAAATAAGAGTAAGATATAAATCGACTCAGACCCGTTATGACGTATGCATCTCAAACAAGACCAGACACATCCAGGACATTACAAATGATGCGAGCGCTTGAAATAAAAAAAAAAAAGAATTATCCACGGAAAAACACTACACGACAGAATCAGAAGCGATATTAGACAACAAAGCGAGATACAGGCCATAGGAAGGTGGGTAAGTTAGAGAGGAAAATATTGGAATAAATGCGTAGAGAGAATTGAAGACAAAAAAACGAAGTACGTCCGTTTTTCGACAAACAACTTGGTTTACGTATTTATAATTTTGTCATGAGGTTTTGCTTCGAATTGTATTTTCAGCTTTGAAGATAGTTCTCTTATTGAATTTGTTATCTACTGGTTTAATTCTATCTGAAGTCATTTGAATAAATGAAATAAAAATGTTAATTTTGATTTGTTTAAATTTTGTATTTTTCATTTTATTAAATTATTTGTCAAATAAAGGAATTTGGATAATTATTGAAATTTAAAACTTGTTCTGCGAATTGCTTTTCGTTTGGAAAATTAGATTCATTATACATTATTTCAAACAGAAGGTTTTTTGCGGTGGTTTATTAAAAGAACATTCTAGACTACATGCACATAATAATGCAGAATAAAATACAGATAAACAAAAAAAACGAAAGGTTTATCAAATAACGCCATTTATATCGGAAGGCGCAAATATTGGTGCAATTTGACAAAGGCAAATCTGAGATAATCTATTTCTTGTTTTGACTGAGTTTCTTGATTATTTCACCAGTTAGCATTAAAATTGCTATAACCTTAATTAGTTTGCAACTGTGTAACATTTCTGCAGCTGATTATCCCAGTGTTTTAATGGATATTTATTACCATCCGAAGCACGCAGATCTGATTTTATATTTTTGCCATTAATTAACAATCTTTTTGTAGCCGTTCCCATGCCAATTTGATCAAATATGCATAATAGCTACAAATTATCGCAATTACAACCCGATTCCATTTAAAAAGGTAATTATTATCTGCCAACATGTTGTCAGTGTAAATCTTGAGCAATATCGACAAACTTTGTTATGCCGGTCACATCGCCGAAACGTACCAAACAACTTTATTCATTTGCAGGAAGGCAAGAAATTAATAATTTAAATCAAATTCACATGCCTTATTGGGCGGATCGGGTGTTTTTCTAGATGTTCAAGCTCTCGTGCTCTAACGAAAATATTCCACTAGATGATTCGTTTTGAATAATTCATCATTGGCACAAGAATGTTCAGTTATGACAAAAATAAAGACAAGTAAATAGCTGTTATGGGAATGAAATATGCAGCACAAATCATTGAGGATCGAGATAAAATGGCCGTACAAATGGACAAAATGATGAAATAATAGTTATTTATGTTATGTCAGGTAAATACTCTTTTAAAAATACGAGCAAAGTCCCTCTTAACGCGTGTATTGTAAAAATGTTACCGGTCATATGACGCACAACATTTTATTTCATAGTTTTAAAAACAACAAAACACTAAGTTATTAGAGAATAATTTAATGTGCGCCGAGTTTTTTTGGATTTTGGTTTAGATGCATATTTTCTATGGACATTTTATCTAGAAACGTCAGCAATTTTTAGTAGATATTTATTATTAAAGATTGAGTCCTCACTTTATTGATTGTCATAAAATGAGCAACAGAAATTATTAGGTTCTGATGATTGTGCGAAATTTTTCAGAAGCCACCAAACACGCAATTCCCAAAAAAATCGTCATCTTGAGACGACGAAGAATACAATCTTCTTTGTCTGTGGAAATCGAATAGGGCGAGTGAAGATGTAATGATGGCGTTCTATCAGAGTAAGGGAAGAAAATTATCTACAGTTTCGAGACGCAATTTTAGACAATCTTTCTGAAAAGAATTAGTTGAAGAGATTCCAAATTTTTCCTCTGATCAAAATATTCTAGAGTCAAGTATAGTCAACAGTGTTGGACAAGAGTGGGAGTCCATTCAATTGAAGATGTTCGCAAAAAAGCAACATTTCGGAGATTGCCCGGTGGCCACGGCCAATCAACATAAAATAAACGTGGCATTATTTACGAAGAACTTCAGCCACTTTACTGGCCGATGGTGGAGCAGATAATCATTAAGAAACTTTTGATAATTCAGAAACATGGGGGTTAGAAAAGCTGTTCTATTGCAACACAATATATTAATGAATCAATTGAAGGAAAAAACAGAGTATCCTGCAAAATTCAAAGCGAAATGGATTTTACTGAAGTGTAACAAAAAACAAATCACAATGGATCAGCAACTATAATAATACATTTTCTATTTCTTTTATATAGTTATAGTTTCGTTTGGAAATAAATTGTGGGGGTTAATAACAGAATGTCTCAATGGAAGGGCCGACACTGTGTAAAATGTATCGCATTTATTAGAAATGTTATAAACCTTTTTTTTCTTTCAATTTTTTATCGGTTTTTTTAGTTTGCTTCTAATAGTATTTTCGGTATGTGTTCTAATCTTGAATTTTCACCCATTCACTTAAATTTGTTCGAGAGCTCATTAAAATGAAATGACCTTCGAGGAAATAATGGTTTCTTCGTTTCCATTAATGACTAATTTAATAATGATTTTTCCTAAATATTAATAACTAGTGAAAAGGAAGTTTTAAGCTTGAGCCAAATTTAGAATCATTGTCCCTCTACCTACCAGAAAAAATATAAATATAAGCTTTAAATCACAATAGAAACGCATTTTCGATTCCACTTAATATTCCTTCCACAATTATACATCCTGTTTATTTATAGCAGTTAGCATTATACCCTAAACCCCAGGCACCCGATTTAACCTGAAAAATCCAACCTGTATGTAAATCCTATATTCTTAGGAGTGGGTAGTACCCATACAAAACACACAATGGAACAAGGTGTTAATATAAAAGAACGGCTAAGGCCCTTATTTACGGTTCAAATGGTACTTATATGGGCGGTGTGCGCTGGTAATATACACATTAAAGGTGTGACCAATTCAGGCGCTAAATTATTGGGTAGCGTAAATGGGTTGAAATGCTTGTTTAATAAAATGCCATTAAATGATTTTGTAACCGCAGCAGGTTGATAGAAGCTATTTATTAGAAAACACCTATAGGTCATATGTGTAGCAATTGCTTTTCGGGTTTTTATCGACAATGCGCAACGATATGGTTTCGATCTTTTTTGTTTTTGTATTAATAAGTTATAAACGGTTATATACTTTTTGTAGGAAATGAATTAAGTAATTTCATCACATTTCGTATAGTGCGATATCTATTTACAGTTATTCTACTTAAAGATATTAAAACGCTGGTATAATATTGATTTTCATAATTAATATCACAGATAATTTATAATTCCTGCAAAATAGCGAGTAAACCTGAATTATTTTGTTACGTAAGCCCACTTCCGCTAATCCAATGCTGATATGTCTAAAATATTAGAAATATTACCTGATGAGAATAATGAGCACACCCGGAAACGATAGAAAAGGCCGACAGAACAGCCGCAAAAACATCCATAAACGATATAATCCAAAAATACTTGAACACACAAAAGAACACATTCCAGATTTCACACATTACATTTAAAGATTTCAAGTAAAATTGATATAAAAAATTACCAGAAAAATGCAAAGGGTTTAACTAATCGTTATTACAACATGTTTATTTAACATACAAGGTGACAAGGTGAGTCAGTTTTCATATAAATTGCTTATTTTCAAACGTTGGTTTCAGTTGTTAAACATTCAGTTGAACAACTTTTTCGTCTATCTTATTTTTCGCGTAGCCGTAACCATGGCAGATAAATTGAGAACAACTTTTAACGAACATTTGAGAGTAAAACTGACTCAATCTAAATCAGTCATAGTAACTGCAGCTTCGGCATACATTTTTAATTTTTGTCAAAAAAATAATTTCAATAAATCTACATTAGATTGGTAAATGGAGGATAATAATAATAATATATGCATCAATAGGATGATATCAATAATAATTTCAAATTCCGCCTACTGCAAAAGATTCTAAACTTAACTCAAATTTCAATTTCTTAAAATTCATAATGTTCTATGTGATGCGCTTAAAAATTGTCTTTATAAGACTTACTTAGATTACTCGACATGGTCAGAGCCGCGACAAAAATACCAAAGACAAAGAAGTTTCTAAACTGAAAGTAGAATCTAAATATTTGCAAATCAGTAGAGCGCCACATAAATTTCTAATGGTAAATAATGGTCTTACCCCCGAAAATAAATCCCTTTGACCGTTTTCAAATAGTGTACATTATACCAAAACTTGTCGACCATTAATGGTAATTTGTGAGTAAAAAATGTATTGAATTACCTGTTCCAACAAAACGGAAACGAATTGATTTCAATTCTGTTGGTGTGTTTGGGATGTTTAGAAAACCCAGAGTAAACAATTTTAGAAGTAGTAGTAGAAATACATAAGTAGAAAACCCAAATATCTCCATCTCATATGCTCAGGTGCAATGACAAGTTCTTAAGGAAAAAATATGATAATAATATTATTATAAAATACTGAAACCCAAATAAAAAAAAGTATGAAAAAGCCAGCATCAACACCTTACCAAATTATAAATTTAATCCCGATGAACTGATGGATTTGACATTGATTTAGCTGACCTCAAACCTCACATTGACTCACGCATTAATGATAATTCCAAATGGGACGCCGAAAAAACCAAATTGATCATTATACGTTATAAAATGGGAGGAATTGCTTATATTGTTTCTTATGAATCTAGTCCACCTTTTACTCATAGAAATTTTGTATTATAAAAAAGAGAAAAGAACCATTAAACATTCTTTTGTATTCTAATGTAAAGCGTCTTGGCGGTGTTAGAAAAAGGTGGTTTCATTCTGCATTCTTAAACGAAGACTGAGTTCAAAACCATATGAAGAGAAATTAGGTCTAACGAAAAGAATATACGATAGTAACTAGATACATTTTCATGTATTTAGATTTAGATATTTTTTTAATACCAATAGTAGTGGTTTCGGGCCTGTTAACCCTCATCAACTAGGTTTAGCCTGAAAATAACACACCTGAAACCGAGACTTTGTTTAACTCGCCCAAGTATTTTACATCGAAAACTGATAATACCAAATAGCTGATGCTAACGCAACTGATGATATTTAATAGGCCCGAAATCGGTTGTAAACATGTTTGAAATTAGCACATCTCAAAATCTCTACTTGTATACATGAGACATTTTCAAGCTTCGAAGATGCCGAAAGTTTTAATGTTCTTCAAAGTATCGTGGTGTTTTAGTCCTGAGGGACGCATTAAAAATTCACGTCATTTTTGGCCTAATTATTTAGGACCCATTCTATTTCCTGTTTATTCCAATTCTTCGTTGTAATTATTGTAATTTGAGTAAATAAAAGCTAAAGATTTTGAACGCAAATAGTTCCAAATACGATTGAATTCTCCAGATTGTACTTGTATACATGAGACTTAATGTTTATTTTGGTGTACAAAAAGTATACCTTGTCTAATGTCCAGTACATTTGAAAGGGATTTTTTCGCGGCTTAAGCGGACACAGTTTTTGGAATAAGAAAAATTTTCGGACGACAAAAACTCATCAGTTGTCCGGTACAATTATTATTATATTCGGCAAAGGTTTTCCATTATTCGCAATCATATGCATCAATGCAGGTAACGTACATTCAGATTATGTAGTTGTGATATTCACGTAATTTTTAATTTATTCCTTGAAACGAGCTGGTTATGGTCTGTACCGTTTCAATGTGCCATTGTTTTCTAATTTTGCACCTAATTTTTGAATTGCATGAAGTCAGTATTCAAATTTTGAAGAAACGAATCAAGTCTAACCTTTTACAGTATGTTGAATAGCACGTGCAAATCCTAAGCAGGCTAAACGCAACTGCTTCTGACTAACATTTGCTTAATATGTAATACATTGAAATATTTTGAGAAATTTTTTAATTTTCATCAATATTTATGTAAAACGTTAAATGTACAATAGTTGAAAAACACTAATAGATATGCAGTGTCTGATGAAAAATGTAGCTGGTTTTTATATTAGCTACATATATAAAGTTAAAAAAATTGTAAACATCATAAACAATATTCGGCCTGGTATCTGCTAGCTGCTAGAGCATCAATAGATATTCGAAAATACGGGATTTTCAAACTCATCATAAAATTCGCATATCTCAAAGCTCCATCGTAAATACGAGAGTACTGCAGTTGTATATTGTGTTACGTAAGGAACTTATGGCACTTAATGGCAAAATAACTAAAGTTTATGCGTGTTCCTGTCAAAATCCGAAAGCTAACACTGTTCTAAGTCAGTTTGCGGACTGGGTTTCTTGTCTTAATAAATTGTTGCCCGTTTTCCGCCCGGACCTTGTGCTCTTTGCTTTTTCTTTATTGTAATGGGTTTTTGAGAGCTCAACTTAATGGCTTTTCTGGATAATGCGGTGTAATTAAATTTCACGAGATTTGCTTTAAATTTCCCTTAATAAAAAAGCCACTCGATTTATAAGGTGATTTCCTTTAGCAAATAGCCAAGTAAAGCAAGCTATTTCGACTTTATCTGGTTTTCTAATCTGCTTTTTTATGTGCATGCATAATGTATTGACAAGATGTAAATGTTACGTTTTTATTTTAATATAAATCAAATCAGATACATTAATCATATTATCATTTGAATAAAATTTCTTATTTAGATTAGTTACTTGCCAAGTTATTTGTGGGTATACGTAGAAAATACAGAAATTTTAATGCATTGCTTCATTCAACTGAAGCAAAGAATTATAAATTTGAAAGGAATCGTGAGTTTTAGTAACTTCCATTAAAATCAAAATTATTTGTTCTTCTTGGCTCTCCTTCCTATTATTCTATCCAGTTTTAACACAAATCCACACGTCATAAGCTGTAGCGTTCATCGTTCGATAAAAAGGAACTTTCTCATATAATCCCTTCCGCATTAAATCTGGTAAATAAATTGAAATCTCCCTTTCGATGGAAAAGATAATCAATATTTACCAAATTAACACCAGCTCCGAGTCAGTAGAAAAGAAAAAGCAATTCCAAAAATGGCAATGGGATCGATCTTAATCTAATTAACATGCCGAGATTTATCTGATCTCAAGTTGATTAGGTTAAGATTAAAGGTCGTTAAAGTGAATGTGAAATTGAACATGCTCAATGACTACGGATGATAAATGTTGTTCCAAATAGAAACTGATATTATTTCGTTACTATGTCTAGTTGGAAGTTTGCATCATTGGAGCTTTGAGATAAATCGTTATACTTTCCAAACCAAGAGCCTCTTTTTAATTCAGCAAGCGAAGCAACAAAAGCTACAATTAAGAAGAAGTAGTATTAAAAAGTAGAAAATAACCCAGAAATTAAAGGTACTAATTATGCAACTGAGCAGTTCAGAGTTTAACAACAAACACGAAAGAAACGTCAGGAAAATGTGTACCAAAAATTGGAACTGAAATTTTATGAAAATACTGATATCAGTAATAAATCAACAGAAAGGAGAGCATGTAAAATTAGTCTAATTCAATCTAACGTTCGCAAACTCCAACATACATTTAAGAGGAACCAGCAGAAAAAAACATCTCACATCCCTAAAAAATAAAACGTTAATGAGCAAAGGCAAACGAAGCATCAGGCAACTATTTTCGGATTGAAAAATTCTTAGCATCGGACGAGAGAGAAAATGTCCCCAGGGACATTAATTACAGTCGCACTGAATAGAAATTGATGAGAATCATAACTCGTCTATAATCACAAGGAAAAGTAAACTATCACTTTTTACAAACAATTGCCCGAACAATTAGAGCAAGCGTTATGAAACCCGAACAATAAACGATACGGCAATCAATGTAAGTTGGGCGTTACAGTCGTTTAATACACGTTAATGAAAGAAAAACAAACACAGAACGATTTGAAATTTCCAACTGAAAAAACTAGATAGAGTAAGAATTAGTTCATACTAAAAAAATGTCAAAAATCCCGTATTAAGAAAAATAAATTCTAAAAATCAAAAATGCTGCTGTCTCTGAAGAAGCGACAGAAATAATCTGAAAGTAAATATCGTAGCCTAGTAAAATCAGCGAATCAATAGACTTTCAGCCCCTCGAAATATGGAACAAAATTCTTAGAAGAGGAATGACTAAAAAATCTAAAATACAACATAAACGACAAAGTACCGTATGAAAAAATTTGGCAACACAAACAAACATCAAGAAGCAGGTTAATTTTAAATTAAATAAACAAGTAAATTGCAAATAAAAGAGAAAATAAACTGAGGTCAGAGCTTTGCATAAACGACTTTTAAAGACTCAAGCCAAATTTTAGTACGTAAAGAAAATAACATGATGATGTTATTGTTTATTGCATGAAGAAAATGTGGCATTTCTAATCAACTGCAAGAAAAAAGTTTCCTAAGGGCAATTGCTGGATAGTCAAACATTAGGCCCAAATATCAAAAGCAAAAACATGAAAGTAATTTTCACTCAGGATCAATAGACAATTACAGTGCGGAATGAATAACATGGACAATACCTCTAAGAAAGCGCAATAAAAAAGTAGGAAAAAAGTAAGCAACAGAATCTTTAATTTTTTTACAAACTTCTTTTTTGGTATTTTGCCCCAAAAATGTTTGTCTTTAAAAAAGACAGAATTTCCTCACGTCTTTTATTACAGATTGATAAATAGTGCTCCTATTTCGCAATAAGAACGAATTATTTATCAAAAAGTAATCAAGAACTATCACCTCGAGAGTATCCTGCGACACACTTAGGCTCAAGCTGTAAGAGAAAATTCCAATTAGTAAAGAAATTAATTTGAAAAATTACCTTGATGTTTTGATAGCTATTTTCTGCTATCGTTATCAAAAGAACCTAAATGAACCTAAAAAAGAATATGTTAATAAATTATGTGGCAATAGTAGAATAATACAGTATATGAAAATTCGCTCTGATAATTCGGCTGTGCAAATTGTCAGTTATGTGACTTTGACTTAATCTCATTGTTTAAATTAATAAAGGTAATGTTAATTAATAATTTTG
>NW_026018165.1:6847378-6878932 GCF_020466585.1 Dendroctonus ponderosae | reverse complement strand
TTTGGGTGTATGTTTCTCTGGTCTACTTCAGATTTTAGCATAGGTAACCATGTATGACTTAAATTAAATGAACATGAAGCAACACAATTATTTTGTTTTAGTAAAATTAGTGCGCTTTTTTTAAATTTTACGTTCTTTTGTGGATTGTTCTTTTGTTGAAATTGTGGAATTATTTCATTGAATTTTATGGCAATTAACAAATGCATGTTGACAAATGTGTGATTTATGATATTCTCTGTTTTTTATGTATGATTGGTGTTCTTTGAGTCTTTTGTGTAATGGTCTTGAGGTTTCTCCTATATAAAATTTATTGCATTCGCAAGGAATTTTATAAATTACATTTTTTGTATTTTCAATTATCTCATGAGGTTTTGTTGCTGAAATTTTACTTCTAATTGTATTTTCAGTTTTGAAGATAGTCCTAATATTACATTTTTTACCTGCTCGTTTAATTTGATCTGAAAGTTCTGGAATAAATGGAATGAAAAGGTTCGTAAAAGGTTTATTTTGATTTTGTTTTGTTCGTGAGAATTAATTAATTAAGAATCTTTAATAATCCGTTAAATTTCTAGTTTTAGGAAAATCAGAAGTGTCTGTGTGTTTCATTCAAGCAAAGTGTTACCACATTCTAAGGCATAAATTTAACTCCAAACAGAAAAATAACAAAATGAAATGATTTAAATTAACCACGAAAACAAAAATTAGAGACGCAACCGAGAACTATAAAATATTTCGAAAGAAGGAATCCAATTCAATGGATATACAATATTTTAGTTTTTAAAACATTAATATATGGATCAGTTCATGCTACGAAAATTGTATTAAATGCATGCGAATTAATATGAAAATCACGCAACTTTATTGGCTGATTGAAGTGTCCGTATTTGAAACAATCAATGGACAATTGAATAAAGAAATCGTTGCTTTGCCTTTCAGGATATAGTATTTCATTCACTATAAAAGACCGTAAATCTCGGCTCTGAACAAACAACAATTATTCGTCTATTGGGCATTCAGAAGACGTAAAATTTTGTATTCATGCCACTGTTAACTACTTCCAGGGATCGCTTTATTTTTGCGCGTAATGTTCGCTGGAGTTGCGCTTTTATTGAAATTGGCATTTATTTCTCAGTAGATTTGGTTTGAATGTAGACATCAGGAGTATCATCACAGTATAGACAGTTTAATTTTAATAGGCAAACGTCGAAATGCATACGTGGAACAAGGCAACATAATTAATTCGTGTATTAGAACGAGAAGAGTTTCCCTCATGGCTTTCAGGTGTGCAGCTATTCGACTTATATTGCACTGTTTTTAACACTAGCATTCAGGAATTTGTCTTGTTACACTCAATCTCATATGAAATGATTACACATATTTTTAATTCTCGCGTTTTTTTTGTCTTTGAATCTTTTCTACGTGCTTGCCACTAATATTCAAATTTCCACAAGTCGTTCAATGCATTTTAGCTCTGACCGAACATTTTTTGCATTTAATTGCGTGTTGGCTTTAGAATTAATTTACTATTTTTTATAGATTCATCGAGGTATTGTTGATTTACATAAATTAGATATAAATTCAACTGATTGATCCGGTAAGGCCATTTGATTGAAGCCAGGATATGTCTAGTTAAATCGGCTTTTTAACCCATGAAATATTAGCAAGAAAAATCATCCAACCATCCCATTAACATGAAGCTTACAAGTCCATTAGAAACGTTTCTTTTATGAGCTGTTAGATATCTTGTGATAATGTTCGAGCAAATGTCGGTTCGCTTGTTTAAAGCTTTGAAACTTTTTTGGTTGAGCTCAATTTTTCACATGATTGTTTTTGTTTTGAAGTCAGGATGCTTTGAAACACACTTTATTTAAATGCGTTTGCAAGGAAAATAATCAAATAGAAAGTCTGAAAAAATGGAAATATTATGTATACCCAGTGATTTAAAATAATTATCAACGTATAATACATAGTAATAATCGAAAACTGACATAAGTTTTGTTTTGATTGCTTCGAAAACGATTAAAATATTCAAAAACGGAGCTTACATAAATTTTGCTGAACATTTCCAATTTACAATATACATATAGAAAAATAGTTGTGTGGTTAATAAGACTGTCGGCTCCATTAGGCTTGATTGGTCGGACATTGGCGGAAAATTCGATGATAACTTTGCGGTTCATTGACTGCAACGTAACAGTTTAAATTTACATATTTATTCATATATACCTTTTCAATATTTTGTTGTTCAAACGGGCTAAGTCAACCACTCAGTAGCTTACTGCCACACCTTGTACACGTTTTACTTAAACCCAAAATTTTCTGAAATCGTCCACAACCAATAATAAAATATTGAAAATTAACAAAAAATTTCTACTCTTAAAGCTAGCTTGTGGTGCTAGTTAAACAAATATATATAAAATATCTTATTTCATATTTTTGATATGTATTTATACATTTATATAAAAAAATATTTTATAGAAAATTAGCTAAATCGCCATGATCCTACATGAAAAACTTGTAATCTTTGCTGTGGTTCTTGAAGTCGAAGTCAATATGCATAAGAATTTTAGCTATTTCACCTCCCAATCGATAAGTAAATGCATAATTTATTTTCCAGATAGTTGTCTAAATTCCATTGGATCTCATATAGATGCGGAATGGTTTTCTACAAAATGAAAACACAAACCGCGTTACAAATTCACCTAATTCATTTCCCAGCAGCAGTAAATCTATAAAGCTTTCGCAGCCACAAAAGGCGTTATTCTGCCATTTATGGGACGCCCCAGCATGGGAACTGTATTAGAAATTAATAAATTATACGGCTGGTATTACTTTCTATTGTTGCTTAAAATATGCCACTTAAATTGGTCGCTCTGGCAATAAGTTGTGGTAAGCTTTTGCAGACATTCTTGGATCTGTTTACTCTGGATGTTTATAAAAGTCGTGTAAAAATCGCTACTGGCCATTCTCATCACGTTCCACCACATTAATCATTATTGCCATTTTGTAAATGATAATCATTAAGTACCGATACGTTTTGATGTACTACAAAAAACATATGACTATTCTGGTTTAACATCATAGCTTGACTTACCTCTGTCACGAGTAA
This sequence comes from Dendroctonus ponderosae, assembly GCF_020466585.1. NCBI lineage: Eukaryota > Metazoa > Arthropoda > Insecta > Coleoptera > Curculionidae > Dendroctonus > Dendroctonus ponderosae. The sequence goes on along the minus strand of NW_026018165.1, from coordinate 6,875,823 downwards.
TTAATATCAGAGGAGTTATTTACATAAATAATATTATGTTGCTATTGTAAAATTATTCGTGGCCAGCCATTATTTAGAGCACGTATAATGGCTTTTAATCTGCTGTGTTACAGGTTTTTTCCTCTGGTCTACAGTCTACTAATAAAAAGAATTTGATCTCTGTAATTATTCGCCCGTTAAAGGTAACTACAATGTATCGAAGAACAAGGTCGCACGTCAGGCAAGATAAGATAATCGCCAATGTAAAAGTTGGTTAACTCATTTTTCTTGTAAGTTCTGTACGGTAGAGGTGTGTTTGGACTTATTTCTCGGTTTCTATTATGCTTTCATTGAGAAAACTCTTGTTTAGTTGCAAACCCACCGCTTAACTAACTTGAGTTCAAACGACATTTTCATGAAATTTTAGTGTTTTAAAAATCGATTTGACAAATTAATAAAAAAATGTTGTTCTTTATTAGTTGAGTTGATGCTTACTTCTTCGTACATTTTTTCTGTTTGAATTTGCATAGGACCAATTTGGCAAGTGGTTCAATTCTATTCCAAATATAATTAAACTTTTTAAAACATTTTATTATGTCACTGAAAATAGTGCAAATATGATGTTGCGTCTAATTTCATGTTTAAGATAAATTCACGCTCAGTCTGCCCAGCTAATTCTAGCTAGCGATCTAAAGCTGATTTAATTATTAATAACTTGCATTAAATATTTGACGTTATCATCCGTCCTTAAGATTTTTCACTGATGTAAAGTTTTGCAAAATATTATTAACTGTATTTTACTCAACGTGGTTTGTGGTTTATTACAGAAAGCAATTTGTCATTTAATTATGCTACAAATTAAGACCTAACTAGAGCCTGAGAATAAACGACATCCAGTGGGAACCTTTTACCCGGCAGTTTCTTTAAATAACAGTTTGAGGTTTATCTGCTTAAATAGGTACTCGGCATCAGTAATGAGATGCAGTAGTAGATACAGAGTGTTTCCATTATTTAGAGTCGTATGAGTATGAAATTAATTCGATTGCACACATTTTATCAAAATTCTCATACTATTCATACCAATAAATATACCAATTGTTTGAAATGAATTTAAGTAAACCTGTATATGTTTCGATATTCGGGTGCAACATTTTAAGTCGATTGTTCTATAACTACAGCAAATGTCGCAAAATTTCAATTACTTGCAGTCTTCAATAGTTTGTTAAATAATATAATCAGGTAAGTTGAAGATAAAACAGAGAAAGTTTCAAAAAAATATTATTATCGCTTGGCCATTACTTGGGTTATTACCAGCTGGTTGTTTTAAGGCCTTTATAAGCATTCGATTTTAATGTTTAAGGTCTTCAGTAATGTCGGTAACATATATTGCGCAATAGGAAAGCTCCAAATTTTATGTAATAATTTTATTATGTTTTTTCTTAGACTCTCAACTTTGAGCCCTCACGTTTTTCAAGCTGTGAATTTTGAAAGAATTTTTTGCTTTGAACTTTTTTATTTATAAGATAATATAAGTTTAGGTAATATCAAGTCGGTTCGAGTGTGAGTAGTTTTTGTAAATTTGAGGTGACGAAAATATTTGTTCACTTAGAGACTTGAGTAGAGTTCTTTGAGTAAGACAGTGCAAAACTAAAAATAATCCTACAAAAATACAAAACGTAGGGTTTATATAAATTTGGGTCAATTTCATTTTCTCGAAAAACACAATCATTTAAAAAAATCACTGTTAAAAACGAGAATGTCATATTTCCGTACATATTTTAGAGCCAACAACAAAAAATGTAGAAATTTTGGTTTTCAAAGAGCAACGGAACATTATAGATAATAATTATTTTTCCATTAAAGCTAACGGGTTTCTTTGAATTTAAACAGGTAAATTTCTGAAGGAAAAATGAACTAGCAGACCTGCTACATAACAGTTGTCTGAAACTATACAGAGTTTCTGACAATGGACTTTAGGCGCCTTTGGACTTTTTATTACTCCCTGAAAATACAAATAACATCTCATCAAATCATAAAAAAATATACCTTAGATAACCAAAAACCTTCCATTTATAATCTGAACCTAAGTTTCACTTTGTGTACTATTTTCACATCCGCAACAATTGTATTTGCTTTTTTACTAACATCGCTTGTTTTTCAGTAATTTTACCTTGAAGTTTCACATTATATTATAATAAGGACTTGGACGGTTTATTTTCACATACCAGAGATCGGCATCGAGCTTATAAAAATCTATGCGTTCCTGAAAACGAAGTCACTGAACTGTTATCTTTATTACCAAACAAGTTTTAAATAATTTCAGTCCTTTTCCTGTTTTCTAAATGAAGAAATAATGCAGATTGAGTTACTCGAATTTTAGAATGTTGGAATTGTTGAGTGGTTTTAGAACATTTAATGTGGCTGCATTGCTTCTTAGCATCACGACTACTACACTACAGCCTCATCGCGAATATGTACTAAACATGGAGATACTAAAAATTGTTCTAAGCGTTTCTGTGAGAATAAAAGTTTAAAATGAATCATATCAGATCCGATAAAAAAGCTGCTGCGAAAAAGAAACAGTTAATCGACAACTGGTTGTTACAGCCATAATAAAGTTGTAACATTTTACCGGCGACCTGCAAAACAATCAGAGCAATTTGAACATGAGAGTAAACTCTTATCTCGAGATGGCATCGGATAATTGAAATTTTGGTACACACCGGATCTATTGTTTATTTCAGGCCATTTAATTATTTCTAAGTAGTTAATTGATGTAAGATAAAGTAGTTGATCTGGATGATGAATCAGCTTTTGCCGCAGAATAGTGAATAAGAGAACTTTTCAACGTGACTGTCTGCATTTTTAGTGGCTCAATAATACTATTTTGTAATTTCATTTACGAATCTTGTGACTGCCTGATAAATTAAAACAGTACCAACAGACCGAATAATTTAATTTTTAACTAAACTACCAGTCATAAACAGTTTTCCTGTGGACATTTAAACAAATGTTGAATTAATTACTAATTAAGAGATATTGGGACTGATGGGTCTAAATTATGGCAGTTCTATTCACATTTTTGGTGCTTTGCTACTATTGATCTACTGTATTGAACGCTGGCGGTAGAAAAACCCTTCCTTTCAGTTGCTTTTAGATGATCTGTTAGGAATAAGGTACAAAGAAATTTATAATCCGATAAATTTCAATATGGAACTGGAAGGTGCTTGATCGATTCGAAGACCTTAAATAGATTTACATTTTTTGGCGTGAATAATATTGAATAAATAGAAGCTTTTTTATACTAGAAAAGAAGTCTTAATTTTTTTTGGCTAGAAGCGCACAAAATGTATTCTGTAGAAATAAGGAACATCCCATAATTTAAAGGTACTTTATGAACTGTTCAAAAGTTGAATAATGATTTTGGAAAAATTACTTTTCTGCAAGTGGCCGTTTTTTTAAATAATCCTATCTTCAGCATCGGATTTGTTCAGTACGTACTTTTTAAATTGATCAGATGCAAAATTATTTTTTTCTAAAACCACTCGTATAATAACGATGAGTGAAAAAACCAATGCCTCAAAAGTAATTTTTTGGGAGTTTGAGAAATATTTTTTCTATAAGTCTATTAAGTTTTCTTCCACCATAAGAACTAATGCAAAAATATATGCCATTGACACAAAAATTCAATAGAAATTTATCAGTCAATGAAAATTTCAGTTACCTAAAAAATTTCAAGTTTTCAATGTGGAAGAGATTTTTGATGAGCTGAAGAAAAATCATTTTTACAATTGGTCTTCGTAATATTTGAATCATCTTGATATTTTTTTACAAGCCGGAAGCTTTTTTAAACTAGTACAAGAACTCATGAATGTTAAACTTGAAAGCTCTGAAATTGAGACTTTATTGCGGATTTTTCAAAATACGATCGCATTTTTCCAAAAAAAATGTTGTAGAATGTTCCCTTAAGAAATACATGCTTCTGGCAACAGTAATATTAAATATTTTCTTAACTGCTGTTTCAGAAATTTGAACTTTTCAACATTCGAATGATTTTCACCTGTAAAGGCATGTCAGTTGTGTATTAAACCCTGCAGAGCAAGCAGTAAGTAAAAATGTCTGAAACATTTACAATTTTATTTTTCTTTCCAAAAAGCAAACACAACTATCGAAAAAAGACGAAACATTATTTTTACGTTTGCGTGTTGATAAGGAAATTACATGAAAACGCTTGCCGAGTTATTGGAGTCACCTCTGAACCAACATTTGATTGCCGAATTTTACAAATGTCTTAATGTGTTCAGAAATAATTCAATAGAGGCCAGACGGTAATAGGAAGCTTTTCACTACAGTGAATAAGGGATTCGTTCGGATTTTTTATGCAGAGCTGAATGCATAGGAAATATCATGTGAAGGTTTGTTTTAGAACTATTATTAGGAAATAATTGATGAAAAAATTTTGAAAATGTATGTAAATGTGAAGCGTTTGATCAATGCTCTGATGTCTGTGGCCAACAAAAGCGCCTTAAAGTAAAAATAGTACTTGATTTGGGCGCAGTTGCTATGTAATAACTGACGAAAACCACTTATACTATATTTGTAACACCAAACTAATGTGCTACATTTTAAAACTACATAGTTTAAGTTAATTTTGTTTTACTAGTATGTACCAAAAACGATTCCACCTACTTAACTCTGCGTGTTACTCTCAATCCTGCGTTTTCCCATGCATTATATCATTCTGTAGGTTTGGCTTCTGTTTCGCACATTTACAGCTATTCTGATCTTATCAGATCAGCAGTTAATTTTCTATTAGCTCCTCTAGGTAGTGCTAGCTGAAGCTGCAGTTTTTGCGTATAGTAAAGCAGAAAAATAATAAATTTTCCCATTCAGGACAACAGTAAAGCCTAGAAGCCGAACGACTCTCCCATGAAGTTAGTTCCATTACACCTACGTAAGTGCTTATTAGTGGAACCCGAGCTAAGAATTATGGTTGCAATTGAATTGAAGTCGCTCCGACCCATTCATGATATGTTTCTTGGGGGTGTAAGAACAACAGTAAAGCAAAATCCGTTCTAAACAGTTTTGGTTTAGTTCTTTGAGTGGGACAGCCTTGGAATGCTTGGTCGTGCTTGTTATATTATATTGTTTTTAAGCCTTCTTACGCATTTATGTGCATAGAAATCGCCCAACTGGAATTGCTGTAGAGTTTATTTTGTCGTTTTGTCGAACCTTTTAACACGCTTTTTTATTGCAAATTACGATGATTGGTGAAGTAGAAATTTGTGTCAGGTCAATTTTGCATAGGCGTAGAATGATAAGTTTATAACGCCAATTCACAGGCATTTTAACCTATTTTTTGTAAGTCTTAGTCTTTAATTGCAATGAAGTTTTCGTCCCCGGATGGTCAAAAAATCGTTCTGTTCTTTGGATAACTTGCAAAGATAAGCAGTAATAAATTTAAGTATGAACACTTGCATTTTTAAACTTTACTTGGAGTTTCTATCGTTTTTTTGCATAAGCAACATCTGAAAGAGTACCGAATAAAATATGCCACGAAATAGTGAAAGAAGTCAAGATTCAAACTCAAAATTTAAGTCACATTTAAAATAGACTGAAAGTGTTTTTTTTTACTTAAGAATTGCAAAGATCAGCTCCTTAAAACGCCGCTACAAATCGTCTGTACAAAATATTTTAAAAAGTTTTTACATTATGCATTTTCTTCATTCTTATTGAACATGGTTATTCTCGACGAGTGTCTACTGCAAATTTATTTATTCTTTGGTGCTTTCGATTTTCCATGTAGTAAATCGCTCATTGTTCAAAATATTTATTTCGGTTGTTGACAAAAAATTGTGTTTCTTCAATGAAACGACTATGAGCGCACAAAAAATGTCCTATTTTCTGTATATTTCTGTTCATTCAAGTTAATTACACATAGATCAGTACAATAGTCTGCTGAAAATATGTAATTATAAAAATTAAAAATCTTAATTCCATTCAAGTATGAATACATGAAAATGAGCTCAATGTGCGAACAATAATGGAGGCTGGAAGGGTTATGATTATGGCAAGGTTCAGCGGTTCACTCACATTCGGTTAATTATTGGCAATTATTGTACGACACAAAAAACTCGAAACCGATTCTCGCTAGAGAAAATCAAAATATTCAAATTACAGTTCATTAACGTTTGGAAGGGAGACAATGGCTCATTAAATGAAAATATTATTAGATCCCGTAGCATGTGTGGTTGTGAGATGTGCTTAAACTTTTAAGCAGAAAACTTTATGAAAACTGTAATTTTCTTTAAAAACCCATAATTACTGTCACCGCTTCTATGAAGAGCATTGGAATAATGATTTAGAAGTGTTAATCAAGGAGTAATTAATAAATTGTCTGGTGTGAATTTTTGTGACATGTTTTCTATATCATTTACTCAAGAATTTTTAAACTTTGACAAGCTTATTACAATTTTCACGGTTGAATGTTAAACCGAAAAAAAGAAAAACTTTTAAAATAGCAAGTTTAACACAGCTTCGTCTCCAAGAAGTATTCTAGCTTGCAAAAGACTAATTTTGGTAATTTTACTTATTTTTTTCCAGTTTATTTAGAGATGCAAATACACGTTCTTCTAACTGCTTTTATGAACGTTTACACGATTTAATTGACCATAAAGCAGTCGTTACTTTCGTTCGCTGATATTAGTGGTTAATAAAATGGCAGCTAAATCACCTGTTGATGTAACTCCTACAAGTGACTAAAGTGATTATTTCAGAAATCAAAAACCGCATCGAACCCGAGTTTAAAACCGTTGGGATGTTTACCACCAAAATGTTGTCATATTTCTCAGAAAAAACTGTAGAAGAATCGGCACTTTAAATTAAAGAAATCAACAAAACGTTGTTTTATTCAAAATTTGACTACACTCACAAGAAAATAGTATATACAAAAATTATACAAAGGTTAATAATTAAACATGGGTTGAGACAACAACAATATGGGTTGAGACGTACCTTTAAATTAAAATAGGCGTGAATATGATTTGGGCATTATTTAATGGATGATACTCAGGACAAAAGTTAAATAATCCAAGCCAAGCTCTTAGTCGCTCCGGCATCAAGGAAAAAATTTGTCTAGAATTAAAAATAAGCTCATTGCACAAGCAGTTCAGAAATGTATAAAAAATTAATCAGAAACATATATTTTTAATATACACGATGATGAGGCTTATTGGAACAGCGTATGCTGAATGAAAAAATATTTTTCTTTTGTTTATTCAAGATATTAACTACAGAAAAATGAAAGTGAAAAACTAAAAAGTCTGCTGATCTTTATATACGGCAAACTTGGGCTAGTCATATAAGATATTAGTTATTAATTAGTATTTGAGGTAAAATATGTAAAATGCATATTTTTATAACTTTTTCCAATACACATGTGTGTGTCTGGGGAATACAGAAATGTTGACATTGGTCTTTTGGTGAACGTAGCCTATAGCTAGCAATGCGTATCAATGGTAGTTTTTCGAACACAGAACACACACGTTTATGAGATGACACAAAAGTATAGTTTTTGCTAAATCGGATATCCAGTACATTATCTTACCAATCGGAAATTTTTTTTTTAATTTAATTATAATATAAAATGATTTAATTGATAAATAAACTGAGAATACATTCAAATATGTACAGAGTTGTAAAAACAGTAAAATTGGCCATGAAGTTAAGAACGAAGTTATTTGTGACACATTTTATACATAATTTCTAAGGTTTTTGCAAGTATCAAATAAAATACTGGGTATTCCATTTAAAATTGTTTTTTAGCATAATATGTGTTTCTGTTCCCGTTAACACACTACCAATAATAACAGCAGATAATAGCAAAATTTTAATTTTTCTCAATTTTTTTAAATTTAAATGCCTATTTAAATTATATTACGAAAATCCATATAAACTAATAACATCCGATTGCTCAGTGTCGACGTTAACTATTATTTTGTGCTCATAGGTTTTTAGCTATTAATTGGGTAAAAGATGAAAGAAGTTGAAAAATGTAAGTATGTACTTATATAACTTTTAATCAAAACGTAGTATAAGTAGAAATTAAATTTGTTTACAGTTTGTTTTTCTATTGAAGAATTAGTTTTACGTAAAACCAAATGTAGCTAAAGCAGAAATTAAAAAGACGATCTCGACGCAATTTAGTTTTGCGACTTATTATCACTTTAAAAAGTTATTCTTCAAAGTTACAAAAAACAAAGAAAGTTATCAAAAAAAATCATCAGTTAAAGGAAAAGCTCTTAAATAAAGATTTAGATCTTAATGTGCGAATGTTATTGAAAAGGTATCTTCATTATCAATGAGGAAGTAGTCTTCATTATAACTTAAAAATACATTACTCATAACTATAATGATTAATATAATTTAAGACTTCCGATTATCCGATCCGGCTTTAAAATTAATATGACGAAATCCTACGCCATACATACCACACTAATGTAATTGTCTCCACAGAAGAACACTGGAAAGTTTACAAAGTTGTAGCAGTGTAGACACAATATGGTCTGAAAGAGAAAAACTATCGCTACAGATTCACACCGAGAAGACAAAATTCATGGTACGAAGGAGAACCCGTCTCAAAATTGAAATATCTGGACTGCTGGATAACTAAATAACTAAATCCAAGCAGATAAATCATCTGTAGGATTCAACAAAAAAATTGTTTACTAACCAAATTCTTAACATAGAACGAAGATAACGCAACTTAAAGTTATGACCATAGTGAAGCCGGGAAAGGTTGCATATCTTGGCCACATATTTCGCAATACCAAGTACGAATTACCGCAGCTGAAAATGAAAGAAAAGATCGAGGGAAAGCGTGATAAGAACAGAAAGCAGGACTGATTGCTGAAAAACATCAGGAAAGGGACCAATCTAGACGCCCAGACAATATTTATAGCCGCACAAAATCGAGATGAGTTTGTCATAATTGCTGCCAACAGTCATCAACATGAATAAAAGCCTTTAGAAGAAGAAGATTAAGGCATTGCCTAGAGGCATGGAGCTTTTTCTTCAATGTGATTAACTTTGCCACACTTTTTCAAATATAAACAGTAAGAATTGACTATTCACACGCTATATATTCAATGTCTTTGATCTTCTTAAGGTGCCACTTAGATTCCTGCGTAGGCGTCCTGCGTTTTCGTATCATATCATTCTGTTCACTGCAGCTTCTTAAAGCGACTGAAAGTCTGTTATTTTCATCCACTGGAGGATGTTCCGGGGCCAAGATAATTTCCTCCTTCTAATGCCTCGCTTTCCACCTTCTGTCTTCCCCTGCAATATCAGGCGTTGGAGGTCATGCCGCTCTCCAAGCTCAATGTGTCTCAGGTAAGAGATCCTTCGTTTTTTAATATGTTGGAAGAGTTCTCGACCTTCCAATCCAGTCATCCTGAGCACATCGGTCGCAGCATCCACATCTCAAATGATTTTTTATTAGATTGATGGTCGTTGCTTCAAGTGTTCAAGTTTCCACTCCGTATAGGAGATTTTAAAAAGTTGCTTTTGCTTTTTCGATCACCTAATTTCACGTTTTGGGTCCCACTGGTCGTCCAGAATATGCCTTAGGAATTCAAACTTATTGACTCGCTCCTTTTGTTCCCCACTAAGTTGAAGTGACACGTTTGGCAAGATCTCTCATAAAACAACCATTAGCTGTAATACCAATGGGCTAATCAAAGACTGCCTCAATAATAGGTCTTTCCACTCAGACACTAAAGAACATTTGAGCACAGAACACATCCCTGTCTGACTCCCTTCCTTAGCCAAAGTGTCTCAGTTGTCAATGCCTTCATCTTCAATATATTTGACTGTTGAATATTTTCAGAAAATCCAAATTTAAGTAAGCAAGTATAAAAAATAGTTGTTAATATCCTAGTAACATTTCGTACTTGAACTATGTCACGGAATTGCCTAAATAGCAACAGTAACGGACACCTGTGTACTCTTAGAAGCACTTGAATAGTATCTCAAGATCTAGCTGTACAAAGAAACTGAATGTAACTTTGACAACCCCGCTATAACCTTCGATGATATTAAAGACGATATCAAAGTAGTCAAGCATGGCAAGGTAAACAATACTAATTACATAATTCGATTGTCGTATGCATTGAGCGTGGTAAAGAGGAACACCGTCATTACGTATTGCCATTGGACAAGTCCCCGTCATATGTGGTCGTGCATAATGATATCAGCCGAACTGTAATTAATTTAACCGGTTTAATCGTATAAACAATTTCCTTATATTTTTTACCGATCTATCTATAGGGGATAGTTGAGTAATAAATAACAAAAAAACAACGGCAAATAATCATCGAGCAAATTGATTCTGCGCGCTATTTATTATACATAAAACGATTAGAAAACCCGAATAGGTTTATCAAAACTCGTGTTTTTTGTATTTATTGCAGGACATAAATTTCGAATTTTAATTAATTAATGATTATGCAAAATGCGTTTTAAATTAACTGGTAATCGCGGTAGTCATTGGGCTACCGACCAGAGGTGTTCAGAGCTTTGCAGGAAACTGGTTCAATCGAACGTAATTCTGTAATTAATTGAAAAGAAATCGACAAATATTTTATTAATAGCTGAAATAAAAAAATATTCAAATTAACATTAGATCATTTGAAACAGCTCTTAAAGGTAACAAAAATGTATTGCTCAGAAATAATTATGAAAATGTGCCTCTACAATAACTAACCAGAATTAAAAGCTGTAAGAAATTATGCAGACAAGTTTCAAAAATTCCTGAAAATTGGAAAATATATTTAATGAATAACTTCGAACAAGATTAATTAATTAGTCCTTAAAGGGACATATTTTTTTCATTTCATTCCGAGAACTCACCAATTTAAAGTTCTTCAATTTCAGCGGTTGTCAGGCAAATAGTATTTATATGTTTTACTAGAAAAACATTGTCATTATTTGGAGAACGTTGTATCGTCACAATAGTGACTAGAAACTACTTTACGATTTGCTGAAAATGACCGCCCCGAATTTCGATGCAATAATAGAGATTTTGAACAAATCGATCACGCACGTTTTGGAACATTTCACAAGTTATCAGTCAGCATTTAAATGTAATCTGTTCGAGTAATTCATCTGGTTAAATATGCTAGTTGCACAGACAGTAATACATAGACTGTACTTCTAATATGACCTCACAGAAAAAAGAAAAAAGTCCGAAAGTGTAAGATCCGAGGATCGTGGGGGCCATTAAATGGCGCCCCTTGGTCCAATCCAGTCGCCAGGAAACGTGTTCGTTTCCAATCGTTTTGTTTCTGTTAAAACGTTATAGACACGAAATATCTACCATTTATTTTCCGTTGCCCCACCCTGTATATTCAGGTTTTATATAAAGTCGCCTTTTTTAATTAAATGCTTGTGTTCTCAATCGGTCGCATTTGATTTTGCTTGGTAAAAATTAAATAAATTTTATATATTATTCAAAGGCAGTTTTATGGAATTCTTGTAAGGCAATAAAATCATGTAATTCTTGTATATTTCTGTAAAATTTAAGATTTAGGTACAATAATATAGGCCTGGGGTTTTAGGAGTTGGCGCAGTGCTACGCAAAAGGCTTGGTACGCCAACTCAACGCACCGGCGCCGTAACTCAGTTCCATTGCTGGGAAAATGTTGATGACTTTTTTTACTTTTTTAAGATTTATTTTAAAGGCCATTTATTAATTATGTTTTTAAAATGTCTTCAAGTTTCAGAGTTTTTCAGTTTTAGCCAAGTTATGCTTTCTTCTAAATGCTCAATTTTCTAAAGTTTCACTTAAAAATGCTGATAATGTCAAGGTATTTTCCGCGAAAAATTATGAAATAAATTTCGCATCCTTCGTCGCTTTGTGAAAAGTTTTGTAATCCCTTTTCCGCTTCGAATTTGGAGCAAAAATCAAATAATTTTCTATCAAAAAACGAACAGAATAAGCGAAAGCGTATAACAGATTATTTGGAAATCTCGTCACCTCCATTCCGCCGAACACTGTGGAATATGTTAAAAAATGTGTTTTTTTTATCTTTGACTGAATTTTTTTTGCTTTACTTTCTATTCAAAAACGCTCTATTTTGTAGAGTTTTACTTAAAAATTCTGACGATCTGGAGGACTTTTACGCAAAAAATTACGAGATAAATTTATAGCTATGTAAAAATGTTACAAAATGTTTTTTCAGTGTCAAATTCGGGACAAAAACGAAAATAAATTCCTCCCGTTTTTTCCCGAAAACGGCTAAGGTTTTCTCCAAAACTGCCATAGCATAGCATAGATAGCAAAACTAAAGGTTTTTGATCGAAAAAAGCATAATTTTCTGATGATTTTCCTCTTTTTCGACAATTATTTATATATTTTATAAGGTATTTCCAGCCTTAAATGACAAAATTAATTTTCCGAAACCCTTTTGAACTTCGAATTTGGCACAAGAACCTAATAATTTTGTCCAGTTTTTTACCGAAAGTAATTAGCACTATCTTGAAAAAACGACCAGAGCAAAAGTTTACAAAAAAATATTGGGAAAATTCGCGGCCCTCATCGCTCTGAAGATTTATAAAGTTTCTTTAAATTTTCAGGCCGTTCCAGTTTTAACAAAGTTTATTTAAGCAACTTTTTCTACGCAAAAGTCGCATTATTTTTAAATTGTATTTAAAATACTGGCAATCTTCAGGTATTTTCTGTGAAAAATTATAAGATACATTTTATTGAAACACTCGCGCCCTTAACCGATTTGCAAAAATTTTTGGAAAACTTTTGCAGCTTCGAATTATGGACACAACCGTCATAATTATGTCTGGGTGTTTTTCCAAAAATATTTCTCCAAACTGAAAAAGCGAAAGTTTATAATAATTTATTTGGAAAACTCTTGAAAACTGGGGTTTCTTCACTTTTAGGTCAATATTTCTAAACAACGCTGTCTCTAAAGAGAAAAACCACGTTTTTTCAAACGTTTTACTGTAAAATACTGGAAAACTCAATATTTTAAGAAAAAAAATTAAGAGATCGCTTTTACAAGAAAATTCGTCGACTTTATTTGGACTTTTTGTAGTTGTTTGAACAAAGTAGTCAAACGTTACTAAGAAGAAAACGTTGATAACCTTTTTTTAGACGTGAAAATTCCAATCTCGGGTCTCGTAAAGCTTTAACAAATGCCTTATAACTCCCTAACCGATGAGTTATAACTCGTTAACTTAGAGAGAGGGAACAACTCAAAGCGCAACTCAACACAGTGTTACCCAGGCTTACAAGAATATGAAACATAAGTTGCGTTTTAATATTTAATCTGCATAAACATTGCAAACTGCTAGAGTGTTGCATTAAAAAATAGTTTGCCATTGTTGGTGACACAGAAGTAAACACTAATTTCAAAACACTCTTTTAGACAATTTTTTAATAAAGCTAACCAACGCAATTCAATAAATTTCAAATATTTTCAACTTTCAAAATTTCATCTTCTTTATGCCAGCAATATAAAAAATTATGAAATTCCAAAAAACTGTTAGAGATGAGTAAAGAGCGGTACCAGATATAAGTTTAGCAGAGTTGAAACCAAAAGTTTCCTGTTTTCGATGAGTCTTTAAATTTAATCGATTGGATACGAAACTTTCCACTCGTTCTTTATCCATCTCAAGCCTTGAAGATGCCGATATAGAGAACTTCTATATTACACAATCTAGATTGCTTGGAATTTTACTATAGGCGATCAAAGAGTATCAACTTTACTGCTCTATCACTCGACTTCCACCTTTCGGTTTTATTGCATCTCCAATAAACTGTAATTTCAAACAGTGCGGTTTAATCTCATTAGCATATTAACGATGGCAAAATATAGTAATTGCATTGATATCCGTCCATAATTCCATATCTGAGTAGACATTATTGTTGAATTCATGGCATAGTTATGACAACAGTGAAATCGATCTCACAGTAGTTGCGCTTCTTCCATTCCATTCGCTTCCCTTGACAATGTCTGTGACATTACTTGTATTCCTATGCGGGCTGTTAATCGAATCCTGCATAGCAGGAAACGAAAACGCCATGGTAAAAGAACAGATTGTCCCGGAAATTGTCGATACCGCACCGAATGAGGTGGCTGAGATTACTTATCCCAGCGGTGCCAAGGCTAATATGGGCAAGATTTTAACACCAACACAAGGTAAAGTTTCAAAAAACTGTTTTTGTTAATGGGATTTGCAGATATTTCATATCTTCAGTTAGCGGCCAACCGACAATAAAATGGAATTCTGATCCCAATTCGTTTTATACAATAGTCATGGTCGATCCAGACGCCCCAAGCAGAGCAAATCCGTTTATGCGAGAGTGGAATCATTGGATAGTTGGAAATGTTCCCGGTGACGATATTTCCAAAGGTAGAAAGCGTTCAAAATATTCTCTAATTCATGATGGAACTGAAAAAATTCACGAACTCGTCATGATGAATAGATTCTGTTGGATAAAATCTGAAATCTATTCAGATTCTGAAATGTGATGATTATAACCCATGATCAATGTGCACCTTTTGAAAAATGAAAAGTTGCTCGTTCAATAATTTCCAGTATTACTGTTTCAAAGAGTTATACTTCAGATTTGTTCTGATTTATTTTCCTGACTGCGTGTACTTGTTATGATATTCCTATCTTTCCTGGGTGAGCAATCATTTTTACCAATCATGAGGTAAGTTTTTCCGATGTTTTGCTCTCCCAAAAGGAAAATTTTTTTCCTTCAAAAACTGATGAATGTTTTAACACTTGGTGAATTATAAATTTTATACAACATGTTTTAATTGTGAATTGGTGTTTGTAGTTTGTTTAAAATTTTAAATCTGATGATGGCGCTGTTGTCTCGCCGAAACGTAATGAAATAAACGATGTTTCAAAATGTTTACTTCACACTTTGACTGAAACCCAGGAAAGATAGGACTATCATAACTTCAGATTTGTTTAAAATTATCCTGAGATATAATCTTTCTCACCTAGTTAATGCCAACATTATCTGCTAAATTATTACCTACAAAATTGATATAGATTTGAAAATGCTTTGAGCAAATTGACCCTTTGTTTTGTGACCCAAAGATTTTTCTTTTTTGCTGAAAGTTCTCACAGGAAATAAAAACGGAAGAAAAAGTGCGAATTTAATTTATTCCCAAAGAATAATTAAACAAAAATGATCAGGTTTCTTCAATTCTTAGATTTACTTTGAAGATATTGGAATTCTTTCGCATTTTGACACTCAGTAGAACCAAAATTAAATAGTCTTAATGAATCTTTAACACAAAGTAAAACTCAAGAAAAATGTTAAGATGTAGTTTTCTGAAAATTTTGTTTAAACTGCAAGTGTCTTTAGTGACTTAGCTTTTTTATTAAATCCATAATTTGATGATCGCGACTTGGAATAAGGAAAAGAACTACTATTTAACTGTTTTTTTCCTAATTATTTAAGTTATGTTATTTGAACTACTATTTATGCAACACTTTCTTAAAATACATCATTAAAATGTTTTCTAAGTTTGCAAAATTTTAAAAAGTTTACTACTTTTTGAAGGAGCACTGGTTTCAAGAAAGGAAAACTCTAATCAAATTTTTGATTTTCTGAAAAGAACGTACATTTCTTCATCTCTAGTATGTATTTGCGTCTATTTTAAAAAGTGATGGGAATATTTAAACTTTAAACATTTAATAGCTGCAAATAAGTTTTTTCACAGAGAATAACATTTCCATTGAATTCGCGTGAGGGTTTTCAGGTATTCGCCTCTATTCATTTAATCTTATACTTATGTGTATCTGCTTAATTCTGAACCGTTACATAATGAAGGATTAAATGTATACTCACTCTTAACTATCATGGATGAACTCCTAGAGCGTAGAAAACACATTTCCATATTACTATTCGCCATAAAAGTGTTTCATTTTGATTTGAAAACAACATAAATCTTTCATGGTGTCGATCATATTTCCTTCATGTCTGAGTGATGCTTGACTATTTTGTTTTTTTTTTCAATAACATGCAATAAAATAACAGAATGTATGGGCCAAAATGGGATGAAATTAAACAACCTTCCCAATTATTATTAGAGAGAAACTAAATGTTTTAAATTGTTACTAACATTTCAGTTTTCAAGGAGGAAATGTGTTTCCGTTTTTTTAATAAATGTCTATAGTTGTGTGACAGATTTGAAAATTTAGCATTTCATTCAGCAACATTTTTATAAAATTTCTCAAAGTCTAGCACACTTTGGAATA
This sequence comes from Dendroctonus ponderosae, assembly GCF_020466585.1. Lineage (NCBI taxonomy): Eukaryota > Metazoa > Arthropoda > Insecta > Coleoptera > Curculionidae > Dendroctonus > Dendroctonus ponderosae. The sequence continues at coordinate 6,859,548 of NW_026018165.1, read as the reverse complement.
AAGTTTTGTCTCACCTGTTAAGGACACTGTAGAAAGGTACAACTAGAAATTTAAATTAGGGTTTAGTTGCTTAGAATAAGTTAAATCACTGCTTAATGGGCATAATAAATCTAAGTTTGGAATATTGAAAAGTTTCAACGGCCTGGCAATATATTGTTTACTGTTTGTATCAGAAGAAATTATCTTGTAGCATTAGTTCAATTTTAGGTGAAGTTTTAACTGCCTTTGTGAGTTCTGGACCACCAAAAGATAGCGGACTTCATCGATACGTTATTTTCATTTACAAACAAGACAAGGAACTCAGTTTCGACGAACCACGACTTCCCAACAATTCTGCAGATCAACGTGCCAATTTCTCTGTGAGAAATTTCGCTAAGAAATATAACTTAGAAGGCCCCATCGCTGGCAACTTTTACCTTGCGGAATGGGACAGTCAAGTGCCAATCGTGCACAAACAACTAGGAATTGATAATATATAAATTCCTTAAAGTTGCTGTATAAACTTGCAAAATATCAATGTATTAAATTCCAACGGACATTCATAACATGGAAAAGCGTACAAATATAACTAAATATTTTAACTTAAAATCGTTTGTCTTTAAACTGGATATTCCCATAAATTCCTGAAGTAATCATATTTTTACATCACGCTGTTTTACTTTTATTATATCGGTTCGATAAATTTGATTATATTGAAGATGCAAATGCACAATTTTGGAACTTGTTAAAATGTCGAGTTTTGCATTTTTGCTTTGGCTTTTTATTTATTATCGCTTGCGATAGAATTCTCAAAACACTATTCAAAATCCTTGAATTCCAGCCGATTTTTCAATATTATAGACTATAATAAATTAAAATAGGAACCCGATAACAGAAAAAAATCTTTGAAAAATCTATTTTTTATTTTGTAGACTAATTATTACGTTATTGAAAATTGATATAGAAACTAAACTCAAACAAAACGCTCTACTCGTAGCAAATTCTTCACGGATAAACTTCGTCTGGCGAGTTTTAACTTTTCCCATTCGTATACCTATGCATTAAAACATGAACTTACCAACATGTCCATTACATTTCGTGGCATGTCCATTCTGCTGATACAGAGGTGTGTGTCCATTTTGATGGGCATTGCCATTCTGAACTGCATGTCCATTCTGATGTGCATGTCCATTCTGATGTGTATGTCCATTAACTCCATTATGTCCGGCATGTCCATTGGCAAAATGTCCGTTGCCATTAAACATCGCATGTCCATTAAGAGGCGTATTAAAACCGCGGAAGATCGTTTGCGGCATATTAATAAGTCACTAAACACATTCACAAAATGTTTTTTTCTCTCTCAAATGGATGTTAGTTCACATGATGGTTTCACCGTGGAGACATAACTGAAACAAATAAAAAAATTTTTGACTAAACAAGTTACCAAAAAATATACAGGGTGTCCCGTAAGCACATGATCAAAACGCTACTGCGATATTGTTTGAATCAAAGGAAGGCGATCTGACCTAACTTTTATTAACAAAAAATGTCTGGCTCCCTTGCTATTGATGATCAAAGTTCTTCAAAAAAAATTCCTTTTTTGAATTATCGGGAGAATGGTACGATCTATTTTAGTGAAATTCGCTGTGAATTTGCTCTTATGTAAAACTCATATTTTAATGAAACAATCGAGTTCAGCCGTTTTGGACAAGGGGTGAATTCTTGAGTGTCGTGGTACAAAAACTACCAGAACTTTTTATTTGGAAGCTGGAATCAACTCATGTTCTTTTTGTTTGATACACTAATCAATTATTCACAGGTTTGTGCTCTTTGTAAAATCTTGTAGCATTCATAGTTTTAGCACCAAAAAAATATGTCTCTTCTTGCCACTTGACAATGTTAGACATCGTCTTCTTTTGATGCAAGGAATATCGCAGTATCATTTTGATCATGTGCAACATTGTTAAAACTTGGTCACTTTTCATTAACCTTTATTTCAATAACAGTTTAATCAGTTTTTCGTCTTCGGCCTTCGGTTTGATTCAAGTTTTTTATTTAAAGTAGACAATATTTGACTTGCAATATGCTTTTGATTATTCTACTAATTTTCAGTGCGGTGTTTTATTAGATACCAAAACAAGTTAAGAATTCGCGACCATTGCTTGAAGCTGGTGAGGTTCTCGAGCTTATAAGCCGTTATGGAAAAAGAATTATTCTGGATGTTTCGCAAGCATGAGTGGATGACATCTTCAGAGGTGTTTTCGCTTCAAAGCCTACACTGGACTGATGAATACGCTTTGAAGCGAAAAAAATTTTGAAAATGCAAACCTCTCGTGCTTACAAAAAAAGAAATATTTCTTCGGCAGCTTGAAAACCCAAATAGCTCACCAATGGTATATTGTTGCTTGGAAATCTATCTAAATAAAACAGCGTGAGATATTTATTATATCTTTAACTGTTCACGTCTCGCATATTTATTTCCACATTTTCAGCCAATTTAGTAGAGTACATGGAATTTTGCTTGGGCCAAAATATAAACACATTTAAATATAAAAAATGTTTTATAATTTTAATTCAAAAATGAAAGGAAAAATACGCATAATCTGACAAGGATCTCAACAACTAACTTTACAATAAAATGCATATTTAACACTGAATTCAGATTAGCAAAAGTAGAAAATATAAATTAAGTGATTCAGAAAAATCAGGACTTGAAAAGAGGGTAAAGAACATCAAAAATTTTAAATGAAACCACTATTAAAACAATAGAGATTCATCTGTTGACAAAAATTAATCAAAATTTAATAATAACTGCTAATAATAGCAGTCAAATTATATACAATGCAACAATTTAGTTCATGTTATAATTTGTTAACTAATAATATTTTCTGCATGTCTCTGAAGGGTCTTTTCTGAATACATTTTTGATCAATGGTACTCTTAAGACTTAAAAAATATTGGCAAATTTTTCGAAAAACATTGAATGGATTTCAAATATTAATATCCTTGCTTCCAGAAACCTGCTGATATCTAAAAATCAGTAGAATATAGGTAGCTCTCTCAGATTTGTTTCTGATTTCGTTTTTTAGCAGTATTTAAAGCATGATAGAAAAGATCTACTATTATCATGATAGAAAGGATCTATTTTCACCTAAATCTGGGAATAAAATTGAACTAAAGACATATTATTAAACATGAAATTAATTAAATGACTACAGCAAACGAATAAAATCAACCAAAAACCAGAAATAAAATACAGTTGAAAATGAGTAACTTATTAGAATATAAAACACTCTACGTCAAAATAATGTTAATTTTAAATTGAATAAAAACGATAAACAGACCAAAAAATCCATTATCACGATTAAACTGTAACTAAGACCGTTCAGCGTCAAATAAATACTAACACAAAATATCAATATTTAATTTTCATTGAAACTGCTCTTGAAGCGTGACAAATTATTTATAATTTTTCGATTTATCTACCTACATCCTCACTAATTGCAGGTAAAACTCGTTAATTAAAACGCAACATCAATTATTACATAACTCTACCCAATAATTAGATGATAGAAAAGAAGTACAGTTAGAGGTATAACTTGCAGCTCAGCCAAAATGCAGCAGAGCAAAAATGCCACTGACTTCAAGTGCAACGATTCATAAGGCACTTCCTCAACAGGTAATGTTGCGTTCTTAAAATTGAATTTCAAATTTTTTAGAGCCGATTAAAAATTGTGAGACGTGGAAATGAAAATACCCAATTCCGTGTTAGCTGAGATGGCATTCTGAAGAGTAAGGTATTTATAATAATCTAAGTGATTTAAATTTTAGCTTAGTTCTTTGGAATCGGAAGACTACGTAAAAAAGAGCAAAGAAGTATGTGTGATAAATTTACGCTTGAGTTCAGCATGAAACTGGAAAACCCTTGGAATTCTTAAGAATAAAGCATAATTAAATCACTAATAAGACTTATTTCTAAACATTACACGACAATTATTACAGTTCTCAGACAACAATAGAGTCCTAATCAAACTTGTTGGAATGGACTTTTTCAATTATAAATAAGCAACTTACAACTTTGTAAATTGTAATTATAGTAAACAACTTATCCAGTTATCCATTAAAGTGATTACTTTAAGTAACTTTTTAATGTGACGGACGTGAGAATAAATAATTGAACACCGCATCCAAAACCAGACGATGTAAGTGATAAGCATTTCTTTGGTGCGACGAGAGCAAAAATGCAAAGAAAAATTGCCAATTTATCATCTCTTGTTACTGAAAGGACCATCATGTATCTACTTCTAAATAATGTACGGTGGCAAAAACATCAAGTATAAGCGTAAGTAAAATCAAAGTAAAATTAGCGAACATATTGAAGAATGTATGCTATTTTCAAGGTTCATATTATACCAAGTTACAAGAAAAAATTTGCGCTAAAATGCATATGACTACATCTTACAGCAATCATGTCCAACCAAGCCTTCATCTGGCAGGAAAATTAGCAAATTCATCAGCGTTTGTCAAACATGTCGATACCTAACTTTAAATATGTTTTTGTTAAAAAAACACACCCGGTTACAAATCAGGTTAGTCGCCTGATTGCAAAAAAATCCATTCTATAATATTTTAGGTTTGCATGTCAAAGAAAAAAATATTATGGTTGCAAAGCTGCTTTTCAACATATATTAATTGTATGTATCCATTTCAAAGGAAAAATATAATAAAGTACTACAGAAAAGATCAAGAGGTAATACCGACAGGAAGCAAAACCCAGAAAAAGCAAATTCTTATGCAAAACTGCAAAGTTTTACACAGCTCTAGATTGAAAAATCAATTAAATCAGTTCAGTTGAGTACCTAGTAATTACAATAAAAGTAGATTATATGGCACTTATCGTATGTGGAAACATTGTAATGGGAATAATTACGTTTGGTCATCTCGCTAAAAGCTTCAATTACCAGTAGAAAGTGACAAAAACTGTACTTATCTCAATTAGAGAAGCGAGTAAAGGCCAATTACAGGGGCAATTATTGAAAATTGATGTCTAGTGCTTTCTCTGGTACGATTAAACGTTTTGGGTCGGTGTTAATTTTATGCAAAATTTAGAAAAATTAGGTCAACCTCAAATTATCGTTGTTTCTTTCGATTCAACAGGAAGAATTAAAACAATACGTGTTATTATATTTGACATTTTCGAGTTATGTTTATGCTATACCCAACAGGCAGAACTTTTACTTTTTCAATCGCTGTTGCAAGGCAAAATACCATATAAAACAAATTGATTCAGATCGGTAGGAAAACATTGACAATACATATTATTATTACATGACATTATAATCGATGAACTTTGAATGCGGCAAAACCAAACAATGATTGGCTCGCAAAAGAATACGTAAATAGTTTGAGATTTGCAGATATGTGGTCTGAACTGTAGCCAAAAGGCTACACGATTCTATATATTTTTTTCTTAAATTGGGTTTTTCGACTAAAAGCATTGAAATGATTAGTATTTTTTCGGGCAACGTTTGAGATTGGAGCATATATTTTTATCTACGTTTTAATAAAAAATTTTAATAACAAATACTATTATATTTATACTAAAATATTCAAATAACTTAATAATAATATAATTTCTAATATAAGAAATTTTTTAATTTGTTTTAGAAACACTTTGACCTAAACTAAAATTTTAAGTTTAAGTTTAACGAAAACTAAAAGTATAAGTTAATATAATTTTATTATAAGACTGGACTGAATATATTTGTGCTAGATGTTAGATATTTCAACTTTATGCCCTTTTTGTCACAATCTACTTTTAATCTATTGTGAAGTTAAGTTTTAAATTTTTATTGCTGACTGTAATTCATCTCAATGTCATTGACTCAAATATTATTTCAATTTCCCTGAGTTCAAGGCTGAAACACCTCTTTTTTCGGTTTTAGAGCCTTGAGGATGACTTAAATAAAGTCGAAACGTCGGCCCATGAAAAAATAGTGGTTTATTTTTGCCACCATCTAACGACCGAAAAACCCACAAACCTAAACAATTTCTGATTATCATCACGGTGACTAATTAACCACAACATTTTTTTTTTATTTACCACAAAAAATATCACTAATTACTTCCTCAAAGTGAAAAAGTGTATCAATAAATTTATAATAAATAAGGCTTGATATGTAATTGGACGTTGGTTCTCCACTTGTTCATTTTCTGATACTAGAACGTATTATTAAACTAGTAGAAAGTCTTATTATAACAAAAAGATATTGTTGCAAGCGATTCTATTAACCATTTATTGAGTCCTGATTGTCATGCCGGCATTGCGAATAAATCCTAAATAACTTGATAAAATGTCTTTAAAGCTTAAACTAGTTAACCAGATATGTTATGTAATAATAACCATGTACTATTTCTATTCATTTTAATTTACTTATTTTTTATTTTACCTGAACTCATTAAAATCGTAAGTTTTTAAGCAAAGCTGGTTGAAAAAAAATTAAACCTTTTGTGACGGTTAAAAGTCGATTTTAATTAGTGGTCCACCTGTCTGCTAACCTATTGGCCAATTTAGATAGTTGTGAGTAATAAATGTGAATAATTAGGTACCATATATATTTCCTATATACACTTTCCCAAAAAATCCCTGCAATTCCAACTTAAAGGGACGCATAACACAACATTCCAACTTTTTTTTAATTAGAACTTATTGTTACCACAATAATTGCAATCCATCATATATACACACTGGGAATTTTGTACTTCAAAACAACTTTTATAATAGCGTTAACAGCTTGTTTAACTTCGAATAAATTAACGAAATCGACATGATTCTGATAAAAAATTTGCGCTCTACTCGATGCAAGAAAATTGAAAATTAAAAAATGTGTTTTTTGCAATTTAAATGTTTTGATGAGCATGTATTCTTAAAGAATACATCAAGTTGCATATTCCTACTAAAGATGAAATTTTGATACAAAATTTTATATATTGTAAGAATAAGTAAGAAATATATTGATAATTAATAGGAAAGTGTAACTTAAAAAATAAACGACATAAAAAAAATTGATACTTTCGATAGAAAATTTCAAACACGCTGTATAAGCATTTGTCATTAAATATACTGTAATTTAAAATACCAACCGACATGTCCAAGCATAGTTTCAGAAAAAATCTTCGATCGATTTACTGAATTTATTCCAAGTTAGAAGCTTGCACGGCAAATAGTTCAAAGTAGATAAAACTTTCAAAAATTACAAAAAAAGATTTAGATTCAAAGAAAATATATATCTATAATTTAAAAAGTATATAAATTGCTGCACTCAAACAAACACAAATCTAATAATCTAATAAATACCAGAGATTGTATCCAACATGGATAAATACCATTAAAAAATGCGTAACTAATTCAAACGTTTCTCTGCTCACAACATATTTAACAAATAGTTTTAAAATTCGAGACTACACACGAGAGAGTTGAACAATAATTCCCAAGAAATTTTTACGAGTGCAACCATATACATACAAAATAATTATGATAAAATGTATGGGCATATCCAAAGGTATGAATAAAAAGACCGTTATCATGCTCTGCGCGATACGAAATGAACACAATGAAGAAATGCCAACAATAAGAAGCAACTAGCTGTTGATAACAATCTCAGAACTATAATGGAGAACATGTAATGAAAGAAGAAGTTATTTTTCGATCTGAGGGTTAATAATGCAAGAAATATTCCGTGTTGTTGTTGTCGTTTGAGAACAAATTTATTCGCTTTTTAATAGCACCGAATCGAACTACAAAAGAGTATTGTTAATAACAAATATGGGCAATAGGCATACGAAGTAGCGCACTGTATGATTTAATTGGAAAAAATATTGATTGTTAAGATGTTTCTAAATCGGGATATTTAATGTTGACCAGAATCCTGAGCGATGGCTGAACAGTATATAGAAAAAAAAAAATAATAATGAATTTAGGCGTTCCGCATTCCGGCGTTCAGACCAGAATCTACAAAACTACTATTTTGGCTCATAACATACACTCTATTCTGCTGATTTATTTACGGTCAGAAATTTCTTCAGAACAAACTTGCAGAACAAGAAATCTTCAAAGTTCTTGAATACTGACCTGTCGGTTATTTAAATTGAATTTTGAAGAGTTTATTTTGCATGAGAATTTAACAAATTTAGTACATAGTAAAAAATAATAAAATCTTAAAGCTTAAGTATATGGGATTGAAATACATTTCTGAAGCCTAGAAGGAGCAACTGATTGTGCGAGTGATGGCGAAACGATTAAAAATAAACGAAATAAATTTGTTAAGTTTTCCCACTGCCGATTTAAGTTGGGATTTCTAATTTAAAAAAGTATTCTACTTAACATTACCGAAAAAAAAACTATACAAATTTATCACAATTAAAATAAATAGAATTGAAAATAATTTCAGTTCTAAAATTTTTTGGCAAAATGTTTTGTCGGTATGAATATAATATTTTCATATTTTTTGTATAAATTAAAAAAAAAACGAATAAATAAATCACCTTTACACTCGTAACAAATTTTACACAAAATTGCTCACCTATTAATTCAGCTGAAACAGCAATCCTTAAACAAGCAAAAAACTGACAAACTGGTAATCAAAAAAAAATCAAATAAAAGGAGAAAACAACTGAAATGCCGATTCGAAGTGTTTGTAAACAAACGTGCTCGAGCTGATAGCGCGACGTAAACCGTTTCAGAATATACCGCGTCTTCTTTACGAACGACACCATGGAGAAATGGTGAATGTAAGAGGACGAAACGTCTACACTGGCCTAGGATAGAGCAGAAAAGCGATGTTGTTAGATCGGTGGAAAAGTCTTCTAACTAGTCAGAAAAAATTCGGGATACAATTGGAAAAACTTCAAGATAATACCAAGTCGAAGACTTGATGGACAAAGTTTCACCTGGTCAAAACCAGAAATTTTATTTTTCATATTTTCAAAGGAAGCGGTGCTAATTAATATAATGGCACGTAGATGTATTTTATAAACTTTAAATAAGCTACCAGAACATTAAAATTATACAAAATAAAAATGTTGTTATTTTGTTTTCAATGCAAAGCCGGCATTTCGGCATTGGTTGTGTATCAGCATAACTTGTCTATTTTCTTTTGGTCTGAAAGTTTTAATTGCATTTTTTAGTTAAAATTTTCCTTTCAGCTTTGAGTTGAATTATTACTAATTCTAAATATTTTACTAGTTCTGAATCAAGTCTTTAGGAAAAAAACTTTGTGAGTTTAAAATTTTCTACACATAACTGAAGAAAGAAGTCTACAAAACCTTTATTTTCGAGATCCAGAATGTCAATTTTTCTTGAGAATAATTAAAAGCTGTGTTACAAATTCAAATTTAGCTAATAAATTTTGCTCTGTTTTTTATATTACGTACGTTTCGATTCTTATAATTTCATCAATGACATGAACACCTTAAACTTTCTCGTTTATTATAAAGTCTGATTTGAATCATATACACGTTTGAAATAATCAGATACTGACAGCAAAAGAAATATTTGGGAAAAAAATAATAGTGGAAGAGAGACACTTGAATAACCCTGAAAAGCAACATACAAACAGTAAACCTAAAAGTGAAATATAAAGTGGGCCCAAAAGAGGGTCAAAAGTTTTATATATGTAATAATAAAATATATTTTGTGTCGTTTCGCATGAGCTTGTGGTTATAATATATAGAAATAATAGAGATTCTGTAAAGAAGATTAAGATTTTTAACTTTTTTTAAAATTAAAATGGCATATAAAAAGCAAGGCAAAAATAGCAAATAAAATTAACTTAGTTCTGCAAGAGTTTCAAATTTTAATTGGAAGATAATCAAATATTAATGTCCAGTTGCGAATTAAGTGAATGAAATATTGTTAAAATAAATCATTATTGGAATAGTTAATGATATATTCATATGAACTTCATATGGACTCAAACCCATGATAAAAACTTTCCGTTTAAATAATATCTTCCAGTTAAAATCAGGTTGAAATGTTGGCAACAGCGGATTATTAGAGATGATGGTGCTTCTTCAGACACCTGTTGTCTCACCTGTACAAGGGAAGTCTTTGACTAATTACAGCGAAATCACCGCTGCTTATCGGAAGTCCGTTATAAAAAAAAACTGCTGATTAAAAGTAATTTTTTCCGATACGTTTATAAAGTTCCTGTATCAGAATAATTAGATGTTTATTTTATAGTTCTTGTTGGCTGATCCTGTGCCCGTTACCATCAGTGCAAAATTAGCCAAATTGGACTTGGATAGACAATAATTATGTGTAATGGATTTTTGAAATTAATGGTTTGGTTCTTAACTCAGTAAATTCGAAATATTCTAGCTTAAACTCAATACCTCAATAACTCGGAAAAGTGGAGCAAGAAAAAATAGTCTTTGATCTACAACGCGGCATTCTAATTAGTTGTTACATCGGTTGTTCTGCTCTGCATTACAAAAGATTGATATATTTTCTAACGAAATGGAGAAAATGTTACACAGTTACAAAACCAGCAAAGCACACATGCACTTTAGATTGATTACACATTTTTTGTTGTTGACTCAGTCAACACGGAATTTCTAGTAACAAAATTTAGCATCCTTTTTATAATGAATTTAAACATTAGAACCCAATAACTCTTTCCTGCCAGATAACAGGAAGAATAAGAGCGCAACCCGCACCAATAATAAGTAACGCTTTCAGGATTAGAAGGATAATTTACCGGTTTGTTGAAAGCGGGTTGAAAGTTGAAAGCAACTATTGAAGTTTCAAAAATTGCCAATTATAAAACACCAATTCAATTACTCTTCTTAAAATAGGATAAAACTGTTCAAGTGATACATGAAACAAACATGGGTATAAAACATTTACATTTATTATAGGTGGGCTTTGAAATTCAAGCCAACTGACGAAGTTTTCTGCTCATAAACACTTTTTTGCATTTTACAAGTGTGATCATTTTTTCTAGATTTCGGTCGCTCACACAAAATAACTGTGTAACAAAAATTTGCGCTGCAAAACTCTGCTTGCTGTGAAGTACGTAAAATTATTTCATATACAGGGTGGTTCAAACTTAATCTGCTAACTTGCCAGTTGTACGTGTGTGAAAAAATAGAATAAACGCTGTTTATATGGCTGCTCAAACACCCCGTTTTTTATTTTTTTTTAAATGTTGTTCTGTTCACTGTAATTCAAGTTTCCAATTGATAACAGAACTTATGTACACATTTTACCAATACTTAAAGCTACTATTTGAGCGTGGTCACATTTTTCCATGTGTTGGTGTTGTACCTGGTTTTGGAATGTCTGCATAAATTCAAAAATTTCTCGCTAGACTAGTTAAAAAAATTATTTGCAAACAGATAAAATTTTATCACGAAATTCTGTAAAAGCTTCACTTACGCAAACCATCTACGCTTGAAGAACAACACCAAAGCCCGTTTTCCCGTTTTTTCGCATATGTTCAACTAAATTTCCCGGAAATAAAACTGCCGCGGCCGATATTAACTTGCAAATATTCGCTGAAATAAGTAATGTATGCACCAACTTGTCGAAGCGTAGGCAAAAAAAACCTGTTTTGTTGTTGTTGAAATTGAATTGTTTACATTTCAGGTATTAAGGGCGACATGGTGGTTTTTCTGTGAAAACAATAGCTAGGACAGATAGGAGTATATTAAGGTTGCAGTAAAAAGGACTGATTAACGTTTATGCAAAATTTTATTAAATGCATGAATACAAGTAATCTATATTCCGAATTTGCATGAACAACCTTATTATTATTAAAAAATACTTAGAAATTGGCTTTGAAAAAAATACCTAAATACTAAATTGAAGAAAAATAGGGGGAGGCCTATTCAGCAAGCAAAAATGCTTGGCATTTTCTAAGTTTAGAGCTAAAGTTGTTTTAACAGATTTTTAAGAGATTTAAAAACAGATGAAACAAAACGCAGCTATAAATGATGCTCAGAACTTGAATTGAATTGAATTATTATTAAAAATTCCTACGTAATTGTTTGCAAAAGTAAAGCTTTAAAGCAACATTCTATCAATAGGAATATCAATATCGCATTATACATTTTAAGCCAGAAATATAGAACTGCTGTTGAGAAAATTGAAAGATTAGTAATATCAGTAACACTATTCGAATGTTGGGATA
>NW_026018165.1:6831133-6846780 GCF_020466585.1 Dendroctonus ponderosae | reverse complement strand
TAATAAATAACTATAATAAAAATCTTCGGCAAAATGAAGCATTAAAAAATGATTCCTGGGTTGAAATGAGCTGGGGTCAAATATTCATACATACGAGGACAATAAAACACCAAAATGCTAGTGTTTTTATTCTGGTTAATAAAGTTAAAAACACATACAAAGACAAAGCATTCAAATAGTAATTCAGAGTCACTTCAGTTACTGGTGCACAAAAGTATTTTGTAATTTAAATTCAATTTTGAGATACGATTATACAAGGTGCCCCGTCAGCAAAATAGTACAGCGACACTCTTTGCCTGAGATGATAACAATCTGACCAAGCTTTTGCTTAAAAAACTTTCTGGCTTCTTTGCTAGATATTGATTATCAAAGTTTTGCAAAAAAATCCATGTTGAGATCCAATTATATGTGCAGTTAAATTGTAAATCGAATCGACTCGCAAAAACCCAATTTAAATCTTCTAAACGCTCCCTTCACATATTTCCACACCTTTATAAACCACTCTGTATATATGTCTATAAATGTGTTTATAAATGCTAATTGCTTTTCATTAAACTGCCTCACTAAACCTCAATGATCACTTCTTGCTGGAATCGACTAATAAATTCATTAATTAGATCTGGACCTAATTTAGTGGAAACACTATATTGTAACAAACGGATAAGTAACAGTGCAAATTCAACGAAGTGTACATACCACTAAACCACTAATTACACAAACACGTTTTTCTACAAATATCCAATCGATTATTATAACTGTTTCGGATAGTTGGGAGAAACATAACTGAATTATCGACAAAAAATACATTAAGTAGGTATCTCTAGTCAGGAGGTTCATTAAAATTGTGGTTCATAGGCATCATCAATGAAGAGTTATGAATATTAATCCATATGATGTAATTTATTTAAAGTATCTAATAATTGGGCTAATTATTTGCCTTCATGGCAAAACAGTGTGTTGTATTCGCCCTTTTTGTTTTCTCGCAGTAATTTCCTCTCAGTTTACATTAATATATTTATTAGACATTATACGTTAATTTTGATTTATTTTTCTGACTGCGTGTAATTGTTATTATATTATTATCTTTCCTGGGCTCCAGTTACAGTGTGAAACAATTTTTTTTTGTATATCTTTTATTTTGTAACGTTTCGGCGAAACATCAGATTTTAAAATTTATTCAAACTCATAATTGGTAAACATTATATTCATTTAGGTCATTGCAGTCTTGAAACCTTCAATTTGTTTGAATTACCAAATGTAGAAAATAATCTTTTTAGTTATTTTTTAGAATTCAGAAATGCGGAGAATATTTGGGTGTGCTATTTAAAAAATCAAAGCTGATGTGGCTGGCGCGTTTATGAGTCACCCTGTATACCAGAAAATAATTTTCGCATATTCAGATCGCAAAATTTCGAAAGCACTGTGTTTTTAGTTTTTACGTATCTCTGACCATTTATACCCAATCAAGCTACTATATATGTAGTAGATATTATTTTTATGAGATGAATACATAATGAAACATCAAAAAAATCTTGCACTGCATCTTCTTTACTTGGAGTTTGGCGACCTGCAATGCTAAAGTAAAATATCCAGACGTCAAGCTGTAATTTCGGAAGGCTATAAAAAAATGTTTAAGCGATTCATGATTAAATGCAAGCAAAAGTTACAATATTATGGCAATTCTGGGATTAAGCAAACTTTGCAGTGTAATGATATGCTGCAAAAAAATATTCTCTGTTTATTCAGAATAGAAGCCTCTAACAACTTAAACAGTGTCTGCATGTGGTGTTAAACAGTAGGTGGCTCGACAATTTAATAAAGCACAAGATCAAATATCATGCAGATTATCCGTTAAATAATTTGGGTTATTATAATTATACATAATACATATATAAAATTATCTCTTTTTGTAACATAGATAGATTAACCTGTAATAGACATTTACATTCTATAAAACACGTACAACATTACAACATATACAGGGTGTCCCGTAAGCACATGATCAAAAGGATACTGCGATATTCTTTGCATCAAAAGAAGACGATATTTTGGCTATAAATACCCCTCTGCTATTTATAGCCAAAATTCTTCAAAAAAATATATCTTTTTTGAAATATCGGGAGAATGATGCGATTTATTTTAGTGAAACTCGCTGTGAATTTGTTCTTATGTAAGACTCATATTTTGATGAAACAATCGAGTTCATCGGTTTTGGACAAGTGTTGAATTCTTGAGTATCGTAGTACAAAAACTACCAGAACTTTTTATTTTGGTGAATGAAATCAACTCAGTTCTTTCGGTTGATGTACTAATCATTTATTCACAATTTTGTGCTCTTTGTAAAATCTTGTAACATTCATACTTTTTGCGAACAAAGATATTTCTGCATGCTGCAACTGCATACTTTACTAATTTTTGATGAAAATTTCTGGTCTAGTCTCTAGCGTAAGTCTTCCACACTTCTACTATCTGCAAGTTTAGGCAGACAATGCTGGGTGGATAAATACTATGCGTACGTATTTACTCTTCTACATAAAATAATGTTAATAAAATCTAATAATAAACTGAAAACTTGTTTTTCAAATTTGGAAACTTGTCAAAATATTTGGCTAGCTAATCAATTTTCGCCTCATTAGTAAACTTGACATTGTCGTTCAAAGGCGGCAGACATCTAACGCCCTCAAAGCTAATTTAAATAAACCAAACAGATTTTAATCGAAAAATCGTCCTCGTTAACATAAGAGCCGATCTTCTGATAATATCGTGACGGTCTCCATCCTCGGTGACCGATTACAGCACGTACCAAGGCGTTAAAACAGTCGATCTTGACCTTAAACAACTAAATAGAGCAAATTTTAATTATTTAGTTAAGGCCTGATAACAGGTTAATATGAATATTGAATAATTAATGCTAACTGTATTCTCCGATGTTACCTACTGTATTAAATAAGGAAATTGCGTATATTTGCACGCTCATCATTGATTTGATGCAATGCAAATCGAGCACGATGGCTGTTAATCCGGGAATGAACTCAACAGACATTTGAATATTAATTGAAAACCGTTCAAATAAATGTTATTGCTTACATCAGCTAAACTATAATTATTTTTAATGTTCCATGATTTCATTTTCAACTAATAAATATTTTGTGCAGCAATTGTATTTGCTTGATGTTTTAATCAAATAAAAACGGAACTACAAATATTGAAGAAAAAAGAGTCGAAAACTCAATTTTTTTAACACAAAAAGTTCTTTTTGGTACCAACAATTTTTTTTGGTCCTGCTTAGTTTAGTTTCTGTTTGTTTACTCATAGCTCAAGTTAGGTAAAACTTTTCATACACCCTGTACAGCTGGAGGGCTAAATGTATCTTACATGGTTTCTAAACCAACTAAACCCAAGCTAAAAATTGGACTGGAAGTATGAAAAAGTTATGAAAGCTGGCATTTAATTTTACATAAAAGTCTAGGTCGTTCCATCGTTGCGGATGTTTATTTTTGGCTGTTATCACAACGAGTTAAAACGTAAAACTTATCTTCGAAAATATTGCCGTTTAAAGTAAAAACCCCAATATCGCATAAAATTTTTGTAAAGCTGACAAATACGATACGGAGATCGAAGGAAGTGGGTCGTCAGTCTTTGCTCATAAACGGGATTTATATGGAGAATAATTTGGTGCCACAAAGACCAATGCGGTTGACGATCTTGCTTGATAATTAATTGTAGGATTAAAGTTTTCAATTCGGAGTGGATCTTTATTGTTTGTTCAAGTGTAGTGTTTAAATGATGTTAATGAGTGTTCAAGTGGAATGTGAACTTTGTAAGGATTACTTAACGGGTAGGAAATGGAGAATGGGGCGCCAGCTTGCAGAAAACTGGTAAGAATTACATATTTTTAATCTATAAAATCTAATAAATATTAGTTTGAATTGAGTTTTTCGAGAAGCTACTAAGGTTTAGGGCATTTTCTATTTCTCTCTCTTTCGTTTGATCATTTCAAATAATTCTGCTTTGGACTGCATTTCTGTTATACTAAAAAAAAAATGTTTTTCTCTCTTTCCAGGTGCCACCATGCAGCTGGAAGTTTGGCATTAAGTTTGGCAAGTAAGTTTGGCATTACTTTGCGCCCCTAGTTGCCATGTAGATGTAGAACTATTTGCCCTATATTGTTGACTGTATTTATGATATTGTTGCATGCACTTAACATTTATTCGACGAAGACGACGAGGAAATATCTGAATTCTGGATTCGGTTTTCAAAACTTTCAAATTTTATTTCTGTTAAATAATTATAAGTATTTAAAGTCAGATTTCATACATTAAAGAATAACATTTTCTACAGTAGCCTGTTTTAATCCGAAATAGGTCTTATACATACAATATAAATGTAAAACTTGTGACGTTCTTCTGTAAACTGGGTACACTTGTTGATTGTCGGTTAAGGTAATTTTTGTCATTATCGATGTGTGTTCTATAAATTACATCCTAAACTAAACGATTTTTGTTTTCTCAATACGCATGATTCGCGATTTCAAAAATTTAATTTTTTTTACTCGCTTTTTCAACATAAACTGCAGTTTTTCCACAGTCGACTGTTTCTATGTGAAAATGTACAATATAAATGTAAACCTAGTGTCGTTTTGCTGTGAACAGTAGACTGTTTTTTCATGAACCATTACAAATTATTCTCCTGTAAACACTCATTAGTGCTTTTCTGCAGGAAATTAAAAATGTGCTATCTTCAAATATAAAATAATCCCAGAATTCTTTTTTGCATGCCAAAGGTTTGCGGATTTTATTTAACGGCGTATGCGTAGTTTATTAGGCGGTTTGCGCAAAATTTTCATGCGGTTTAGGCGGGATTATTATAGCGGATACGCTCTGTTTTTCAACGCTGAATAGTTGAGTTTTCCTCAGTACCCAGTTTTTATATGAACCTTTGCTTTGTAAAATAAAACTAAGAAAAAACTGTTGTAGAACATATATCGTGCGCTCAGGTGCAGATTTGTGGATTTTATGTAGTGTCTTACAAGGTGTTTTCATGCGGCTTTTGAACTATTTATATTTTATTAAATCATCACTTGGATAGGTAGGCCGTAGGCAGTTATTTCCATAACGTTATTTTTTTCCAGGTAAGTACATCAGGTAACTCTTTAAAATGTATCTATTAGTTAATAAGATGATTTTTCTTGCTTTTAGCTATTTATATTTTATATCATGTAGGTACGTACTTTGTTTTTAACTTGGAATTTTTTGGAGGTGCACCAGGTAACTTTAAAAAAACATTTCTATTTACTAATAAAATACTTTTCTTGCAGTTTTGAACCGTTCGCATTTCATTTTATAATCTTATTTTATTTCACTTTATTCTCTTTTAGGTGTGTTACGAATTAGAGTTTTTTACAATTTTAAGGCTAAATGTGACACCGGATTCCAACTAAACTCCTCAACAAAATAGGCATTACGCGGACAAATTTCGACTAATTTTGGAACTGGGTGATGACTGCTGAGAGCGAGTTGATATCTGATCGAAGCGTTATTTTAGTGCAATCCTTTTTCGATTAGTTTGCGTAGCAAGCTTGCTGATAGCAAGTTCCAGAACTTATCTAGCAACTTGATAGCAAGTTCCAGAACTTGCTGATAGCAAGTTCCACATGCTATCAGCTGGACAAAAAACGTTACGTTTTTTGTATTTGAACACCACAGGAATTCAGATTTTGAGACAAATTTTGAATTTTGCGACCATCTCGTTTTATTATTTACAGAGGGGTCTGGGGAAAATCAACTTTTTGGTCTTGTAGTCATACATTTTGTTCTCTTGAACCGAGTCTTAAGATCTAAGGCTCATATTGAAGCTAAAACTTCTCAGCAAAAAATTCAATACTTAGAACTACTTACAATAGAATTGATTACCTGAATAAACGAAATATTTGAAAGTAAACTTTACTTTATTTGAAAATATGCCAGAATCACAGATTTCGGGAGAAATTCTAAATTTCTACGCAACCCCGTATATCGAATGTTTGTCTTAAATTGTCTATGAAGTTTTAGCTTCACGATGAGCTCTAGATCGTGAGGCACGGACCATTAGCAGAAAAGTTATCGCTGCAAAGCCAAACAGTTCAATTTTCAGATCACCCTGAAAATAGAAGAGATGGACGAAAAATTCAATCACCGTTCCGAGCTATTTGATTCCTATATCTTTAAACTTTTTGTGTCGGGCCCCAAAAAAATACTTTTTTTGTCCAATTACAATAATGCCAAAGTTTCAGAAGTTTTTCATTTTTTCAGTTGCCAACCTGTAAATAATTTATCTGAGATACATAATTTGATTAAAACACTAACTAACAAAAATCAAATAAAGGGGCTAGATAAATCTAAAACGCTTCAAACAGAAACTAAATCGGTACTAGCAATAGGAATTTATCCAGTTTCAAAGTTAGGACAAATATGACTGTGTAACGTTCATTCTATTGAGCAGTTTAGTTAATATTTTTGTATCAGGCTTCTTCAAAGTACGGAAAATAACTCATTCATTCCTGACAAGAAACATTAAATACGAATTATTGTAAATATCTAAGAGGTGCTTTCAATTATAATGCAAACACGTGCAAAATAAACGAAGATATATGAGCTATTCAAACAATTATTTGCAACACTTAATATACGTTTGATGATTGACGCAGCATTGCGCGAAATAAATTCTTTGGATCTTAGCGTAGTGAGTTTTGTGAAAAAAAAAATACTTTTATGGGGCAATGCATTTTTGCTTAATTGTGACAAAAAATTTACTTGCTGGCTTAAGTGCACTAAAAAATATTCTAATTTATTTCAAGTGATGACCAGTGTTGAAAATTATCCTAATTCCGATAAGGTTTTTTTAATACATTTTGTAAAAGCTGCTGATATTGCCAAATTATATTATACATATTTATAACGTTTACAGTTTTTTTACCAAATTTAATTTTGGTTAACATTTATAAGGTAAATTTTTATTCTTATATATTTTAAAAGCGTAATTTCTTTCCTTAAATCCTGTTATTCCTTAGATATACCTTTATTATTCCAAAAATAATAAAAAATCACCACTTACAAGATGGTTTCTTCAAGAAAGTTTGGAGAATGTTAACTTGCGTTCTTCACAATCAGGCGTACTTAATAAACTTAATAAACAATGAAGAAAATACTAAAAAAAAGTAATTTTATTTCAAATTGAATTAATTCTTTTGAAGCGCGGTATACAGGGTGTTTGGTGGGTAGATGCATTCCTTGCAGGGGGTGATAGTGCAATTAATTTTGGATATATTCCGTTAATAGACCAGGTTCCGAAAGCCATTAGTTTCTGATCTACCGGGTGTTAAAGTTTTAATAAAAAAAATATTATTTATAATAACCGCATGGACTATTATAATTAAATTTGATAGGCGTAGGCAACTACGAACAATACACGTTTTGCGATAAAAATGATGTTTCTATCTTTTCCAGTGACGTGGCTACAGGCACGTCTGTGGATAATTTTAAATAAAAAAATGTTACTCCACTGATTTTTCTAAAAGTAAATAAAATATTTTTTAAGTTCCTGTTCAATTTGAACTACTTTTTTCTACGACGTCCCGTTTGCGAGTAAACAAATTAAAATCTATTTACTGCACAGCGTAATCGGGGTTTTTTTTATTAAAAAGTTGGCTATGCGCTAGTTTTTGTCACTGATTGACAAAAGTAATAACTGTTGTAATTTCGAGTGTCTGAGTAACTTGTCCTTCCATAGTGACCTTCTTTTTGCGATTTATGTAATTTAGAGTAACTTCACATCAGTTGAAAACTTTATTTGTTGAACTGGCTGAGATTTCCAATGCTGAATACGCAGATATTATTTACATTTATGGACTTTGCGACAGAAATAGTGGCGGCTTCCAAATATCCGTGTCTTTGCAAACACCTATCGAAGGGTCAGTGAGTCAGGAGAAGTACAAGGTAGGCAAATTCACGTAGGAGCAACCTGTAAGGGAGTACCTTGATCAGCGTTTTCCTAATCGATGGATGGGGAGAGGACATATTATGGCCTGCTAGAAGCCGAGATCTAACTCCGTTAGACTTTCGCATATGGGGTAGGATGAAAGAGTTGGTTTATGCCGGAGAAATACATACATTTTCGGCCAGGGTAACCCTGACAGAAATAAGAAGGCAGGCACATGCATGCGTTAGAGAAGAGAGCTTCATTTTGAGCAAGATCCTAAGTAGTCATGAATTAAAGAATAACATTTTTTTCCCTATCAAAGCAAGCTTGGTGCTCATTTCAATACTAAGAATAAGTAAAATTTTAATTAACAGGTAAATTAATCTAATAGGTAAAAACAAATAAAGAAACTCTTTATTATGCAAGACAAAATTGATGCAATCTAACTGTGCAATTTTTGCTGTGTTTATACTAAACCATACTTAACTACAACCCGATTAAGCTATGCAATAAATCGATTTTAATTTGTTTACTTGCAAACGGGACGTCGTGGAAAAAGTCAAGATACATTTTCTCTTCCAAATTGAACAGGAACTTGACAAATATTATTTATTTTTAGAAAACTCAGTGGCGTAAGATTTTTCTATTTAAAATTATCTACAGACATGCCTGTACGCACGCCACTGGAAAAGATAGAAACAACATTTTCATCACAAAACGTGTATTGTTCTTAGTTGCATGTGCCTGTCAAATTTCATTATAATATTCCAAACCATTTCCGAAATATTAATAAATAACTTTTTTAAATTAAAACTTTAACACCCTGTAGATCGGAAATTAATGGTTTTCGGAACCTGGTCTATTAACGAAATATATCCAAATTTACTTGCACTATCACCCCTTGCAAGGAATGCATCTACTTACCAAACACCCTGTATGTAGACACTTTAATTCTACACAGCTTCTGTAAATACTTTAATTTAAAAAAATGTTTCAATATTCGACTTGGTTTATGCTAAGCTGACTGACAGTAAACGTCAGAAAGTGTACAATGGGGAAACCCGTCTTTTGTTAAAAATCGCACTAGCTTCGGTTGTAGAAATATCAAGAACCGACGATAAATAACGTTTTCTTTTAGAAAATCACCACTTTTTAGTGCCAAAATTTAAAAAGTCTGGAATTTATGGAAATCTTTACGGAGCAATCCACTCATGACTTTCTATCTGCCATTATTCAATTGACTAACTGTGAAGTTAAAATTAACGAGCTTTCGAAAGAATATTTATGCTTGATAATCACGGAGACTCAAATATAAGCATGTTTAAATAAAATTATTACGGTAGGTATTTAAACTTATATTTCTTTCACTTATACGACACATTTCCTAGATAAGTGCTAGATATGTATATTCCACCATAGTACGCAAGAAAAATATATCGACATGAATTGAATTAAAAAATATAGCATCTATTTTACCTGGAAAATAAATCACTTACAACCGAGTACTTGACACTCTGAGCCGGTTGATTTCGCATGCCGAGCGTTGGACTGTGACAACCGCTGTCGGCTCTGTTTGTTATTTGCAACTTGAAGATGGCATGACTCACCACATTGTTTTATCTTCTTCGCTTTGTTTCGTATTCTTGAATCATTTATCACGCTAGACCACCCCTAAATACTCGCACAGATCACTAAACACCAAACCAAAGAACAATAAAAACAGAACATGTAAGTCAAGATTAATGTACGTAAAATAACGTTAATTAGGTCAAGAATTAGTTAATTAATTAACAATAAATAGTTGTTTCATATTGGAAAAAAATATTTGAAGCTTTATTGCATCTATAAAACTGTTGTTCCCCCGTCACGTAAACAGTTAAAAAATCAACCTTTTAACTGCATAAACTTGTTTCAGCCAATAGGAAAAATTTTAAGAAATGTTTGGACAGCCCATTTATAAAACACGCATGTACCGTAAAAACAAAGTACAATGTGCAAACTTAGGACAAGAAAGT
This sequence comes from Dendroctonus ponderosae, assembly GCF_020466585.1. Classification (NCBI taxonomy): domain Eukaryota; kingdom Metazoa; phylum Arthropoda; class Insecta; order Coleoptera; family Curculionidae; genus Dendroctonus; species Dendroctonus ponderosae. The sequence goes on along the minus strand of NW_026018165.1, from coordinate 6,836,809 downwards.
TGCCTAATAATCCAAGAAACATCATCATCAAATTAGGAAAAAGTATAATTATTCATTAATTTTAAAAAATAACGGGAGAGAAACGTTTTTTAATATGTATAGCTATCCCTGACCAAACAGCAACACTATTTCCCAATGCTTGCAAAAACCACACGCACAATAAATGTTTTAATAATATATTTTATTGCGAATTATGAATGGTATAAAAAGTTTCTCAATAAACTACGTTATTGTTATTATCTTAATATTCTGCTGAACTCGAAAGTTCTGAAAACAATGTTCAATTGACGGAAATAGAGCCTCAGACATGCTGCAAACTGTTCTGAATTAGAACTCAAGCAAAGCAAATATAACACAAACAGTATATAAAACCTGTAAATAGTCAGAACATTAACAGTCACATCAAAACAGAAGCAGTCCTAAAACTGCAGATTCAATTTATAAAAACATAAGGCACAATATACTACGAATATACACAATACAGTACTTACAAGTAAACGTAAAACAATCGAAATAAAATTATTTTAATAAAATATCTGTATATAAAAATTAAAAAGACGTTGCGACATGTAAACTGTCTTTGGACGGACTCGAGAAGAATTTCAATTGCAATGAATTACAAAAAACATTTAAGATTCTCATTATCACCGTAGTGTTTGTTTTTGGAATTTGGACGGATACTACAAAAAGTTCAGTAACATTAACACTCTACCATCTAAATTACAAACACATTTGAGATTCGCATAATCACATTAATGAATCATTATGGAATGATGCGGAACTTAACAAATTCTAACAACTTAATTCTAGGTATTAAAATTCAATCATGACCAGTCGAAAAAATTATGGTAGACTTAAGTTCTCCAGCTGGGTATTTAGAAGTTACCAAAATGTCCTCCAAAATACGAAAAGAGACAAACTAAACCCTACCAAGACATTTGAGACACTAGGATTTTTTGCAGAGTTGCACTCATCATCGGAGCAGTAACATTCTTGCCAATAAATGCCATTTTCATATACGCCCCAATTACAGACTCCCGTAACCCCAGTATCAGAAACCGAAGCACATCGACGAATCACCTGACGCCATCTCCCATTCCCTTGAAAATAAATATAATTGCTAAACCATGATCATTTAATACAAATATAAAATCCGACTACAAAAGGCTGATGTCCTGAAAGTGATATTACTTATTAATAGAAAGAAACTAACGAGCATAGTAATGTAGTAATAATATTTTTTTTGTAGTTTAACGCACTGAAACTACGATAAGCTTATCTTGTACCTGAGGTCCAAAACTAAATTTTTCAAAATGTAATGGTTCAAATATTACACCCTGCATAACTCCCATTAATCAAGTGTATAATTAAAAAATATTATGGTAGTATTTAACAACTATTTCATATTTCTAAAGGCATTCCTCACTAGCTGATTATTACAAAATTTAGGATTTTAATCAATATTTTACCATGTGCCAGTTTTAAACGCTTAAAATGATGCCCTAGATGCAAAAATGTTGAAAGCGTGACTAAGTTTCATTTCCAAGTAATTATTGTCGTGTTATTTTATTAATGTTAATCCAATATTACTTTATTACTTAATATTGAAAAGCGATTAAATATTTTGTAGTTTCGGACGAATGTCTAGAAAACCTTTAGAAAAATGATTTAAATTTGATGTAGGTAAGTTCACAGCATTGTTTCAGGCCTATGATGATAAAATGAATAACTTACAAATAAAGCCTCTAGGACTCTGCTGGGTAACTTTCATGCAAAATGAGCCAGGCACATGACTTTCTTCACTATTGCACTCTATCGCAATGTGATTCCTTTTATCGAATTTGTTATATGCTCCACATTTATCCTCTCCCTTCAGGTCTTCAGCACTACTGCATTGGTAACACCTTACAGCTTCGCCTATTGTAAAATAAACAATTCATTGAACTGGAAAACCCACTTAAAATCAAACACACAGCAAAAACTAGCTAATAACCAATGTGAAGCTGAATAATAAAATCTGTTGGAAACTTGGGGAGTGGTTTGTTGTTAATGGGGAGGCCTCAAACTCAAAAACCTACCAAACTTTACAAAACTCAAGAATACCAAGATATTGAAACAGAGCATATAAATCAAGTTGATTTCCATCTTAAAATATAAATTTAACTTAAGTATAACAGTTTAAAAACAAATAAAACTGAGTCTTGACTGTTTAAATACCCTTAATTGTTTGGGATGTTTTGACAGTGAAGTCATCACGAAACTAGACTGAAGTTAGGGCAGAGACAAGTCTTGTACTTGTCTCTGGTTAGGGTTTGATTTCAACCAACAACAGAAATGGAGGATATTGATGTGATGCTTTCAAATCGGAACAACAGTATGTTGAATGAATATATTGAATTATAATGCATTATAGCAGAATGTTTTCTTGGGAATATAAATTTAAAAAATCGAGTTTTCGATGCTAGTTATTTAACATTGAAAATAGTATGTTTCCGTTTGCTTTTTACTGTTTGGAAATTCACACTCCATCCCTGTGGTCAATTCATTGAGTCCATTGAGTCGTTTGTCAAAGTCAAACTCATCTGACTGACTCAGATTTGTATAAATTTTACCATATTGTTTTTGTTTACAATTTTAGAAATATTGTTTAACTTAAACTTACAAAAATGTCCGTCTCGCCAAAACTATGACTGAGCTATACGAGTCTGATTTCGATAACCCCGCCTCTCCTAAAAGTTTCATATGGTTTATTATTATTTTATACCTAGAATTAATACATATTATGACTATGGTTCTTTACGTCCTCACTAATTACAGATAATGGAAAGTATTTCCATTATGGAACACATTCTAAATGTAAGTTTAAAAGATGATCCATAGTGCAATTATAATAACGCAAGTTTAATCCCATATAGCCTAAGCACCTTCAGACAGATTTTGTATTATCACAAGAAGGTGATAAACATACCCTAGTGATAGATAAAACTGTTATACAACAATGTGGCAGGCATGATATATATGTTTTAGATTTTTTATGTCGTAGTTGGAAAAATGAGGTAAGTACATTCCAACGGCAATACCTACCTATTAAGCTCCTGTTAATGTGTCGAAATGCACGAAAAGCATATTTCGCCCAAAGTATTGGCAATTTTCTAGTGTCTCCCTCGTTTTCTAAGTTAGAAATTTTCGTATGCTTTAGATAAACATTTTACCGATAAGTTAAGTACGGGGGTTTCTTGAGGAAATACTATTTTCTATCACTTTTGATATTACATATATGCGTTTTACCATACCGAATCCTTACGGTCAAAAATCCTCAACACTTTGCTAAACTTCCCATTTTGATAGAGAAGTTTGAAGTTTGAAGTCACTCAATTTAATTATTAAATTTAGCATCATTTACTTAGTAAATGAGAAGGATTCTTTTTGTGTTAATATCTGCAGATTTAATTTTGGAGTCATCATCATACAATCAATCTGTAGGAATATGAGAATAGAAGAATTATGAAAACAAATTCATAATTCTACATCAGATAAGCAGAAAATATACACCGTATCGATTTGAAGCAATTGCGATAAATCGCTCTACTTCACTGACCAAAAGAAAAAACTCTATTTAATTTTGAGCATCATGTAGAATTTGATTGATTACATTTAAGTAAAAGTATTTTTATTTGTTAATGGATAATATTTTAAATTATATGTACAGGAATGGCGAATGCCAACAAATGGAAAAATACGGATTAATAAAAAATGTAGCATTAAAACGCCCAGAATTTTTTGGGATTTTATCTTAGAGATAAACCATTTTTTTCAGCCATCGGAAGAGTCGGAGGAGATGTTTACTTGAAAATTGTGCAATTGACTATAAATCAGCCAATGCCGATTTCGGCCTAAAATTTTAAGCAGACTGAAATAAATAAAAAAAAAAAATTTTTAGTATGTCCAGAATACTTACGCACGTTTTACATAATTATACATAGTATCCCAATCTATTCAAAAACGTCTATTAGACATTAAAACGCAGCCTAAAAGCCTAAAGAAATTGACAAATTAAACTGCCTCTCAGCAACTACCACTTCACATAATGTATACTATAAGCACATACTTTATTTGTAGTTGAATGGAGTAATTTTAAATGTTGAAGAGGATTTTAATCCACAGCTCCAACTCTCCTTATTCCTTGGAGCTCTGCATAAATCCTTCCAGACCCAATTTCGAGTCCTAGTGGTATGTCCAGATGAAGCACTTCTAAAATGGCATTACCATCTAACGACTTGTGGGTCTTTACAAGTAAAACGTGTTACTGAAGGTTGGTTTCCCATGGCATATGTAGATTATTCCATTATTTTGAGTGTTTTATTTTGCATTATCGTAGACATAACATTATACAGGGTAATTCAAATGCACGTCATTCTTCTGGAGTGGTTAAACAAAAAAGTCATTAAAAATGTAATAAATTCCGTAGTTCGTTATCAAGTTTATTCTAGATTAAAAAGTGGTTTTATGTGAGAACAACGGTTTCTGGCAAAAGTGTGCAAAGTTTATAGAATGGTAGAGATCCTTCAATTGTTTTCGATAAAGAGTTTGTTCAAAAGTTCCAGATCTAGAGAAACCTTCCCCTGACTATATTAGTGTGATTTTGAATTTATAAGTTAAAAACCGTCTTAATTGTTTGCTGCACAGTTCAGTTGCGCCAACTTTTACGGTTTCTGAAGAATCAGTTTGCTTCTTTGAATAAATAACACACTGGCTATAGATTTTAAGTTTTGAAGAGCACAATTTTAACAACTGAGGAGCTTATTTTCAAAACGCAATTTCTGTAAAAAATTTCGCTACTGAGTTAGAGATGGCGATCCACTCGCAGCGCACATTTCTTTCGATTGCCACTTGAATTTCTAGTTAAATAGCTATTTCTGCCATGTAAAACGCCCAGCAATTTAAATTTTTTTTTCAAAACGCAATATCTGCAATAATATTTTTTATCAAACCGCAATTTCTACATTTTACGTTTCAAATCGCAATTTCTGCAAAGAGTTCGTGTTTTCATTGTTACGTACGGTGTGCTGCGAAAGAGTTTTTGGAAATGGAGACAATGGAGAATTACATAGACACTGCTGTTGTGTCTGAGAAGATTCAAGGAACAAGGAAGAAGAAAAAGGGCACGAAAAATAGAAGGGAAAGACGCAAGGAAGTGAGGTAAATTAGTTATTCTAAAAATGAGGTTTACAAGTGAGGAAAACAAATTCAAGTTTTACAAAAAGAAGATTACGAAAAGTTGTTGGAAGCGGTTGGAACAGTAAGAAAGCTTGGAGTAGACTGGAACCTTTATGATGTTAAGAAAATGAGGGAATTAGTCAAATGAAAAGAATTTTTATTAAAAGAGAAAAAAATAGCAAAACAAAAAATACAACAATAAAAGTAAAAATGGAAGAATATTACCGAAATGAAGACATCCCAAAAATGTTTACGACTATTATGAAAAAAGGAGTGCAACTGGGTAAAGTAAAAATGAATCTGTTACCGTTAACCCATAAAGTAAAGGATTTAAAATTAGAAAATATTGAGTATATAAAAACTTGTTAGAGAATGAAAATAGCAGTTCCACAAATCCAGTCGATGAAGAAGGGAATATTTCCGATGAAGAGATCGAATGTGACTGCAATGAAGAAGATT
>NW_026018165.1:6765458-6830487 GCF_020466585.1 Dendroctonus ponderosae | reverse complement strand
CCCAATCGGTCTTTCTGCCCTTGTTTAGTACATATGTCTTAGCCTAGCTTATTCTAAAATTAATTTCTATTCCTAACACTCGTATAAATTAGACAGCTATAAAAAAATAAAAAATAAAAATTCCTGGCTCACAAAACAAACATATCTCAGTCCTTAGTTCAGTTGCGTTTGTAGGTGTTCTAGTAAAGTATCTGTTGGGGAACGAAAACGGGTGTTTTGTCGGTCTTGTGAGGCAAAGGGGATCCAGTATGGTCCAGTTGTGGGGGTTTATTTTATAATTGTTCTTGAATGAAGAATTTGTGCAAAACGACGCGTGTTTCGCATTATCAAACCTTTGGATAATGCATTTTTCTGGCAATATTCTCCATTTAAGTTTGGAGTAGCTTCAGCTTACGGGTTTCATAATTTTTATCCAAGTGAGCAATAACATTACAAGCAAATGTTAATTCCTTCATCCAAAAAAGTTTAGAAGTAAATCATTCCGGTTTTTAGAAAATGTTCAGGATCCTAATGTAGATCCTGTATTACTTCTCAGCTTCTCCAACATAAAATTGGTAGAGTCGCTATTGGACATCGACAACTGCACAGTTGTCGTAGTTGATAAACATGATCAAATAGTATCCAAAAGGATCATGCGAACATTACAATGCAATTTCAACATTGGAATCACGTTCAGAAACTTTTATGTAAGTTATTTTCCCATATAATTATTTTGTATCAACATCAACTAAGTTTTTGCCTTGATTACCAACTGTAAATAAATATCTAACAATCCAGTTTTTTTACATTTCAGACAGAGCCTGATCAAAAACTGCAATGGACTATGTTAAACTGGGCACATCCCGGATGCGTAGGCAAGCTGGCTGATTTCTACCAGTAAGATTTTAGCTGCATCCAAATTAAAAATACAAAACTGGTATGTAACGCAACTGCTTACTGTTTTCAGAATAGATAACGACAATTTTAACCAATTTCGAGATAACTATAAGGAATGGTGGTTCAGATTAACCTGGAGTTTTTGCGAATCTTTTGCCAAACCTACAATGGAAGAAAATGGAAATCTCATCATTAACATGCGAGAATGGGCGAAAGACCATAATTTGGGTATTTACTATTGTTTAGCTTCCAGCCCAAAAAAGGGCAAAAGAAAGACAATTACACAACTAGAACCATCAAAAAGAAATTTCAAGAACAGAACCCGCAAGTTAACATTTAAAAATAAAAAAGGCATTAAGCAGCAAGGCGAACGCATGGAGATTCAGAAAGAAGATGAGGATTCAAATGAAACCGTGATATATGGAAACTTGTCGCCTACTGAATTAGACGAAAAAACTACAAAAATTGTGCAAAGAACAGGAGTATGTGAAAATTCAATGCAGTTATCAGAGAAAGAACCACTGATAAGGGAGTCAAAGACTGTTATAAAAATGGAAGTCGAAGATGATGAAGCTGACATATTTCTAAAATCTGTAACATCTAAAAGTGCTGTCGGAGATCTCATTCGCGAATCTGAACAATTTGTTGGTCGACTTTTAACTAACAAGCCTTTAAAGCTGGAAACGGACACTATCAACAATGCTGTAAGCGACAGCGACAACTTTCTAAAAGAAATAAGCAGTACAAAATATAATATTGTGGACAACAGTCATGTTATTCCAAATGACAAGTCCGGTTTATCTAACACACAGTCTGATGTAGATAAATTAATAGCCGAAGCATTGGAAATGGTCTCAAAGTGATAATTATTTTTCTGGTCGCTACTTTATATTTTTATACAACCAAAAAATGCTTTTAATAATTATATTATTGTTGATTTTTTATCACTTTCATTTTACATAATGCTATTGTTAATTTATTGTAAAGGTATAGTATTTGGGTACATTTAAATAAATAGCATTTAACAAATATAGTACTTTTATTTTCACGTTATTATGTACAATATTTGGCCTTATAATAAATAATTTATTTCAATATTACTTTATCACAGACTTATGTGCAGTAAGAGAGTCCTATGCACTATTGGTATTTTATTCATGATAAAATAATTTGTAGGATAATCCTAGTGCCCCTTCATAAATAGTACTTAAACCCACATAATAAAATAAATATATATACAAAGTATCTAAATGGTTCTATGTAAAATTTGAAATTAAATTTATTAAAAATACTTTTTAATTATTAGAAGAATTAAACCGAGAAAGTTTGATATTTACGATTGTTTCCCTACTAAATCTCTATACGGGATGTGAACAGTTATTAGATTCCCTCTCTACTGACCTGCCTTGTTCTGGTCTAGTTCAACTTCTTACAGAACTTTAGACGTCTCTATTCCCTGGACTACAAAAACAGTGTGACCCATGATGGATTTTCAAAAGATCGTTTTGATTCATTAGTGCATTGACAGTATAAAATATTCTTAGTTTACTCAAAGAATAACTCGTATAGTATAGAAGGAAGTCCATTTATTTTTGGACACTTGAATTTACAAGAAAAAGAATGTAAACAAATTGAATTTGAAGCGAATCCAAAATATTATCTTTTACATAACGAATATAGTCAGAGAAGGTGATCTTCAACGTTTGCTGAAATAAAAAGATTAAAAGCATCTAATAGAAACTGAAACTATTCTTGAAAAATAGACATTCGGTTGTAAATAACAATAAAGAAATTTCCTTCTTTTGCATAATTAATGAAGAATTTCTCGAATATGTAGTAGTTAAGAGCGGGGAATATCACCGACTACAAGAATGTAAACGGCCAGATGAAAAATATGCGTTTAACTGTTCCCCTAAGTATGGTTAAGTATTTCCCATCCCATTTTATATCTCAACAGCCAATATTTTGAATGATACTCAAAGGATGTACAAAGGCATTGTAACTATAAGAAAACCCCAAAATAATAATCATAATTCGTCCTTAACCAAATATAGGGAACTCGTTGTATTGTGACCTTTTTCATACACTTGAAGTTTTTTAAAGTAACTTTCTATAAGCTTGTAATCGTCTGGAGAGTGATTGAAAAGAAAATGTAATTGGCGAAGCTGTTTTAGATTATGCAAAAGCAGCTGCCGATGGCGATTATTTGACTTTCTCCAATAAGTCAGTGTTTTGTCGATTAAGGACAAGGTTTCGTTGCGTATGGTGGCCATGCATATGTTTTTATCTTTTTCAAGCTAGAATGAATCAATCATAATGGGATTTTCGTAAAGTTATACGGATTTACATTACCTGACTATGAAGACACACCGAGTACATCACGTGCAGTTTAGAAGACACATCCACATTGCTTAGTATAAATCCTAATAAATGTGGTACTGTAATGGGAATGTTTGAAGGATATACTCTACTCTCTTCTTTTCTGAAAGATTTTTAAACATGTAAAAGGTGACTGGATTTTTAATCGGTAAACATAAATAGAAACGTAAATATATACAATGTCCGAAAGGGCATTGTTTCGTCACTAATTTGAGGAAACAAAGTTAAAAAACAAAAAATATCCGAATTTGCGGTAAATATGTTCAAGAGTTGGAACGGAAAACAAAATAAAAAATCTAACTTTAACACTCGGTAAAACGAAGCTCTTGTGAAATGATGTTCATATAAATGTTCCTACTATTTTTTGACTTCTAACACTTCTTGCATTTTTTCGCTTTAACATTGAATCATTCTGTATATCACATATTGCAATTAAAGCCAAATTAAGAGATCATGCTAAATTCTCTAAGGAAATTCAAAAGTATATTTTTAGCTGCGCCCAGCATCTAACGTGGCATATGGAAATCACACACTGAACATTTGCACATTTCATATAAAATATTTTTACCTGTTGGTAGGTATGAATAAAATTGTAGGAAATTCTTCCATAGTATATTCCCATGGGAGAATATTTATATCACCATCTATACGTGCAAACTGCAGATTATCCACAAAAGATAGTTTTCTGGCTAGTGTAAGAAACACATACGATATGCCGTTGCAATAGGAGCATTGTTTTGAGTAGTACATCAATACTGTGGCCTAAAAGATGGAACGGTCGAAATTTTATGTAATATTTACAATATTTAGGGTAATTTTCGCATCAACCAAATCACTTATTTAGTCTAGATACAATTAAATACATACAAATTTCATCAACGTATTAATACTTTTAAAGCCTCACTGCAGCCCTAGAAATTTGATCTGAGTTAAATCGAAATAAAGGTGTTAATCATCATCATTTTCAAGATATTCTAATGGGAATTTCTCCCCAGTTCTTCACGTGCGTCTTTGTTGCAAGTTGCAAGTTTTAGACGCATATTGGTGGCAATATTTTATGCCAAATGTAAAATTAGTGTCGTTCTACTGTGAAGAGAATCTTGTGTGAGTGTCCCTATACAAATTATACACATATTCTTCTCCAAACAAAAGTGCTTCTCTGTGCACTTCCGTTTTGATGCTTATAGCTTTCTCGTGGTCTTGTGAATAGCATCCCAAAAGTGGTTCTCGTCCAACTGATTATATTTCGTCCTTTTCCCAAATTTAACACCAAAAATTTTATTTTTGCGAAAGAATTGGCGATCGTCAGACTGTATGTAGTCCAACATCATTTCTTTATGCGGATCTTTTGCAACATTTAATCCACTGAAGGGAATCAGTTTTTGTAATATTATTAGGTGTTAGGGAGTTTCTGCGATATCGATAATAATAATATTTTATCTTTACTTCCTGATTGTTTTTAATAACTATAGTTGGAGAGGATGAATGAACTAACATTCAGTACTCTTTGATTTCCGAATTATTTCTAGTCTATTGGTAAAATTTATCGCATTAGGAGTATCAACTTTTATTGCATAATCCTTTTAGATTTTTTTAAGCAAAGTATAATTTTCTGGAGGCAAGTCGCAGAAAAATAAATTAAACTATTTTTCTTGGACCAACGTTTCGGCTTCATTTAAGTTATCATCGGGGCTCTAAAAAACAATATAGTGGTTTCTGTCATAAAATATTACTAATTAATTAATAACATCGAACCACTGACTAATTGAAAACATTGAATTAGACCTTTGAATTAATTTTTTATATTAATAATAAATAAACAAATGTAAAAGCAAAGAGTGAACAACATTTTCTTTTCAGGTATACTTAGTTTAAGCTTCTCACATACGTTTAAGCTTCTCACATAGTAAGGAAAAACCAAATCAGTTCAATACACCTGCCTCTGGTAGCATGTTCCCGACCTTATTCTACGGCAGAAATACTGTAAGTGACCTTATTTATGATTGCGTCTCTCTATCAGGCCAAAGATTGTTTGTTAACTGTGTTTTCCTTATATTACCGTTAAATTAATATGCGTTTTTGTCCTTTGTTCCTTCTACTTAATTTTACCTTTGTTTCGGTTCCTTTTATATTAATGACAACTAGCTTTTATTATATTTTAAGACTGACACCACTCCGTTTTAGAGCCTCGATGATGGCTTAATAAAGCCGAAAAGTTCGCCCAATATTTTTTTTAACCCAAGCACCGAAATTCACATCTATTACCAATTACCTTAACGGTCACCACGAACCTACAACTATATATTTTGTTCATCAAATTAGAAAAAATCGTGTTTAAATCAAAGGTACAGACGTATTATAGGAGACTTGAAAAGTTCTATAAAATCTACAAATCAACTTTGTTTCATCTACCCAAAAAATGTGATTTTTGGACGCCAATCGATTTTAATGGCTAAATAACTAAACATTACAACTTACCTTATTCTGTTGTTGAATAGTATCCAAAAAGTTCGTACTATCGATTTCTTCCACATAGACGGTAAAAGTATCTGCATTATCCTCTGTTCTTATGCGATAGCTTGGTGTGTAATTGTGAACAACATTTACACTTGATTTCATCGACCTAGTCAAAGTGTTATTTGAGAAACGTTGTACAAATCTCCTCAAGTTTGTGCTGTTGATTCGACCTTGCATTATATAGTGAGTTTCCAACTGCAATTAATTCAAGTTGCATTTTCAGAAGCACTTATTAGGGAATATTTTCTTACACTTTCGTCCAAAATAACAACAGCGCTAGAATCGCTTTTAGTTGATAGATCGATTCCCAATCGTTCAGCGAACATGTAGTAACGCAAACTATCCAAAGCAATAAAATTCAAACTGCCATTTACTTTATCACAACCCAGCGTGGATATGTCGATTTGGTCAGTGTTTTCAATATTGCTTTCAACAAAAATAGCTTTAGTTAGTTCTTCTGCTAACAGAAAAGTTCTACACTTGTCTCTTCTAAGAAGCTTTCGCAGATTCTGCATGGATTTAGGATCAGAATCTGAATAACAACCATTAATTCCCACAGTCGATCTAAAACAGCTCGTATACCTTGACGCCACATTGAAGTAGGGTACAACTCAGATTCCCTTAAAGCATTCTTAAACTTGCCGCTTTTAATCGGAACGTCAGGAAACTTCTCTGCTATTAAACCTTGGCAAGTAAAAGGCTCTCTCACGCCTAAATTAATTGAGTTACAATCGACCTGTTTATTTCCAATAGTCAGCTTGTTTGAGCTGGAATTGACAAAAGGAGCACTGATGCTAAGAGACCACACATCATTTAGCTTAGCAGGGGTTGACTTCACTTGACACATCCTTTTCAACTTCTGGTATTCCAATAAGTTTCCTGAACATTACATTAATTCTAAACTCACAGTTCTAAAGCGCAAGATGAAACAAAAATACTAACTTGATCTTTTGGTTGCCATATCGTAATTTAGTCCCCAGTCGTCGCAGTTTTTATACTCATGAGCTACTTCTTGGAGCTAAGAACCATATAAATTAACCTAGTTAGAAACTGTACCCTCGCTGAGCAAACCTACCATCATGTAATAGTCGTTTGCGGAATGCAAAGGATTCTTTGCCGTGAATAAAATTAGAGAAGGTCCGGGTTGTAGAACGTCAGATAGTAAGGAACTCTTGGAACCAGATGGGGCCAACCACGAACTGGGCGATTCGCTCGATTTGATGATCCAATTTAGAATTGGTGCAACCTTCCAATCTCCTGGTTCAATATCTAAAACCTTTTCGCAACACCGTATAAAATCAGCATTAATGAATACGATAGGCGACAGCCATTATCTAATTAGATTTCAATATGCAGCCGGAACATTGTGAATGAGTTTGTAATTAAAACAAAGACAATGGAAATCCGGTTAGATCATCTCCATGAATGAGCAAATGGTGCAAACTGATCACTTACCCTGACTTGATTCCACAGGTAGAGTGAGAGTTTGTTTTGTGAAACTTTAACTGGTTTCACGTAGAACGTGATTCTGCCTTCATAGTCGCTCTCTAAATATTTTAAGGCAATTGTATAATAAACTGAAAATTCCCTGCTTTTTGGCAAAGCGTTTAATTCCGCAACAACAAAGGCCTGAAAATATTTTCATTTACTCTTAGGTTTTTCAAAAACGAATTGATGAATTTTAAAGCAAATTCTCGTACCTCTTCAAAGTTCAAGTTAGTATCACTAATTTTTTTTAATGGCTTCATCAACTTATATAAAAAGCTGATCATATGAGGAGCACTGATTGGCCCATTGTATTTTATGCCAGGGCCAAAGCATGGGTATACTATTAGAACTGGCCATCTACAAATACAGTTTTATTTAAATTTAATTTAGATAAAATAAAATTTAATTTATATGTATATTGGTGTTGAGAAAAACAAGTTGGCTAGAAATAACGAGTTATATTGAGAGTTAAGACTAAGAGAATAAACAATGAAAAGAGTTGTATACCGACGTTATAGCGTATAAACCGATGCCTAAAATTGCTTGTTAACAGTATTAAGTATTGTTTTTCGCGTTATTTATGCAGCGGTTTGCCCTAAAAGTATGAAATTAGGCATTCTTAAATAACAACAATTGAAACCAATAAAAAATGTTCAATTTTTGGTCTTAGATTCAAAATTTTGGGCAAGCTTTAGATGTTATAAAACCATAATCATCTGCTAACATTAGGTGAGATACATAGAAGAGCACCAGCAGAAGTAATATTTGTGTTCAGAGTGGTAAATCCAGTATAGTTCAAAATGCAAAATAGTATAGAAATGATAATTCGAAGCGAATCGAAATATACAGGGTGTCCCACGGTCAGCGTCCAATAGAAAATTTCGGGAAGTAATGCGATTTGAATCCCGCAAATTTGGCTAATGGGGTTTTCGGAGACGCTCTTTTCAGTTGAAATAACAGCGACATTATGCGACTTTCGGTTGTACCAGAGGTCGTCTCAAAACTGCTTATTTTAAATGAAACATCCAAATGCCTGTGTGGGAGATGCAAATTTTTAAGTAAGCGGGCGCAATTACTGAGACCGTCAATTTTGTGAGTCACATTTACATCCGCTGACAAAAATCAGGTTCCGGATGGATTTTTCTTAATCTTTCCACGTCTATAGGGTCAAGTATATACTAAAGATGGTAAAAGATGCAAATGCCTGCCTGCTTTAGTCTGGAAGATGTGAATTTTTAAGTAAGCGAGCACAAATATTTTATTTCCCAAAAATTCAGGTTCACGACTTTTTTCCAATAAAATATTCCGATTTTCTTCTCCAAAAATGCATTACATATTAATATGTTAGATGCACCTGTTTAGTATGAGATGGAAACAACGTTTACACAATTATCAGATAAAGTGTATCAGTATTACAAACAGTCAATTTTCAACAAAAAAAAACAAACCATCAATTTTCACAAAAACAGTCAAGCGGATCGTAATTCTGACGCCATATTAGGCTTTTAGGGGCGATTTTAGCGAAAAAAATACTGCTTTTAACCTAAAGACAAAACTAAACCAGCATCATGTCAATGGGGATTTTTACAAAAACACTTTTCGGTTAAGGGCAGCACATTTTTTACGTAAAATCTTTTAATATGATGCAAATTTTATGCTCAATTTTTTCCAAAGCCTGGGATAATTTTCAAGCGAGCGACGGTTAAAATGTTGCTCTGAAAGTGACTTTCTGGCATTTATTTATTTCATTTCTTCTCTAATATTTCAAAGCCAAAACCTAGTCAATGTTCTAGTTTTACTGGATTCAATTTTTTTGTTCCGAGCAGATTATTGCTTGAGACAATTTTTGAGTCAAAACTGTTACTTTTCTTGAAAACCGTTTATTATATTGAAATTCTGACTCGTCGTTTTAGGGCGATCTTAGCTGAAAACGAGTACCATGTGAATGGGAGATTTTTCAGGAAGAAATATTTTTACATTTTTTTTAATTAACCGTTGGAAAAATTGTATTCACCAATTTTATTTATCAATTTTAAAAACCGTTTTTTAGTTTTGAATTATAAAGTTTACGGATTCAAAGATAATTTTTGAAGCTGATTAACAATATGCATTCATTTTATATATTTAATATCAACTTTCAGGATGTACTCTGAAGTACTCTAAAAGTTATTCAATTCAAACTGATTTTTAGAATCGTAGTTTATAGGCTTATATCCTTGTAGGGACACTCTGAAGAATTATTTTGACGTCCTGTATAACCGTGTTATTTCATGAAATAATATTGATATGTACAGTTTATTTATTTTTCCAATGTTTGTGAAAAAAGTGTAAATGAGGCCGCATATTTTGAGGGCATAATACATATAGAATTGAAGAAAGACTCACCTGTACACTTTATTATATTGATTTCTACATTCACTTTGTGGCTGCCAACAATTTACTGCGGTAAATACCACATAATCTTTCATATAGTTGGCAGCAGCCAGGAATTCCTTCCTTGCAGCTTGACTTTGGGCATCCCATGGTGCATAAAACATTATGAACGAAAACTCGAAATTCCTTGCATAATCGATTGCTGCTGATAACTCTCCTTTATAGAAATCTTTTACTAGCGCATTTTTGGATAGAAATGGAGTGGCTGCGGCTGCCTTGGAAACTTTGGGTGGACTGCTAATAATTAGTAGATACATACATTTCTGAATTTAATAGAGGAAATTACGAGAGAGAAACCACCCTTGGAAGTACGCGATCACTTCGGAGGAATTTATGGGAACATTTTTTCTTATTTCTTAGACAACCAAAGACTGAACTTCTACTACATGACCTCCCTGACTTGAAAGCTGAATCCGCCCTTGGTTGCACCGGCTTATTTTAGCGTAAAGATTTATGTAAATCAAACTTATTTGAATCAATCTATCGGTAAGGAAGTAGAAAAAGGAAACCAATCAGGGCCACCAATTTTTCCAGATTAAAATCCTCTTGAATTTTTCTTGTAAGGACATTTGCAGTCCATGTCTTACAAAACGCCAGGACAAAACCAAAATATTTTAGGACAGCAAGAGGCACTAAATACTTTGCTTTGAGAGGCACTTTGGCTTGAGAATTCAAACAATTTATAAAAGATAAATTTCCTTCTGTTAGTCTATTTAATCAACTTAAAATTTCTCAACTAGAAAGGACTTTAAAACATTGTGTCAGTTACAGCTTGAATTATGAGTCAGTTTACATACAAAAATAGTTTAAGTTTTAAAACCCAATTATAAATTCAAATCAATCGCCAATAATTTCACACTAAAAAATGTCAAAGTATAAATTAAAATAACTCTTTGAGAATTTCAGAATTCCAACTGTGGCAGACAATTGTTCGTAGAAGATAAGTAATTTTTTCGACAAGTGAGCAGATTTTTTGCGTCCAAACCAGTGTCATGCTCGAGGAGCTCAGCACAACTTCCACATTAAACACTCCAATGCGTTTGTTGTGCCGAGCCCTTCGGGCACGACACTGATTTTAGACCAAAAAGTGATCAATCGACAAGTGTACAGTGTTTTTTACGTCCAAACCAGTGCGTGCTCGAAGAGCTCGGCACAACTTCAACATTAAACACTCTCTAATGCGCTTGTTGTGCCGAAAATTTACTCAACTCGAAAACTAGTAGTCTTCAGAACTGCAACAACATATGCCCATTCAACACCAAAAGAGACATACTTTTAAATATGTTCATATAAATTTAATCATTTATACGCCAGAAAAAAAATCAGTTTTTTGTTCATTCCTAGGCCAGAAATCTTTCAAAAACGGGACGTAACTTCGATAACTATTGGAATCGCTCGGGCTCGAAACGATGTGCGATTGGCAAAAACAACAAAAAACTGGAACAAACGCATTTTTTTCCTGGAACAAACGCATATAACTCGGTAAGTATGCTTTTTAGGCAACAAATGTATCCATAAATTTGTTCGTTATGATATTTTCTTCAAGATGGAATGAGTCCGATATACGTAGATTTGAAATAGTCGCATTAAAATGCTCGACAGTGCAAAAAAGTAGTTAAAAAACAAGATAATTTTAAATTATTTGTGCCAATGAAAAAATAAGCCATTCACGCCATACATTTCCAAAAAAGTACCTGACTGCAATACAAAACGAGAGCCGCAAGGCCCTTTAATATCGGACGGACAGTTTTTGCATAATGCCATATTTAAATAATTACTTGAAAAAAATACCTTTTTTTAAATTTTATGCCAGGCTCAGTTATTTTTAGTATTATAATTTTGGCTTTTAAATAAATAAGCCTGTGAAGCGGGATTTGCGAGTGGGAACAAATCGGAGTACTATTTTTCAATACTTTCCCAGTAAAAGTGATGTAATTTGTCTAAAAACGATGTCTTCTAAAGCGAAACCCATCAGGAAAACCGACTTATTGTTTAATCTTAATCCAGTACTTTTAAAGTTCAAGCAGCTTGTCTCAGCTTATAAGTTGATTTGAAATTTAGCTAGTCTAGTACCTAATCCACGAGCATAGTCAAAATTGAAAACCGAATCTAAAATTGCTCTGTTTCAGTTCTCCAAAAATCGTTTTCTCTTGACCTGTTTAGTACGAAACGAAGAAATACGTATAGGTACAGATATTATTGCGATGTAAATGAAGATAAAGTTAGTACATAGTATTACCCAGTATTTCCTACAAAAAGGAGAATGCATCAGAAATCTGGGGGGGTGGTTTCTCCTTCGGGAAAATATAATCTTTTGCTACTTACTCATTTGTCAGGGCAGAAATGGCCATCATTAGGAGGCAGAAAATAATAAGCTCCCGAATTAAATTTAACATTTTAGCCATGTACTCTTTTAAAGGGTCGTTTAAACCAGTGACTTCTCTATCATATGGGACATTAACACTCTGATCCTGCTGTTCATTCTTATCACCAGATTTGTGACGATTTGAACTCAAGATTCCGGCCCTTACAAGGGACTTACGTAGCCAATTCATGCCCAGCGTTACTCATTAGACACAGCACAGTCGTTTACATCCTTTTTGACTTTAAATGTTTGGCGAATTGGTTAATTAACTAATTCGATTGAAAGATTTACTTTTCCAAAATATGTTAACCTAAAACTAAAACACACGTCATTTAAATATGTGTCAAATAAATTCATGCGACCAATGGAATGGAGGAATTTGGATTCCTTGTGTTGCTGGTGACAGTTGTCGAAGTTTTAGGCAACTAGTTATACAGCTAAAAGTTTTTGTTTTTTGCAATGTTTTGTTGGAAATTGAGGTGGTTGGGAGAATAAAGGTTGTGAGGAGTGAGGAGAGTGAAAATGAGGGAAAATAAATGAATAAAAGATTGACGGAAGGGTTCTGATAAAAGTCCCGTTTGATTTTGTTGGTGGTGCGCTCTGCTGGAATCAAGATCAAGCGCGATAAGAGCCAAAAGACGTATTTACAATACAGGAAAGTGCTTTTCTACAATATATTTTGTATCTATCTAATCAAATACCTTTGAAATGGCAGTGCCTTATTTTTTCCCATAGTGTAAGTTGACGTTCCGTAAAAATGAATGAAGTGTAGTGATTTCGCGAACGTAAACATTAGAAAAACAATAACGTTAATGGTTAAACAATAAAGAAGGCTGTGAAAACATAGGAATCACCATTAAATGTCCTGTGCGAACGTTTGTTTTAAACATGTTCAATGTACCGCCAAAGTTTTATCAGTTGTGTCGATTGTGCTTATCGGAAGATAACAGTGAGAGATCAGCGTTATCAATTTTTGATAAGGACAAGGACATTCCCAGGAAGATCCTCTGTTGCCTGTCAATTTCGGTAAGATGATTCATCTTGTACGATAAGTCATGATTCTGTTTTTAGTTCTTATCTTAACCTAAAACCAGTAGACTGTTGAAAGGAAATAAGAGCATAACAAACTTGATATCCGTTTCTGTCTTTTGTTTTTGAATCTGTTAAACATGGTGATATTCGAGCTGCATCGCCGCCTATTTATAGACGCATTTTAATGACATAAATAATTCTGGTTCCTTTTTTTTGTTTTAAAACATCTGCCTCGCGTGGGCCAGCTAGGATGCATTGTAATCTCTGATTACAGTGGTCCAAATAAAAATCGTAATCGTTCTTTGGGCTCGCACCTGACGTAAATCAACTGAGATACTGGAAATAGAAAGTTTGGCAAGATACATTACGAGATAAGATGGTTCTAAAATGATAACACGTTCGTTCTTTGTGTTGTAGCAGCGAGTTCTGCCGCTCACCTCTCGGGTCGGTATTAAAATTCCCAGGACCGGTTTTGTTATCAGTTTATTATAATAATGTTTGTTGTTGCGGTATTGCCGAGTCGCCATAACACAATACATAATAGAACTCGGAATTCGGCTGTTGCTAAATCATATTATAAGTTCCAGCTCGATTTATATGTATATTATTTCGTATCAGTTTTAATAGCCTGCCAGCTAATTATAGAATAATAAGTACGTATGCATAACCTGGGTAATTGCTTGATTTATAATGATAATAGTCCATATTACGTTTTATTACTGGGTGTTATTAATTATTCTGACTGATAAGCAATTATACCTACAACGCACTGCTATTTTCGCAGAACGTTCGAATTGTTAATTGGAATGTCTTTAGACCAACGTTTTTTTCCACCATATAACACTCGTAACTTTAATACAGGTTGGCCTAAATCATTTACGTTTGAAAACAGCGTCAGAACTAATGAGATTTTTGATTAGGGCTTTGGAAACTGATGCTTCTGTATAGTTATAGTAAGTGTAAGTCGATTGTCATATACCTACAGAGAATGCTTCAGGGGACTATTTACTATTGAAAATCAAAGGTAGCTTGATATAAAACGTTGCAACTCAACCATTAGAGAGATATCGCGTTGCATTATAAAAGAACGGCAATTGTGAAGATGTGGGACTTTTGCAATACCGTCTTAACAACGAGGCCTCCGTGCTGAAATCTAGAAGCTTGATGACGTCAGACAACGTAGGCCAGTCCAGTTTCTTCCAACCCCCAAGTTCTTCTGGATGAAATAAACGTGTAAAAGTTTTGTTTTTCGTAAAAACTCCCGATTCTTTACGTTAAGTGATCGAGATGGCCTATTTTGATCCTCCTCTTCCAGTTGATCTGTATTCAAAAACTCTAAATAAACTTCGGCTTTAAACCGGCGCGACAGCACAAATCGGAACCAGCAGAAAAAAACTTCATTTCATTTATCGAGACATTTGAGGCTAAAAATGTTAAAAGTTTTCCTGGGACTTAATTTGAAACTTAATTATAAACTGAGTAACACTGTGTTGAGTTGCGCTTTCGAGTTGTTGCCGCTCTCTGAGTTAATGAGTTTTAACTCATTGGTTAATGGGTTATCTCATGGTCAATGACGGAATTTTAACATCTAACAAAAAAGCCATCAACATATTGCTTTTTGGTCTAAAATGGGAAAATCCGGAAATTTTGAAGAAACTTAAAAAAATTCAGAGCGAAGAGGGTGACGAGTTTTCCAAATATTGATTATATATGCTTTTGCTTTCTCTGGTCGTTTTTTGAGAAACACGATAACTTTGTTTCGATTTTGTACCAAATTCAAAGGTAAAACGGGTATTCGAAAAAGGCGATAACGAAGATCAGACTGTAAAGACGACGACTTTTCTTGGAAATCCATCTTTTAACTTTTTTGCATAAAAGAGTCTTTTTTGCCAGTTCTTTACAGTCAAACGTTAGGAAAAAACGCGCTGTTCTGTTTAGAGAGAGTTTTGCTTACAAATATTGACCTAAAAGTGAAAAAATCTAGAAAAAATGATTAGGGTTTTTTCTAGCAAAATCAATTTTGTCATTTTTGGCTGCAAAAGCCCCATTACTTAAGTATTGTCAGAAAAGAAGAAAATTATGTTTATTAAGCTTCTGATTAAAATCTTAGTTTTTGCGAAAACGTTAATAGTTTTCGGGAAAAAACGGGATACTTAAATTGATTTTTGTTTTTGTCCCGAATTCGATTCCGAAAAAAGTTTTTGTAAATTTCCTACAAAGCTATACCTAAATATGTCTTGTAATTTTTAGAGTAAAATACACCCAGATCATCAGTATTTTTAAGTAAAACTGTACAAAATAGAGCGTATTGAGTGGAAAGTAAAGCAAAAAAAAACAGTCAAAACTAAAAAACCAAATTTTTTTAACAATCTCTACAGTCTTAAGAGGAACGGAAGTGATGAGTTTTCCAAATAATTTATTATAAACTTTCGCTTATTCAGTTTGTTTTTCGATACAAAATTATTTGATTTTTGCCCCAAATTCGAAGCTGGAAAGGGATTTCAAAACTTTACAAAGTGACTAAGGAGGCGAGTGTATTTTTAAGGGAATTTTTTGAAAATTGCATTTAGTACAAAAGAGTGACTTTGCTAAGACTAGATCTCAGTTTAGCTTTCAGGAAAGTTCAGAGTTTACTCCTTTTTTGTGTTTTTTTAGCGAATTTCACTTAAGTGAATAGGTATATAATTTATACCTTTTATTTCAAAAAACACTTGCGAACTTTTGAAATGCGTTTTCCGAAAACCACTTATTTATGCACGAAAATGATTGGTGCTATTTGCTGCTAAATCGTGTTTTAGGGATCAACAATTCATAACTACACATGCAAAATTGTCGGTAAATATATAATACTTGATAGTGTTTGGATCGTTTCGAATCAGGATTTTCTTCTGGGTAATGGTGGAAAGTTCGTAAGTAAAGAGTAGTAAAATTCGTTTTTTATTGTAAAATTTGATGACATTGAGATTTTACTAATAGCAAGAAAATCTGGAAAATAAATTAAGTAAGTAATGCATGATTTTAAATAAACTCATTTCGTATTCTTGTTACCAGTTTTACTAGTCGTAATTTTCACCCTCTAAAATTATCCATACAATTAATTTGCTGTTTTTCTGCTAATTTCTGTTGGGATCAGTCCGTTTTTTCTAGACCTGAGAATTACGGATATTAAGTATGTGTTTAACAGCGTCGTTTATAAAAAAATAATTTATATTAGATATACATTTCAAAAATTTAAGACACTAACAGAGCACTGATTTCAAAAACAAAATACTGTTAGGGATGTATCTACATAAGTATTATAAAAACGTTTAGTTTTTTATGTAGAATTTTAAAAGCAAAAAGAAAATTTAAAAAAATAGATGGGAAAAGCTCGAATCGTTATTTTTAGATGTAATTTTATGCGGTGACTTGAAGAAACAGTTAATTAAGACGCACTTATCATACAAAGTGATGTTCCGCTTTGGCAGTGGCAGTGGCGTGCGTACATTGATTATCCGGAGCAATGCAACGGGTTTATTTTTTTAAATGATAAACCGTACATTGCAAATCGACAACGCAAGTAAGCTTTGCTTTTGATTTTATTGGTTTTGGAAAGAAAATATAATTGTTCTAATTTCCTTGCAAAATATCCAGGACATTCCATGCAGACACGCCACTGCTTAAATATATCGCTTTTTATTGAGTGTTCCAAAAATTTAATAATACTGAAATATTCCAAAAAAGGCCAAACCCGAAATTTCGTAAGGATGGTTACTTTTAGTCTGGAAATTTATTTTTCAAGTCAAGAATCACATCGTTGCATTAAGCAGCATGTCTGCTTTATGAGCTCTTTTCTGAGTTAAGTTGTTTAATTGTTGCATTCATATTTTGCAGAAATCATGCGAAATGTGTACTCTAGTTGAAACAATTCGAATTATTCGGAAGTTTATCCAGTTTTTCATTTAACTTGACTTATTCGGAATAAAATTCGAAAGTAAATGTGAATTTTGCAAGGCCACTTTCGTTTTGTTCTGTTGTATTTTTCTGATCCCAACAGGAAATCAATGCCGGTATATGAAACAATAGATTCAGCGCAATTTCAAGCGGGGCACATTAGAGGCAATATTTTTGATCAAAACCTATTAGTTATGAAGTTATGAAGTTCCTTAATTGCAACACTTTTGCCTTACATCCATTAAATCAGGGTCAAAGAATAGGAAGGAAATGGGAAATGGTAATTAAGAATTCAGAAGTTTTAATGCAATGCCTTAAATATTCAATAAAAAGTAAATTGGGGGAATAAAGAGGGCACGAAAAACGAATTTCGGCTTAAAATAGCATCGGTCCCGCTCTGCACGAAACCATCATAATGTCTGTATTTCAGACCTAAAGGTTTTAATAAAATGTAGAATGACTTCTTCAACCATTTGCTTTAAGAATTTATTTGGTTGTTGTTCGACGGTCGGTATTTAAGTATAGAGTTAATATTTGATCAATAATCAAGCACACGTTATCGAAATAGTCTAAACCACAATGTAGACACTTGAATAAAATTCACTAGAATAGTTTAAAAGCGTCAGTATTTTAAAGGTTGGGTTGGGTTTTTAGGTAATTTTCTTCTAAGAATAGTGAAAGGAGATCTTAATTACCACTCATATAATAAATATTTATTGCCTTAGTTCTAACTAAAGCCCATGTTATAAATAATTAGCATTAAAAAACCGAGCAGTTTTGTATTCAAAACTTTGTGTCTTCAAAGGATGCGATTCGATTGTAACAGGAGATATAAAAGTAACGAAGTCGAAACCCTATTCGTCTTTATTTACATTCACTTGATGTATTTAGAACATACAATAAATAAGTATTTGGTTTTAAATTGGATAACGATATTTTGAAGAGGCACAAAATGTACTGTTGAAACTTACCATTTCTACTATTAAACCAGAACGATTTAACGAAATGTCGGAATTTTCCAAATTTAAAATTAATGCAACTCACTTGGTATTTTTGTCGTTTTTGAGATATCAATGTGCTGGCTTAAATTTGAATCACCATGTATTATTACTGTTAAGTGAGCAATCAGTTGCATTTGCCGTTGATTTTCCCATTTGTTTCATCAAATGAATAACGACGAAGCGGGTATTTTTAGAATTCAATAACGGCGTATTTGTCACTTTTTTGGATTAATTCGTAAATCTGAGTAAATGTTTATTTTTAAGGGTCTGTTTATATATCAAACTTTTACTGAATTTTTTCTCTGATAAAATGGTTTGGTTATTTCAAAACCACTAAGCAACTGAATCAAATTCCAACAAAACCCAGATGCAAAGTACCCGGATAGAAAATAGACCAAAAATTATTGTTTGGTGTTAAAGTATCGTCTCACGGATTTTTCCTTGGTCTGAAAAGTTATAAATTCCACAAACTTATTGATCGTTGAAAGTTTCATATTATGTTTTATAGAAATATACCACAATAGTATGGTTTGAAAAAAATACCATATTTTCATCATGTACAATGTACTGTACTCAAACGAAAAAGAACGCAATAGAAAATCACTCAAGCACATGAGGTATAATTTATTGAATGATTATTATATTACTCTGCTCTTTAGTTGCTAGGTTTTTGCCGCAGGATTATCAGCTGAAATAACATTCTTTCAGATCAGTTTTATGATTAAATGAAAATGAGTAGATGTACTTTGGCAATTGTGAAGATAAAACGCAAAGAAATCAGCCAGGCACGACATGAGCCATTTCTGGCCTTAATTGTTAAAGCAATAGGTCAAATTATTAAAGCACTTCAAGAAAAGTACATTAGAAACAACCTGAATTCTGCAGGTTAAAAGAGCAAGTTAAATTGGGAAGTGGAAACAGAAGAATTACCTCGATAGAATTTTAAGGAAAAGAGTTAATCATATTAAGAGAGCAATAAAATTATTATGTGAGCGAAAGCCAGTTTTGGTTCACCATCAAAATGTGGTTTTTCGGGGATCTCAAAGGAACTTAAAACCCCCAAGCATGTATTTAAACTCGTACTGTAGGTTTTAAAGTTGTATTACTTAAGTACTAAAGCTTTGATATATATGGAGAATAATCATATACAGTTCAGAGGCTTCTTAGACGACTTTTTATAAGGTTTTGGTAATTCTCAATACCATACGAACTTTTCAAATGGAAACCCCAAATTCTGAAAAGTTTAGCTGATTTGGTGTTAAAAGAAAGAATACGTTTGTGTAAGTTCACCGATCAATTGCAAAAATGTTTAGTTTTCGAAATGTTGCCAATTGAATTTCTTGATCTAGCGATTTTACTGTGAATTTTAAGTGCAGCTAGTTTTAGTTGATCATGTTAAAATCAAATGTCACAGTTTGAAAATTATTAGTAATCATGCCGAGAAACCTAAAATTTTGCAAATTTAGCTTTTAATATATAAAAATAATAAGACTTAAGTAGTTTTTCGAATTTCGAAAACTGAATATTTTTGGACAACAGACCTTAAATATAATTAAATCATCAAAATTGGCGGTTTTCATTTGTAAAAATAATAGTTTTGGCGAACTTTTCCACGTTTCGTTGGGATCAAATTTCATTTCGAAGACCAGGTATTAATATGTAGTTGAACCAAAATATTATAGAAATTAATTAAATTAAGGTTTCCTCGATTAGGAATTAACTGCTTGTGCTTAACTTATTCTACTGCTTGAAAATAATTTGTTTAAGTAAAATTTTAATTGTCACCGGAACGGTTAGACTTGGATCTATTACACTATACATACATAAAAATATTCGAATATATTGAAATTTTAGAGTAAATTTGAGAAATGTAATAATATATAGGGTGTTCCATTTAAAATAAGCAAGTTAATACCTACTTTTAATATACCCAGAAAGTCGTCCTCTTTTAATTTCGTCGAATCTTAAAAGATATTTTAGGTCGCTTGCCCTGTTAGCTGCTTGCTAGTGGCTTTGAAATACTTCTAACTTAAGTTTGTCAGAAACATTTTGATGCGGTGAGACACGCTGTACAATTTCACAATTTGATTGAATTTTCCCAAAATCGTTTGGAGAGTTTTGCGCTATTTCCGTGCTCGAAAACTATATCTTTAACTTCTTCACACAATTTTTTTCACCATTAATCTAAAATGCATGTCATAAATTCAATAGAGGGCATTTGAGTTGAAAGCTGTTCAATTGAATAGATCGTCCAGCAACATTAATTAACAGTGAAATGTTAAAAACCGAAACCATGCATGCCCCCAGTTGAAACATAAAACCAGCGTAAATCAAGATTCAAAAGTTAAATGCCTTCAATACAGCATATGTCTCAGCATTGGATGGAATAATCCACTAAAAATAAACGTAAATTGATTGCATATTCTGTAGGACTGGATTTTATCTCATTTACTTATCATTAGAAACGTTACGACTGTTTATTTTTAACTCCTTTAGCGTTCAGCCTTGGACTATCCAATTGCATGGCAGGCAGCAGCAGGCTGATCGACTATTTCTTCCTGCTGATTAGACTAG
This sequence comes from Dendroctonus ponderosae, assembly GCF_020466585.1. Lineage (NCBI taxonomy): Eukaryota > Metazoa > Arthropoda > Insecta > Coleoptera > Curculionidae > Dendroctonus > Dendroctonus ponderosae. The sequence goes on along the minus strand of NW_026018165.1, from coordinate 6,809,889 downwards.
GGTAAGGTATCAAGTACCAGCATCTGTTGTGCGGACATTTTTCGGAAAAATCGGTTTTAACTCGAGCTTAAAAGCTTAAAAGTCGGTTCAAATGATCCATTTTTTTCGTCACTAATGAATTTTAGAAGGTCTTAAAAATATTCAAACCTTGAGGATTTTCATCAGGTTCAAGCTTCATAAAAACGGATTTTTATCGTGTAAAGATCAATAAAACAATTTACTCCAGAAATTTCAACGTGTTTACTTGTTTTGTTTTCATTTATATTATGCGATTTGTATGTGAAGTTTCCGCAAGAATCAATGCCTAAAAAAATGTTTTATGCTAATTTCAATTATTTTTGTATATCTTCATATGAACAGTGTTATGTTAGGAAGCTTATTTTAAGATTACTGAATAAACATAAAATAAATGTATACACATGACACTTAATTAGAAGGAAACACTTAGAGTTTACCACAAATCATTAAGTTCTTTGGAATATTTAATAACTTTTTATTGCATTTGATTCTTGCTGAATCCAAAACATCGATGTTTGGACAAGAAAACAAGAAAACCTAGGGTTAAACTGGTGCGATTTTCGGGCTGTTGATCGTCAGGGAAAATATCTTTTTCCGTATACGTTTCGTAAGCACGAGTGGCTTGCAACTTTTCCTAATTATTAATCGTTTAATATGGGAAGCGAGGAAGGATTGAATATGCAATCGGAAACACGCATTATTTTTTATCAAATAAATCATCCATTCATTAATTATCGAAAACGTGTAGTGACTCAATCCATCTACAGTGTGTTAATATTTAAATGAACTTTTAATGTACATCATTTCAATCATATTTTTTCACATCTAAATTAGCGTTAATTCGACCTCAGGTCTTTAAATTAAATAAATTAACACTGCGTTAGTTTCCCATCTACTGAAAATTTTCCCAGCAAAGCAAATTCTAACAGGATCAAAGAGCTTTTATTACAACTTGTAACATACGGTTTAGCGGGACTAATATAAATCATCCTATAAACTATCGTTCATTCAGCTTTATATTTAGAATAAAGCTAGCTGACAAAGAAACGATTAAAAAATTATTTCAAAAGTGTTCAATTGCAAATGAGTGCCAGCGGATTCTTGGCATAATTGCGGCCTTTTAATCAGATGGATTAAAATCTACACGATGTGTATTAGGAATCACAGGCCCTTACTACGTGTGAAATAGGAATTGAGAGAATGTAAGTCTACCCGTTATGTAACAATTTTTTTATGTGTATTTTTTTTATCCATTGGATTTGAGTTGAAACAAGAAAGTATGCAATTTTGTTAACAATTGTTGTATACAATGTGAAGAAAGCGAACCACAAATAGTCGATATTGTGAAAGTAAAGTACTTGTTTGAGGCCTTAAAGAAGTTCTAAAGGAAATGGAACATGGTATTAAAAATCGTATTAAAAATAGCGACAATCATCTACAAGATCGTTGCCAAGTTACATTTACAAAAAAAATAAAATAATCAATAACCGTTACAAAAACACATCAACTTTTTTCCGTTCTATTGAAAATCGACTACTATCATTAAAAGAAAACATATTAACATAAATTATTATCTCAACAAGATAAGAAATATTGGATTACAAAAGTTCTGAAAGCACAAGAACATTCACAATATGGTTTCCAACTGCTGTTTTTGTATCGATGAAGAGCCTAATCTTAGTAACGTAAATTATATAAACAAATAAACCGAAGAGTTGCTGTTTTAACATCATCTGGTTCGTAATTATTGGTACATTTTATGCAAGTGCAAAACGCCTTTCAGTGTTTTAACAAATATAAACAAACGTACGTTTCTATCCGCTTTGTGTCTTGTTATGGAATAGAACAGATGCTTATTTTCAATTACGCAAACTGGAACTGAATTGTACTTCTTGAGCATTCTAAAACAATTCGAAATATAATGTGGAATTAACTAAAAAATGTAAATTTGGCACGTTTGTACAGTGTTTCACTTAACTATCTAAATGTATCTATTGTTATAAGACTGGTTTTGAAATTATGCATAACGAGGTAGAAGTTTCACCTTCAACCTCCATAAACCCTCTGAAGAATAGAAATTTTAAATCGCCCTGTATTGGCAGCGAATGGTAATTGCTACTCATATATTGATTAGGGTAAAAAACCATTTCCTGTGAAGTAGAATAATCTACACAAACACTAGAATAGAATGCGAGCACAAGAACAATATGAGTACATGGTAAATAAACCAGATGTGTTATGTGATTATTAAAATTTTACGTTCTGGAAAAATTCACCATATATTAGTGAGTAGAGTTGATTATTTCGTTGTTTTTTTGCAACACCAACGAACCGACAGTCTAAGTCTTTCAATCGTCCATAGTTGCTCTGCTGCATATTAATAAGGCGGCTCCCATTTTTGTATTACTCTTGTAGGTATAATCAATCGTTTTACATGAAAATTATGTGAGTCATTGTGTTGTCAACAGGTTGGGTCATATATCACTGATCATTCAGATTGATTCATATCTTGCCATGTGAACATGACGTTCAAATTAGGTATTACTTCGAAAGCGACCAAACCTCTTTCTCACATGCACAACAAGGAAAAATAATAGTTATTATAAATAATAACAAAAATACGCGATATGTAAATTTTATTTGAGTTATACCCGCAGATGTTTATATACCAGACTCATTCCAACATAATATTAAAACGAAATGGCTTTAATAACTGGGAATTCCGTTATGCTTTTATAATAGTTTGCGTCACAGGGTCAACATATTACCACTGCCTACCAAATGACCTCACCAAGACATAAGCAAGAAACACTCCGAAATTAAATGCTGAAGAATGGTTCAGTGCATAGTCATTCTAGTATTTGATTCTTAGCATACAGGCATAGTTCCTGTAATTCAAAACATTTGAGCACCTGACGCTAATAGATACTTAAACTTTCCAACTTCCCCTTATAGTAGATAACGATATAAACCGTCTTGTTCCCACGCACCAGATTCCGCAAACTTGCAATGACTTATGTTCGGTTATGCAAGCAAGCTCTCAAATTAAACGTGGTCTATTAGTGTAATGATATTACAATTGCTTTTTACCTACCTATTGCCCATGCCTTTCCTCATGTGTTTGACTTGGGAATATTTTATTTGAATATAATGTGCCTGTGAATCCGGCACCAGATGTTACCTGTTTGCCAAATCGTTGAACGATTGATGATTTTTTTCTTCAAATAGAATGAGCTGTAATGATGACGAACTTGGTATAAAAAAGAATGTCGATAACCATTTGTAAATTCTAATAGATGATCTCAAGTGCGACGTTGGCTTTAGATTGTCAAATAATACTCAACTGTTTCAACGTTGATTTAAATGTCCATTTAAAATTGCAAATGAACAAGTTATCACTTATGTTCCATATACGTGAAAAGTGAAACATATGCACATACAGATTCAGAATATCTTAAAAAAGTGAAAATAGTCGACAATTTTTTGCTTTCCTGCAAATACCAGATTGCTATCAAGGACCATATTTTGGTCATCCAAGTACGAGCATGCATCTGCATGCTGTTGCAACAAGTTGCAACTGAAATTTTATTTAGACACTTACATGAGAAAGCCAAATGTTTCTTTAATGTGATAAAAAACAACAAGGTTCAAAAGCATTATTAAACCATAAAGGGATAAATCAGCCTCTGTATTTTACTAGGCAATATACCTTTGAGTGGATTTTTTTTGAGGAAACAGAAATTCATATTGGCTTGTCTAAGGCAAATTTCCATAAAATGCACTAAATTTATGGAATAACTTTATTTGAGAATCCCCCTGGGGCTTATTTTTACGATCGGCAGTGGCTCAAACTGTCTATGACAAAGAAAATATAAACAACAAAATTAACTTTTTAAGCGAAAATGTATTTTTATTGAAATTCCCATAAAATCCTAAAAACAAGCGTTTCTATGTAATATACTCTATATTTAACTTTTTGTGAAGCCCAAACGTTAAAATGAAAAATTCCAATGTTTGAAAAAAAGGCAATAAAGATTAAATTTAATATTCAAATTGCCATTCATCTTTTTGTTGAAATTGTCCAAACTTATTACTCATTGATTTATTCAGGTTTTCAAATATTTGGTATTTACCTTGTTTTCTAATGATCTGAAATGTCCACAGAGAAAAAAGCAGTCAAAGAGTGTAAGGTCGGGTAATTTTGGAAATCACTTTCTAGTTTCCTCCGTTCTTCAATTCAAATCCTAAGAAACATCCCAAAAAAATGTTCTCACATTCTTTTTCAAGCAATAGTGAATATGTATATATAGTGCATAACTACCCTTTTTACATTTACATGCTTAGCATGTTAGGAAAAATTAAATTAAAATACAAATAAATAATTTCCAATTAAAAAGGTAAACTTTTATATTAGGTTAATGTTTAGGTATCTATTTAACAACATTTATTCCATTGATTTGTCACTCACTGTACCTGCTTTAAGTTGATTTAAAGCTGTTAAGATAACATCAATTTAAAACACATAGGAAACACATAACGTTTTGTAATTGCGCAATGCTTGCCCCCATTTATCCAAATCTGTATCCTCTTTCTGCGTAATCTGCGACACACTGCATATGGTTCAAATTTCAGATTGAAATTAAGAAACGTAAATAGGAATGATCTTCTTAATTTCGTGTTGAAGGAATGCATATCATTGCATAAGAAGCAAGTACTTTCAATTATATTATGTCAGTCAGCAGAAAGTAATAGTTAATAGTTTTTCCTTGATTGATTACAAATAATATCTGTAGAAGATGTAAGGAATAATAGTTTTCTTGTCAATATCGCATCAGTATTTTTTGTTGTTTTAGGTGGAAGAAGATGATCGGCTACCAAACGTTATATGCGTACGTTGTTCGGACCATCTCGACTTGTTGTTCAAGTTCAAAGAAATAGCTACCAAAACTGAAGAAGTATTAAATAATTTTATATCGTATGCTGAGAAGCTTAGAGGCAGCGAAGAGGTAGGTACTAAACTTACAATTATTTTTTTGTACTTTTCTTCGTTCATTTTACATGTTGGTTTTTTCGCTTGAAGAACTTGTTTGCAAAGAAAATAGGCTTGAAATTAGAAAAAAATTAAAAACATTACTTGCAGGGTTTAGAAAAACATCTGTGAGAAATGACTGTTCAATTTCATAAATAATTTAACAGATGAAATGCCAAGTCTTTTTGATTTCTTCCGGTAATACGGAAATAGGCATTAAGTAGTTGTTGTAATTTTTAGATATTTTACTTTGATCCAATCAAGTTTGACTAACCAAATACGGTTTTGTTCTGTGAAAAGTTCCTGTTCAGAAATCGAAATTGCAATCAATAACTACTGAAAAATAATGTTTAAAATAGGAAACAGTCAGGTCTAAGAAAATTTATACAAATTTTCATTTTTGGACTATTTTATAGAGTAACAGTACAGCATGCCGGTGTTAGAAATGTCTAAAAAAGCTATTTATCCCAGCTGAAAGTTAAAAATACCAAAAAGTGTTTTTCAAACCCGGTTAGATGGTTAAAAAAATTAAATGAAGTTAATAGAACTTGATTTAATTATTACTAGCTTTTTGAAGAAGTGGACATTGTTCTACAAACAACACAAATGTTTTCAACTCGTGACCAAATAGGAACTCAACATAACTGAATTAACACCTTTCTAACGTTTTAAATTTTTTCTTGTCAACTTCTATATACATATTTCAAAGTTGTTGTATTTGGATCAATTATTTCCTATTGGAAAATATATTTCCTATTGTATATGCGGAACGCTGCATGAGAATCGAACAAAGCTGTAAGGACATTCTTTAATATTATAAAACTATTCTAAATGGTTTGACTCCTCTTTAGTTTTAAGCAAAAACCATTTGATTATATTATATTTCCGAATTGGTGATTTTCCGGCTGACTTCCCGGAAACTTCATCTGCCAGCTAACGAATTTGTTCCAGTTAAAGGCTCCATCCTGTATATTTAAAACAGAGACCACCGCAGATGCTTTTAGCATTTTTTACTTTGCAAAGATCGCCTTTCCAAATATTTGATTCAAGAAATTCATTTGGTACTATGTATTTGAAACGTCAATGTGTTTTACTCATTTATTTGGATGCAGATTTTTATGCCATGAATAATTATAAACTAAAAAATCATCTTAAGTGAATCCAGACAAAACATAAAATACACAAAAAGTCTATCTAATTTAATACTCATTTGGTGTGAAAACTTAGTCAACAAATCACATTAAATCGTCATCACATCACATTAAATCATCTAAATCTAGTTCAAAATTCACAGTTAAACGAACAATAAATGTTTGGTGTACTTAATTCTCAATTGATATTCTGTGTCCTTAAGGGATTGTACATCACCTGTGTAGGGAACGGATAGTTTTGATTAATTCTGAATCGATAGCACCGTAACAATGCAATTGCTAGAGCGACAAATGCAATAAGGGTTGCAATCACCAGCAGAATAATGAAAACTAACTTGATGGTGTGAAAGTGGCTGTCCATAAGGTGAGACGCTCTATATGTATATTGCTGAAAATAAATAAAATTATTACAAAAAAAATGTATTTGAATGCATAGGGAAGTATAACTAAATATGGAGGCGTTTATTCAGTTTTACAAATATTTAAGTAAAGGGGGATACTTTTTCTTGGCCACCACGACCACGAGTACGTGCTTTCGTCAGTATTGTTAAAGGTGCTAAATAAGAACTGAAAATTGTAGATTTATATAGAATATCAAAAAACACCACACAAGCAAACACAGCACTAAACTTACTTATGTGCATTTGAGCAAAATCCTGCAAGAGGGATCTATGTAGACTATTTTACACATTTTCTAATACTGCTCTATTGAATTTAACAGAAAATTGTCTGTTAAAGTTGCACCGAATAATTGAAACATAGAAAGTGGATAAATTGAACAGTGCTCTTTTTTCAACGTTCATGTAGTAATTCTTTTTAAAACAGCAAACATTTTCTTTTTTACTTTTAAAATCAGCTTTTCATACCTTATTTTATCGTGTCCACATTGAAAAATCCCCAAGGAAAAAGTTATTTGTGGTACGTGTCCTTTTTCTCCCACTTTGCTTTTTTGAAGATTACATTTACATATTTTTTATACAGTAACAGAGATAAAAATAAGAGAAGTTTTCTTGTTCTTAATTAGCCGTTCACTTTTGCCTTAATTACAACACAAAGTAAAATATGAAGTAAAAAAAATGTTTGTATCACTTTTTCTTCAAAAATTAAATTAAAAGTGTATTAAAAATGAAAATATTACAGTTCTAAACAGCAAAATTCTTGCATTTTTTCCTAGTCACAGTCTTTATTTTTTTCAGTCTTTAGTCTTTATTTACTCGAATAATTGAATTGTTTCACAAAGATGATTCAGTTCAAATCTGGTTTTTTATTTAAAAAAATGCGACTTTCTGTGTTTGTTTGTTTTAATCGAACATCCTGAATTTTAGGGCATTTTGAAATCACACATGCTCACACACTCAAAACTATGTTTTCCATAGGATATTTGGATTTAGTTGAAATTATGAGTAAACGTAGATTTTGAGACTGCTCACATAAATATTGCTGAAAGCTAAGAACATTTGTTAGCTTTCTTTTATTACGGAAATATGTTTGAGTTGCACAATCTCTGCAATTGTGAGCAAAGTTTTCAGTATTTTTTAAAATAAAATAATCAATAAATCCAATCAGCAATTTAAAGCTGTAAATAAGAATGCACCATATGGCAAACTTACCATTACAGTTAATAAGCGATGATAAACACAGTAAAAATGGTCCGATGTAAAGTAATTTTACAGTATGATTTTGAGGATAATAAAATGTATACTGAAAAATAATGCAATCATTTTTCTTTTTTTCTATGCTGACATAAGCGCGTTAGACGAAGAACACTGATATCTATCATAATTGATTTAAAATGCGCAGCACATTGTGGAAGTACATATGCGAATCGTTGAAGAAACCTTCTTCATGTTGTCTTGACTTTCGCTCTTCTCACTAAACAATCATAACTTTACATCTGAATAACATTGTTTTGATCGGTTCGTTCACTCTTGCCACATTCATCCAGGTTTTATTTTTTCGTATTAATTTCATCTCTAGCGGGTGTGTCACTTTAATTTTCTTTTTTCGTCGACAAGTAATAATGATAATAATCTACTTCAACCTCTTTTCATGCATATTTTGGAACGGATCCAAACGACTAATGGAATAGCATTTCTCTTTGTCGATGCACTCGAAATCTTCGTTTCGAAGTACTACAAATTTGTAACGTATATAAATATAATCAGCAATTTGCCTCTAGAGTGTGACCAATAATTTGTCCTTCTGTTATGATATTCTTTTCATCTCGAAATAAGCAAGTAGGTAATCTATTTTCAAATTCATGCAGATGAAGAAACATTGAAAAAATGTGATGGAATCATTAAAATTACCTCATGATTACCTAGATTTTTTTTGATTTCTGGTAAATTTTATACACATCCATATTGTTACCTGAAAACTTACATCAAAGCTACAAGCTTCCTCAGTCAAATTGTAGATCATCATACTGACATCTGTGATAGGATTTATGCAAAAAGGACCATCCTTATCCATTTTTATCTCCGAGGACAAGGCTTGAGATATTTCGTACAAATCGCAGTCGCAAAACAAACTATTATCTTTGAGAGTGAAGAGCCTGAGTGCGGACCAATTAGTAAGATTGTAGTGAAGGTCTTGTAAGGAATTTGAGTGAAGATACAACTAAAATTGAAGCACATAAATCGTTAGGCTCTGGTGTCTTAAGCAAATTACGATAGATGCTTACCTCCTCTAGAACCTGTCCCTTTCCAAACGCATCTCTGTCTATTGTGGTCAAGCTTGGATTATCGGACAGATATAAAATAGATAAGTTCTGAAGATGTGCAAAGGAATTCGCGTTTACGTACTGCAATCTTGGCAAATTTGTGAGGGAAAGCACTTTAATACCTTTGACACCTGGAAAATAGTTGAAAATTTGTTCAAAAATTTGAAAATAGTTCTGTATTGTGGAGAGTTTTTTGCGTTTCTAATGTGTTTTTTAGTAACAGTAAAATGCCATCGCCAATAAGTATTCAATAATTTAGATAATAAGTACTTTTGTTAGTGTTTCAATTAATGTTTTTATATGAAAATCACATTTTCTAGTGACTAAGTTTATCTGATCGATTTATTCTTAGTTATGATTCTTGATACAACTTAACAATTCCTTTGATAATTTCATCGTTATTTTACTGAAATTGCTTGGCCGCTTGCGTTCAACACTCCGATGCAGAAAAATCTGTGAGTTGAGGTTGAACGCGAATAAATAAAATGAAAATAAAAATCGTTCAACATTGTTTTAAATTGACTAAAACTGTGCAAAGAAAGTAGCGCAACAAAGAAAACCAACTAAATCTAGCTAAAAGAAACGTAACTTTTTTGCGAAATATACATCGTTTCCATAGGTAAAAATTCATCTTTTCCAGAACTAACACAGATTAACTTAAATTGAAAAAAAAAACGTAATAATCGAACTATCAACAATTAACACATTTAATTAAATATTGTAAAACGTATAGTTATTAGTCATTTTTACAAATAATTTGAGGCTGAAAAAACGTATAACGTAAATTGATTTCTGAAAATGTTAAAGAATTGTATAATAAAACAGTAGGAAAACTGTAATTTTTAAAGCCAATTCAATTATTTGTAAATAAATCGACTTTGAGAAGAAAAAGAAAATGAGAAAAGTGGTTATATAATAATTGTGTGTTTTTTTTTTATAAAACGCTTTACTAAATATTACTGCATTTCGAACTCTTGCCGTCGTCATTGACCCTGTATACTACTCTACTTAAATATATCTTCAGAGCCTTGAAATACAACTTTTGCTGCTGTCAAAAAATAGTCGATATATTGGTGCTTGCATGTGTTTTGTATTATTTCCTTTTCTTCTATTTTAAACTGTGTTTTTCCATTATTCTGTATATTTCTTTTTTAGAACAAAAATGCATGTAAACTTTATAAAAAGGAAATGCATAGGTATCTCAAATATTACTGGTCTTTCCCAACATTCAAGTAAAAAATGGATACTATTTTGAAGAAGATGACAGTGAATTGGGTCCATTAATTCTTAAATAATTTGATATACAGCATGTTCTTTAAAAACATTGCATTTCTAAGCTTTTTTAAAAAACATTCCCGGTGCAAAAATGATAGCAAGAACATGAAGAATTGAAGAACATTCACAAGAACAAGAACATGAAAAAATAGCTTTGTGGCTACAACTTTCATCTTTCACTTGATCTAAAAATCGGTATTTAATAAAAATACATATGTCCTTAAAATGCAATTTAGATATCCTACATTTTCCACACGTTGTAAGTTGTACTTCAGTGTGTCTTGTGACCCAAATTCAAAACTCTTTTTTAAACCAATTGAACTATTTTCTTTCACTCATTCAGATAAGCGACCATAACTATATATTTACCCAAAAATGACTCATCAGTGATTTCAAAAATGAGATTATGATCCAAATAGACCGCTTCCAATGAATTGCTCAGAAGGCTCAGTGTATCAGGAACAAAATCCAATAGGTTCATAGTCAAATTTAGAATTCTCAGTTTTTGCAAGTTTCTGACCGCATCTTCAACTAAGTCAGTAAGGTCATTATCGGCGATATTCAGTACCTGAAATTGTTGTTTGTTATTCAGCATATATGAATTATTTCAAGTGCAACTGTAAATCACTTGTAAATTGGTCAGGCCTGACAATGCCATTTGAGTCGGTGGGTCCAGAACTCTTAGATTATTTCCCGCTAAGTTCAATTGCTTCAGCGTGGTTAGATGTTCGAAAATATTATGTGGTAAACTGTGGATTTCATTGTGCGACAAGTCCAAATCTTCTAGCATAAGTGGCTCATAAACCGTATTGTTGTATGTGCCTTTGAATATTTCCGGAGAAATTTCTTCAGCTGCAAAATGTACATGTAGTTGACAAATATGGATTGGTGTTTTGCTAGTAATACTCACTGGTTAGTAAATTATAGCTCAAATCCAAATAAGTAAGGTATTTCACTGTTTTGAAAGCTCCATTGTCCACACTTTTGATTCCACAGTGGGACAATATCACTTTTGTTACCAAATCACTATCCGGCAGGATTTCCACATTTGAAATATTATTATAGCTACAAATCAGAAAAACAAAATTATTTTCGTTAATATTAGATTGAAAAAAATTGTCCTACCTAAATGTAGCTATTAACGCAACGTTATGTTCCGGCCAATTAGCTATCATATGATGAAAGTCTTGTTTCTGGCAATCCAGAACAAATTGTGGTCCATTAATGCATTTGCATTTTTCACAGAGGTTCGTCGAATTTTCGAAGGTCTCTTCAGCATTACTTGCTAAGCTGAGACAGAGAATTCCCTGAAAGAAAATTGTGATAAAATATGTAATAATGGCTAAGGTGAACTAAAACTTCAATAGTCGTATGAGCATTGCACGTTAGAAATGTTGGTTGGCTGCTCATTGCTTGTATACAATATTGAGATTCTAGTAGGAATTTATCAATAAATGAGATTGATTGGGTTATATAATTTCAGTCAGTTGGTCAATCCAACTTTGCTAAACTTAACAGAAAATGAATCGGACTCCCAGCAGCTCTATTATTCGGATATTTTGAAATGTTTGCCCTCGTTTTGACACTTTTTTACATATAAAATATGTAAGTATGCGTTATGTATGTCGTGTCCGATTATATTCAAAAAATCAGTGAACAAAAGGACGTATGAAAAACGTGCAATTGATACGGTTTATAAGCGCCTATATCTATTTTTTTAACTTTTTGGTTAAAAATGAAGCGTTCGAATAACAACTGAAAAGTTTAATATTCCAAAATCAAAAGCATTTCATATTAAAAATAATAAGGAAGGAAAAAGGAACCTTTTATCAAAAACTGCTAAAGGAGTAGAAAGGTAGCATGTGGTTCAATAATTAAGAGCTATAAACATTTCCTCATGTGTTCATAATTTATCAGTAACAAAAAAAATTGAGGAAAGCCGAAAGTCTGAAAGTAGAGGAGGCGTTTTATTTGTTTTTACAAATAAAAGCCAAATGGTTTGATGAAAAGTTCTGGATGGCTCGACAGGTTTAAAAAGCGCCATGCTATTTGCTTTTTAACAGTATCGGGATTACCGTCAAGTAGAATCATTTCAAGAACGAGAAGAAGAAGAGCATTTACAATGCAAATGAATCCGAAATTGAAGAAAAAACTCCTGATGAAATCAACCTTGGAGCAGGTGGAGAAAATTTCAAATAAACCGTTAACTCGTATGCCCGGTACAGAAATTACCGTTAGAAGTTATTGGAAATGGGCATGTGGTTAAAACTCCAGCGGTTAAAAAATGCTATCCTTCCATTTCTGGTGTATATAAAGCAAACACTAAAGAAAATATGACAAGACTGTTTTTTTAATGATTTTAAAAAGTTTTTGCACCTGAAATGAAAACATTTTTAAATGGTATAAAGTTTCATCACAAAGATATATCCATCCTCATTCCCATCCTCTTCCCATCCTCATGATCCCAAAAATTTACTTCGAGTCGTCTAACTTTAAAGTTCTGTTTTGCCACAAAATTGTACGGACATTTTTCAACCCATGTAGAAAGAATGCAATGAGTCTTGAAACTAATAGTTTAGATTTGGCTCGGAAGTATGTCTATTTTACAAAAACCTAACCAGAGAAGTTGGACTGGACTCAGGCTGAAGAAGACAGCAGATCCAAAGCAACTCAGTGGATGAAGAGCATTTGCGAACAAAAATATTCACGTATCAGCACTGAAAAATCGCCCACAAAATTAAGGCTTGAAACCCATTATAGATTCCGCGAGAAATTTAAAATCCTGAAAGTCTATTGACAAAGGAAGAAATATTAGATTGGGGGATAAAATATTTTTCCTGATTTAACAGACGCGGAAATGGAAAATGCAGTAGTGCATGAAAAATGAAAATTCAAATGAAAATCCAAATTGTGATCTTAGTAATGAAGACGAAGAAATGCTGGGCATAAAGAAAAATTAACGCTTACCTATGCCATAAAATAATTTTTGATATTCATACAATGGGCAGAACAAAACAACTCAAACAGCGCCGGCATTCAGCTGGTGAAAACGCCAAAAGACTAAAATAGGAATTGTTGTTGTTTTATTAAGTATTACATAATAAATAATGCGTTTAATTTCTGATATAAGCCGGACAAATGCATCAGAATATTTTTGACCCTCTGATTCGGATGCGGCCCGATCACAATCTGCCCGGATTAACGAATTTCAACGGTACAATCGCACGTCCACATTTTCAGTCTAATTAATTTAGTTTGAAAGTGAATATATTTTTTAAATAATTTAAAAAAGAATCGTATTAGTTATCCAATTATTTGAAGCAGGGTAATGAGTTTGAGACACTTTTTGTCACGCCGGAATGCGTTTTTTGGCATCAAGTAATATAAAAACTTTGTTTCGGAAATCCTTTTCCTTCCTATTCGAAATTTAGAACAGCAATTATGTAAATTAGTTCCGTCAAAACTTATTTTTGCTTTGAATTTGAGACATTTTCCGATGAATAAACCACCCAACATTTTCCAACATGAAAATTTGCACATTTTTCAATGGCTTGTATCGAATAAAATTGACTTTTTCATTTAAACATGTTTTAAATATAAAAACAGCAAAGCCTGATAGAATTAACTACTACCTTGTTTGTTGTAATTCAGTTTTCGTATAGGCTGTTACAAAAGTAAAATTGTGCCACCTTGTATATAGTGTAGTAAATATAAAATTAAATAAAACATTGTACATGCTAAAATTCACTTGAAATTAAATGACTCATCATTTGGCAAGCGGGAATAATCGAAGGGAATTTTTGAATGCTGCTGAGTAACTGGAATGATTGTCACACATTCAAAATAACCAGGATGATTGTTTATTTGAATACCTTTGAACACTTTGATTTAGGGCTAAATCCGAATTAGCCCTTGGGGTTGAAAAAACTATAATAGCAGATAACTCCATTTTGTGATAAGTTCCCGCAGAAACATTTTGGATACCTCTAAAACCGTGTTTGCCCAACTTCAATCCACATTTTCCCCGCTAATCCTCCGGATGTTTGAATGATTACATATTATTTATGTTTATCAGGCAGGTGAACTCCATTTAAATAACATTCAAGCCTGTGACTGATTGAGTAAATAATAAGTTCAACAGCACTGGTTTATATGCTACCCGGTTTTAGGCAATAACTTACCACTACTAAGGTGAATAAATCCATTGTTTGTTGCGAAAAAACACTAGCTCATAAATGAGAAACACTTATTTCACTGCATTAGATTTCCCGGACTTACACAGACGTTGTAATGAAAAAGATACACCTAATAGCTTATCAGTCTTATCAAAAGATTTAGTCATTTTTATCGTGCTGATAATTCACTAATGATATTTGCCTTATTTAATTGCTGTGTATTTCTAGTACGAAATGAGCCACATTGGAATTCTGAGTATTCATTTTTTTCTGGGCACAACATGACCATGGCATGTATTGTCAACTTTCAATTATTCAGTTACAGATTTATTCAGGTGTAGTTTTCACAAACTGAAGGACCCTAGTAGCCGAACAACATTTCACGAGAAAATTCACTCACAACTGAGTCTTTGCTATATCTCGAAATACTTTAACAATTGTTCTATGAGTCAGTACAGCCACATTACTTGTATCAAATGGTATTATTTAGTCTACACACATGGTGAAAGAATTTTACGGTCCATTCACAAAGAACATATTTTCAAAATGGTTCACGGCAACACTAAAATTTGTTGTGCTCTGTTTCCTAATGATCCATAGTTGCCATAAATGGCTTTAACGCAGAACAAGGAATTTATTATTGCACGTTCAAATGTAATGTGGGAAATAATCGGGTCCTTGTTCTTGATGGGAATTGAAAACGTTTTGTGACTTAATTAATGAATATAATCAAAGCCATGAAAATTGGAGTCATTATGGATACCCGCCATGCTTCACAACGATCATCATCAATCACGTACTCTGTAGTTTATGTTTCTGCCAATTATCATACTCATGAATATTAATTTATACATATAGACTATCTACTGTATAAAACCACAGATACACATCACTATATCCACATAGTTCAAGGCTCAGCCAGACCAAAAAAGCTCTTTTATTGAATATTATTTGGAAGCTTATATTGGCAAAAGTACTTATAACATTCCTATTATTTTGCTGCAATCGAGTTTTAAGTCAAATACACAGAAATTTCATATTTTAAATAAATTTTTGGTATGCAAATATACGGGGGTAATAAATGAATTGTTTTTAAACCAGTTTTTTAAATATCAGGAAATTTTGCCGATAAAATAAATATATTGAAAATTTTTTATACAAATTTAAATTTAACCCTCTGCGCTGGTGTGCTGCTGAACTCCCAACAAATTATTACAAAGGACTTGCACAAAAATTATTAAGTAGGTAACCTAATTTAAATATATTTTTTCAAAGTAGCCAGTTTAATACCTAATAAGTACTTGACTTTCGAGTTGTAATAAATAATCAAAAACTGAAAGTGAAAATCACGCAAGTAAAGTCGACGAGTAGAACAGCCTAACAATACTTAAGTGCTCTATGCGCCCCTGCAAACACCCGCGCAGCACTCCGTTCTCCCCTTGTCCTGCTAAAACAAACTCGTTATGTAAGCGAAGATTTCGATGCATTTAGTCCAGCGCCAACCGCGCTATTGAGCAGTATGTTAGTGTCGGATGTTTCCCGGTTTCGAATTTTTTTTCGACTTTCTGTAGCACCGCGCGAAGAGTTCATCTTGGAATCATAAAAAACGCCTTCAAAATTTTACCAACTGTCGGCACTGCCACAAGCATAAAGTCAAAAAACGTGTATTTTTTACAATTGGAATCGCCTAATATTGCTTGAATAAATTTAATTTCAATCATTTTGAATTTAAATGTCCATAAACCGATACCAAAACCAGACAAAAGCAAGTTTGTTTAGAAAGACCATTTCAATTCCGTAGGCCGTATTAATGTTGGTCACTAGCTTAGAAGCACCTTGTATACAGTATAAAAGTATTTTCCTAAAATAAATTCCATCAATAATGCTTAAGTTAATACGAAATTGAAACAAAAATATAAAATAAACGCACAAACAAAGAATATACTGTTGGCAGATTCTTGGTAAATTACGAAGTAGACTGCTTTCTGTATAATAATTTTGAAATAATTACAACCATTAAAATAGATCGGATTTAATGATAACCTTCTATACATAACGAGGTATCCACATACTTCTATAATAAACTGTTGAGAAATATTTTACTTACCCACTAATAAAGCCAATATAGCGTCAGATCCTAGAGGTTTACGTTAACTTTAATGCCAAGTAGGTAAAAAACCAAAAAAATGGATTTTACTGGCGTTTTAGAGCCAAAAATCACGATTAACATCTTTATTCAATAAGAAATACCTACATGGAGTTAAAAATAAATGAATCTAAAACTAAAATTTTATAATATTGATATTCGTCATTTTATTGCCACAACCACTAATTAATAGAGATTAATTTGTTTCCCTTACTTAAGTTAACGATTTAATTAAGAAATATTAAATTATAATATTAAAGTATAGAGATTTATTGATATTAAATTGCCCTTTGTTGTTTTAACCGTAGGCAAGAAATAATTTTAAGTTGATTTAACATTAGCAAAACGTGTTTTTTAACACACTTTAATGTATGTAATTTCTTGCTTAAATAGATTGTTTAGAAGTTACTAAAAATTGTTCAGAAAGAAAACGTGTAATTTAATTTAATAATTAGAAGAAATTACACACTTTGATACACGATTTGTTAATTAATTTTATGAGGCGTGTACACACCAGTTGCTACAATTTAAAGATTAATTAGATCAGTTACTGATAGCTATGCAATAATAATAAAATACAACATTTTATTTTAATATGTATATAAAAAAATGTAATATAAACAAACTTTATCCACAATTTTGAAATAGAACTTATTTCTCATTTAAATTTATAATTCAATTCAATCAAAATTAAAAAACTAAATTCTTCATTAAATTACTCTATGATCCGAGTCCATGAGGATATTCTTAGTCTAATATTTTTCTGTATACTGGGTGATTTATTAACAACGGTTATAGTTGTCATGTTTTGATCTTGACTTGAATATGGATAATTTTTCATATACAGAATATTGCATTTTTTTTAAAGAAACTTAACAGTGCGTTTTTTTTTAT
Organism: Dendroctonus ponderosae; assembly: GCF_020466585.1. Classification (NCBI taxonomy): domain Eukaryota; kingdom Metazoa; phylum Arthropoda; class Insecta; order Coleoptera; family Curculionidae; genus Dendroctonus; species Dendroctonus ponderosae. The sequence continues at coordinate 6,792,479 of NW_026018165.1, read as the reverse complement.
TAATGTAAAGTAATTGTTAAGAAAAATCATACTTAATTGTAACTGTAGGTGTAGATTTATCAACGGTAAATGGCGGTAAAGTAAGTGGTAAGTAAGTGGAGTTCACTATGAACAAAGCCAAAATTTCAGCATCTATTAGACTCGTCAAAAAATAGTTTTGCAAAATTCCTAACAATTTCTTTCTCGAAATAAAAAGTACTTAGGTTTGTATGGGTATTTAAAACACTAAGATTTCCACATTTTGTTTTTTATTCAACAACGGTTTATACATTTAAAATGCATTAATTTTTTTATTGAAATACTTCTTCTTCGTCGTCTTTTTCCTTATTGTAGGATTGCTTCCTGTTTGTCTTCAACGATTACATCCGTAGTAGAGACGCCGAGCTTCAGCGGTCGTGCCACCGTTTTGGGGGTCTTCCAGGAGGTCTTTTCGAGACCGGGCGTCCCTCTTTCGCGATTTTTGGTAGCCTCGTATTGTCCATCCTGTTGACATGGTTCATCCACTCTCTCTTCTCTCATCTAGAATGTCGCAGTGTGTTCTAATGTTATGGGTTTTAATGGGGTCCCGCAAACTGCAGCCTGTTATGCCTATCAGAGTTCTCATTTCTGCTGTTCTGAGGAGTCGCTTCGTCGAAATACATATAGTGAAAAGCTTTTTTGAATGAGTCGGAGTCAAAAACCGATACATTATTGGATTGGAAACATCAAAACTTGCTCAGTAGCAGCTCCTACAGAATTTTATCTGTATAAATTGTCAATTTTACATAAGAGATATGAACACCTTAAAACAGATTTTAGTTGCAATAATGTAGATTGATTTGGACGCTCCATATAAACGAGGCCCCGATAGGGATAGGAATAGTATGATGATTTTGGAAACCATAAAGCCTACTTTATAACCATGTCAGTGCCGTTAGTCGTTTCACGTCTTCACGCACTTAAATTATTGTTCAAATACATCGTTGCAATAATATATTACATTGTTTTGACTGGTGTAACGGCAAACAACAGAGGCAACAGCAAGTTTATGCATTTAAATTTAGACGCACGAATTTGGGGTAAATTATAGGAAAAGTGCCAGTATTTGAATCTCAATAATTTGGATTGCGACACTTTTTTTCTTTTATAATCGGCATAGTTTTAGCAGGTGCAAAGGCACTTATTTAATAGTTTGTTCGCACGTTCGTCATTTTGCAGAAGCTTTAACGGTCTTCAAGAGAATACTTTAAATTTACTTCACTCTGTATGAATGTACCAAGAAACATTTTTTTACAGTGAACATTGTTTTTTTTTTTAGGAGAACATGCGTCACTCAGAGGAACTACTCGCCAGTATAATGTCGTCGATGCTAAACTCGAAAGACATCAAATCGGAGCAGCAAAGCAGCATTCCCCATTCAGACATTAAACAGGAGCCTTCAGACCACACATTCGCTGCCCCCGATCAACACAAAATCGAAAATTCGATGGAAATCGACGACGAACCACAACCAGCTATTATACAAAGTACTTCAGATGCATCAGTTATACAAAATCCCTCAAAATTTAGTGCACCAAGCGGGTCTACATCAGTATTACATTCAGGACCTTTGTGCTTGCAATTAGACTTAAGCCGCCGGTCACCATGTCCGAGCCCCACTTATATACATAGTGATCGAATGCAAAGTGAATGCAGTCGAGATGTGAGCATGGAATCTTCAGCCCCTTTAGACCTGCAAACGGAACCAGTCGATTTGCAAGTTCAGTTTCAACACGTTGAACCTCTACCGTTGCAAGTTATTGTTTCGGAACGATGTGCAGTGGATGAGGCTAAATTTGGTGGACAGCCTGTGACTGGAGAAGCTGAGGAAGCTGCTCCAATAGAATCCGGAGTGATAAAAGTCAGGCCCACAAGTGTGCTGCAGGATCGGCGCATAATCAGCCAAGAATGTCTATATGATCAGACTCAGCCAGAACCTGCTGACTTATCAACCAGCCGAAAACCAGACAACCCGGTTTATGATGAAGTGACGAAAGACGACTATAATGTAGATACTTTATCGGTTTCCAGTAGCAGCACTGATCCAGACAGATTGGAAGTTGATATGTCTCTGGTGAGATTAAAGAGTAGGAACTCACCTTTGCAGACTCTAACAGAACTTTGGTTTTCTAGGCAATGGAAGACGCGAATTCCAGTTCTACCACAAGTACCTCACCTTCACCTCTCGATAATTTTATGCCCGGTTCCAATAATGAAAGCCACGGTGACTTCACCGGTTACCCTAGCAGTAACGGGTTTTCTGAAAACATGTCCGCATTATCTGGTAAGACTTTTTCAATCTTTTGAAATATCTTCAGCAGCATTTTTATTCCTTACCTAGGACAAGCTACTCAAATTTTAAGAAAACTAATTACGTGCAGAAAATTGGGAATGACTATCACTCCGTCCAATCCCAAAGTGTTGAATTACTCTTTGTTCGAAGGCCATTCTCCCCCCATGCAAGGCAACGCCAGCTTAACAGACAAGGAAAAAACCTCCGCTAGAAGAAAGCAAAGTTATCCAACCAAGGCAAATGTTTCCGAAGAAGTAAAGAGCAGCCTAAAGTAGCTGAAGTTCATGTTGGCTCATGGAGTTTTTATGATTACAGATGGATTCAGTTGATGATAGCGATCGGCCTAGGCAAATGTATGCGGAAGAGGATAATAGCGACCATGTGCCAGATTTTACTGGAAGCGCACCTTGGATTACCATCAGCGGAAAACAGTTCAATGTAAATGTAGGTAGCTGAGACAATAATATAGTAACTCTAGTTCTACTAGTTTTTTGTAGTACTTTTTGAGTTATTTTTTCAAGGCCGGTAGCGAATTTTAGCTTTTTTCAGTTTCTCTAGATATTTGGAAAAAGTATAACTTACAGTAGGCAATTGGGAAAAATCGGTACCCAATTAGGAGATTTTCAATATACAGGGTGTTTGTTTTGCCTGAGATAGCTTCATTGCGTCTAAACGTTTGGAGATGGACAACAAATTAAATCGCGTGGTTTCTTAATTTTGAAATCTTCCAATGCTGAAATTATTTTCAAATATACAGGGTGTCTCGTAAAGACACTACCGAGATCAACTTCCTTTTGTTTCATTTCTGATTTCTGCATTCAATTTACATGTTACGAGTTTCATCGGTCCAATTTTTATAAGGGAATTGGCTTTTGTTTGTTTAACTTGTTGGCATTTGTTTCGAAACCATGTAGACAAATTCATACACAGCTCACCATTCCCTGGATGTAAAGTTTGGAATACTGATAACTTATACGGATGGAATTTGTGTTTCTTTTTCAAACTCTCATCACAGTGCTTTGGGAAATCTGTGGATTCTGGCTTACAATCACCAAGACATTGACCTCCAAAGCTTCATTTATTACTCTATTTCAATTTTTTGGTTGTGTAAAACTTCCTTAGGTACCCAAATTGTCGTATTATATTTTGAATGTTTTCAAGGGAGGCTGATGACTGTTAAATACCTCTGAAAAAAGTAATGAATGGGTTTTCGGACACGAAAAAACTCCTCATTACTTTTTTTCAGAGGTATCAATATTGTATATAAAAATGGATTATTAAAATGAAGAAAAGCGGGACATGATTGAAACCTACATTCGATGTGTTAAAAATGCTGGACGAACCTATGATTACTATTTTAAGGCTGAAAGGGATTTTTTCGAGGCTTTAGCTGACAAATAATTTTCAACAGCAAGACGAAAAGCAATCATACCGCCAAAAACAGTAAATTTTTCTTATTCCAAAAAAATATTTGTCCGTTTAAGCCGCGAAAAAATCCCTTTCAGTCTTAAAATAGTAATCAGATGCTCTTCCAGCATTTTTATCACATCTAATATAGGTTTCAATCTTGTCGCGCTTTTCTTCATAGGAATAATTCATTTTTACAATAAAACTTACTCAAATTTGACAACTTGAATGTCAAATAATTGAAAGATGTGGTTATGATTTGTTACTATGAAAACACTGCTGTCTGCCTTATACTATTTTCGATAGACAGTTTATTTTCGAAAAAACGTAACGATGTGATATATCACAGAAATTGTAATAAAAGGCTCTATTCAATAAAGGCATAATGAAATTTGGTTGCCATTAAAAAAACTCAACTTTGTGTCATAAGTCAGAAAGGACAGTTAGTTTATAGAAATGGCTCTTACAATTTTCTTGGGAATGCAATTTTCTACAACTCAGTTTTTTTCACATATCTCCTGACAGCTGTTAAATTTTACAAACATAAAATTGGTTTCGAGTAGAGCATTCAAAACAACAATTTAACCTTTTTTGAATCTGCTGTAGTTTCCAAGATCCCTGTACTAGTAATAGAAAAAAAATCCCACCCTGTATATGATAAGGAATCGCAACCTACTTCTTTTGTTGGCTATTAAAGGAAGAATGGGTTCTTTTTTCCTTACTTTTAGCAAGTTTCAATAACTGCTCAGATGTACTTTCTAGACATTTTCAGCTCATTTGACTAAAACTAGTTTTTTTAAGTGGAAACCAAAATTTGTTTACTCAAATTTATTCGGCATTTTTTATGCCAATTGTCTATTCCGACAACACCTTAATGGAGAACATGTAAGACAATTCCAAGTGAGCACCACTGCAAGTGTCAGTGGAATAAGTAAAATTTTGAACCACCGTAATATTCGAAAGCAAAAATTAATAAGTGAACGTTATTGTTTTAGAGTAATTCACAAGCGGCAATCTCAAAACGCGTAGATATCTGTTGTACAAATTGCCGCACCCAAACCACGACCATATGGAGACGAAATGTTAGAGGGGAGATGGTTTGTAATGCTTGTGGCCTCTATTTTAAGCTGCATGGAGTTGATAGGCCGTTAGCTATGCGTAGGGATACGATTCACACGCGTAGAAGGCGACCTAAGGCTCAGGAAAGATCAGGCGGACGTGGCGATGGCGTAGACAGGAGAAAAAAGACCGGTAAGTTGAAACCATAACTTCAAAAATTAAGAGTTTCGGGCACCTTAATATCTATTCACTATTATTCTGATGCAAAAAGTTGCCTTGTCAACTCTTCATTGATTTTTTATGTGTAATTTACCATGAACGAGAATCATTTAAAGGAACGTTTAATAAACTTTACTTTGTTATATAAAAATTGCAGGTCGAAATAGGGACTTTCCCGCTTTGAAACTTAAATAACATTAGAGTTATAAAACGGTTCTGTATTATCACATCAGTTGAAAACATATTTTTATAACCCGTATAGAAAACTAGCTTTCAATAACATAAATTATTAACCTCTAAAGAGGTAGAAGCTTAAATCGGCAAATCTTGGAAACGATCCAAACAAACTGATTTGCCAGTAGAGCCCTTTGGAGTTTTAAGAGGTCAATAATGACTGAAATAAAGTTGGTAACTTCAAAAGATATGGACCCGAAATATGATGAACTTTTGCACAATTTCAATTATATCTCAGAAACGGTTTACAATATAATAATTATTAAATAATATTTTTGTTTTGATAGCGTTTCGAGTACAATTTTTTTGCTTTTCTCACATATTTAAATCCTCTAAAAGGGCAAAAACAAGCAGAATAAAACATTTACATTTAAAACTACGGAAAAGATCTGGAAAACAGTCGACAATATCGCAGACAGTATCTTCAGAACCGAAAGTTTTTATACAAAATATATGGAACTGAATTTACCAATAAAGTTGGATAAACAATCGCTTAGGAAATAGACGCAAAATTAAGTTAAAACAACTTTTTAGGCGGTGATAACTTTTTGATATCACACCTAAAAGACCTACATTTGGAAAACTAAATTTTAAAGTGTTCTGGAAATTTTTTGATATAGTTATTATCTCGAGGGCACTGCTCCTCGTCTCAAATTGGACAACTTTTAATGCAATATAATGCTCTCAGTCTAACGAAAAACCCGTCAAACAGTTAAATTTGCAACATTTAATTAAACTTAGCCCCTCTGTTGATTCATTAACTCGAAGTGCCATAAAAAAATTTTCAAGATAAATTATCGAAACTTCGATAGTTCAAACACAAGTCGAAAAAATTCAATCGAGCCATGTTAGGTATTTATTTTCCATTGGGTAGGTTTCGATTCAATAACATTCAGAAATTTAGGGCTTGGTTTCGATGCAATCCATCTAGCTCAAAACCTGAAATGTTTTACGTAAGAAGTACGTACCGCAAAAAAAACGAAAAATATTTGAAATTTTAAACTTTTGATTTTGGGTTCTATTTTTATTAAACGTTTTTTTTTCAGACTATGAAGCATTCCTCAAGGGTAAGTAATTCTTGATTTAATTTATAACAAACAGTCTCTAAAAAGTCGCCTATTCAGACACTCGACCCTTAGATCCAAGACATGTACCTCGACTTCCAACTTTAGTGTCTGAAAAACACGACACTGATAGTATGTTGAGTGCTTTAAGAAGACAGCTTCAGCCACATTTGGTAATGGCTTTAAGGCAGGGAACAACTAATCAGGGGCTTCTTTTCAGCCAAATTCCTCAGGTAAGACAAATAATAAATTGAAAAATTGATTTCACATAATTAAAAACCAAAAACATTTCGGACGTTTTAAAACAAATTTGCTTGCTGAGGTCGACTGACGCATAAATTACATTATTCCATCGGCGACTATGAAATCAGATAAATATAAAAGTTCCTGTTAATGTTATAAGGGTTTAAACGTGACTGCAAGTCAATTCCGGAGATGGAACACATACGAATTAAATATGAAATTAAATTTTGTATGATCATATTTACTCTTTACATTTACGAGTAGAAAACAGTGTTTGAAAACTGCACTGCTTTGCTATAATTGCTACATCGGAGTCGTGAATTTATGCATAAGTATTGCAGATATATACAGAGTGGCGCAATTTACCACTGTTTTATTACATGTTCTGTGTGATCTTAAAAAATTAATACCGTTATTCTGGCATGAAGCGATGAAGCGAACTGGAAAAAATGTTTATCCCAATTTACTCTTAATTAATTTTTACTAATGAAAACGTTGTTCAGAGCATGCCACCTCCTCCTTTCCTGCCAGCCAATAGGGATTCGTCAGAAGGTTCTGTACCAGAACTCGAAGATGATGAAGAGAGTATAGCGGATCTTCCCTTAAATTTGGTATCGACACAATTGGCCGAAACCGAAACACACTAACCAAGCAATTATTTGATTGTTTTATCGGGTAAACGGGCACTGAATGTCAGTTAATTGTACGTACTTTTTCGTCAACAATTTAAATATTTCCGGGATTTTTCCTGAAACTGATCAGTTTTACAATAAAAAGGGAAAAATACGTATAATCGATTGATCTGGTGCTTATGGAAGATGTTTCTAGAGATCAACAACAATGACAATTTATCGAACAAAGTTTTGAAATCTAGAATTAACAATTTTTAGGATGAAACACTAAATGGGGTGACTATTGCACAAAGAAAAACCATTATCTATCTATTCCGTTTGATTTTTCGATGATTTCGACTAGTTCCCTATCATTTCGATCATCTCATAATTTTTATTTAAGTGGGTATGGGTTTTTGCGGATAAATGCCCATTGAACACAAACTTTAAGTAAAAATAACACTCATATTTGGTTGAAACGTACAGCTTTTTGGTGATTTGAAAAATCTGAACATTTCATCTACTAAAAATCGAAAGATACGTACAAGATAAGCCAATAAGGCTTTAATTTTTCTTGCCTTTTTATACTAAAAAATAGTATGTACCTACATACTTTAGGTGTTTAGCATATACAGGTTGGTCCAGATCATCCTTTTATCTGTTGTTAAGAAATTAATTAATACTGTTTAAGAAAGCGCACTCCGCTGGTTGCCACCGTTGGAATATCATGTACCGATATACACTGTGGTCCAAACGTGGCAACTTTCGTATTGTTTTTTGGTGTAGTATATGTCCTTAAGGTCTGTCCGATTAAAATCGGACCACCCTGTATTTACGCGGTGCCCAAGTTAAGAGGAGCCAGTATTTATCTAAATCCGTAAATGATACGTGATTACATGAGATAAAGTGGAGCAATTAATACAATACCAATAATAGCGCGTTAAAACGTTGGATTTGAATTTTTGCAAAAAAACGTCAAAAAAAACGAAATCTTAATTTCCCATTTATGCAAAAAAAATGTATATTCAGAATTTGTATCAAACGTCTTTGGCCGCTATTTTATTAATATTTTAATTGCGCCCAACACTCCCAAGCTACTCAGTTGTTTAACTGAGGAATTGCTCTTTCTTTTCTTGGACAAAGTGTGTACTTTTTGTTGCCACTGAACTTATTATATAACAAAAAAGGTTAAATCGGATGATTTCTGTTTCGAATCCAGAAGCTTTGCAATAGTCACACATGATCTGATACGTCTAGGAACCCTAGAGATTAGAATATTTTTCAAAATACTCCCCTTCGCTCTCTAACAGAAAAAGGGACTTTTTTTTATTAATTCTATGTACTTACCAAAAATACTCATATATATTTTTTACTTCTGTTATATAGAGAATAGATGGTAATGTGTAAGGCGTTTCGATCCTGTTAAAAGCTTCTCAACAACTACTCTCGAATGTGATATTCCGAAAAAATAACGTAATATAACCAATTTGATACCAATAACCCGTTCCCAAATAGTAGATAAACATAGCCAAACCTTTTGTTCATGCCAGTAGTACATTTTAATTTTAGTAGTATTAAATTTACTTCTCCAAGTTTTCTCTTCATTCAGATTTTCGTAATCTCAGCCCACTCGGTATCGTTATAAAATTATACACTAATCAATTATTTTGAATATACTCTATATTGTAATATCGATTTATTTATTTAAATTATTCTAGTTATGCTCTCTTAAACTATTGAGATTTTGAACTCTAAGATTTAAAAAAATCATTGCAAATCTAGAGAGTATTTCATCGAGTGCTTCGGGTTATCGATGCTTCCTCAGAACTTACGTGAATGTTGAACAAATAAAGTTTTAAAATATTACGTTAGTGTAATTAGTAATAGTATTAGTTGTTACCTTATAAATTGTAATTGTTGATTATTGTAATTACATCATGTACTTGGAGTTCAGAATCGTCCCATCTTTTGGTTATTTTACCAGTGTGCGTGACTTTTTAACGTATTTAATGTAAATATTTTTTGCAATACTTTTGTATACCAGTAATTACATGTAAGTTTTTTATTATTTTTTTTACTTAGGGTAATAGCATCGATTTCTAACGCTTCTGTGCAACTTTTTAAATGTTTTCTGCAATACATTTTTTGCCCCGCCCTTTTTAGTATTATTCGAGAATTGTTATCGGCATAATTCAATATTTTGGGAGACAAATTTGACGAGGGCAAAGATGAATAATGTAGTGTACCTAGTAGTATTAACAAGTGAGTGATATTCCTGTTTTAACCTAAATACGATATTAACTTAACTTTTGACTACTTAACTTATTCAATTAAGAGAATGCCAGCCAAGATAGCTATAGATTTCTATTGACTGGCGCGCTCTATTAAAGATATCAGTATTTTATACAACTTTTTATTGTTAATATAGGTTTAGGCTAAACCGTTTTGCCTTAGTATTTTAAGTTATGTTAATTTTGTTGGCAGCTATGCCCGCGTTTTTGCAATATTTTGCCAGTTGTTTACATGTTTATACTCGTTAACTTCATCCATTTACGGCGTACGTTTAGGAACAACAAGAAATTCAACAAATATATCGTTTACTAATAAAATGTCAGAAGCATCTAACTAGGACCCTTGAAGTAAAACAAATGTTAAACTGTCTTTGCAAGTTGTCAATGCTCTTACTAATAGCAGTAAGTTTATTTAAAAAAAAAATGGGCACATTCTAGTTCTTGGTGTTCCTAAGTTAAGTGAGATGCTGAAGATCGATTACAATAGAAATACCTGCTCTCTGTTAAGATGAATAATTTATTGTATGTCCTTAATTATTGCTTTCGACTTTATTTCAAATATCCCGCAACAAGTTGAGGGAATGCATTAATCATGATACAAATACTTACTCAAAAATACGAACGTTAAATGTCTTCTAGAAAAATGTAAATTTTCTGAGAAATTTAAAGTCATAACCGTATGAGCAGTATTTAATTCAAAGATTAAATATTGTTGGTACGCGAGCGTTTTGTTGGAAGAGCTGAATAATTAAAAGCACCGAATATTGAGATCTGAGAAATATATTCATTTTGTTGGAAAATTTTGTGATATATTGTTAAATAGAGTGTTTTTAAGTTTTCTATAAAGTTTAAAAACATTTCAACAGATCTGTTTTCTCTTAATTAGCATGTACTTGAAACGATCGTATCCAAGTTGTATTGTCTAGAGCTTAGGATATTTTTTTACCAATAAAACATGGCTGCAAACAGATAATTATGTTTTATTGCTTAATTGTCTCGGAGTTTCTATTGGGTTCAGTCACTTTTCACTCAATAATATACACCATGAAAACTATTGGAAATTGTATATTAGCTACAATAGCGTTTCAGACAATGGAAATATTGTTGAATGCAGGTCCTACTAATGTTAAAGTGTTTGATGAGATTAATGATGTTTGTAGTTCCTGTGGCGGGCTGTAACGCAAAAGATATTTTTAATAGTTGGTTTGAAAGACATTTTCACTTCACTCTCGTGTAATTTACGAAATTTACTCACAGATCTTGTCATAGTTGAAGACATAAAAGATTCCCATGCATCCAACTACGACTTGTAAAAATGGAGCGATTCCGGCTCGCTTTGGTTGGACGTACTTGTGCTGCCATCTCCAATATGCTGAAAGTAAATTCAATTGTAAGAAAATCGAATAAGACAAGTAGAAGATTTGGAAGAAATATGCGTTCCAGAAAACTGTCGTGTTACATTAAAAACCAAGAGCTTGTATGAAAAGATCGAGCCGCATTAATTATATTTTTTAAAACATTTTCAGAAAAGATAATCTAGTTTTCGTCGATAAGACTTTTTGGGACTGTATTACCGGTCTCGGCTTTGCAATCGTGGGATAATTTTAGTATTTTATTCTGAGTACACAATATACGCTTTACTAAAATGTTTATTAAAAGTACTGCATTTTAATATAGGTATATTAAACAATATTTCTTCGTCACCGCTATGCAGTATTAACCGCGGAAGTTTTCTTCTGGGCAATATATTCTCACTCTATAAACAGTTTTCCGCATTATTGCCAGATCTGTGGAGTATCTTTCAGTTAAAAAATCTTTACCCATTTCTTTTATAAATATTTTTATACAATCTTGCCTTCATAAGTATAGTTCATCCAAACTCAAGACGCAACAACCCATAACAAATGCACGAAACAAGCGTATAGAAAGTACTATTGCCAGGACCGCACTAAACAATCAATTGTTTCGTAGTATAATTATCCTTTATAGAAAGATGGAATTTGGAAATTCTAAATAATATATAGGGTGGTCCAATTTCCAGAGCCGAAACTTCAGGAAATAATAGAATATCGAAAAACAATATGAGTTTTTATTATAAACTATATCCGAGAATCAGACTGAAAAAATCTAATTTTCAAATTGTTGCCAAACGGTTGTGGATATTCAACGACATTTTGCAGGCGATAACTGCCAATGCGGGAGATCTGGCAATAAAACTATATTTTGCACCCTGTATTACTGTATTGAAGAGTTACTCGAATAATGATTGATAATGCAACTCATATTGTCTTTCGATTCTCTATCGTTCTCTGAAATTTCTGCACTGGAAACTGGACCACCCTGTAGAATATATTTTTGGAAATAATAAGAAATTATGAGAAACAAATCTCAGGAATCAAACTCTGGTCCCTGTCCGTGAAAATGGATCGATATATTTTGTATAAGAGTTGGAAAATTCTAAATTAATGCGAGTTTTGAGAATTAATAAAAGGACGGTATTTATAAGCGAATCTCGCTATATAGCGTATTTATAAGTCTAAAGTCGAGCAAGTCCCTCTGTTTAAAAATCGTAATCGGTGGCAATTTTCGCTCTTGAAACTCAACTCGACAGTATTTAGCTCATATTTAGAGAACCGATTGAGCTGCGAAGTTTTAGTTGTCATTGCGGGACAGAGCTTTAAAATGTGTACTTTCTCGTACCAAACATCATCTAAAGAATATGTGTAGTTTTCACGCTAAACGCGATAATTCAAAATTAATTCGATTCATGTGGTCTTTGGCTCATACTTACAGAACTGCTTGAGCTGCAAAACTCTAGTTGTCATTGCGGGATGGAGCCATAAATTGTGCACTTTTTTCAATATCTTTCAATATTTCTAGTTTTCAATATATTCAATTGCAATTCTTTTAATGTTGTTAATTTTATTATATTAAGCAGTCCAAAATTCTGAAGAATGTTCACACTGTCTACGTTTCCTTGATATAATACTTAAATTCATCATCGATTCGTTCCATAACCCATTATCTTGATCTCCTATAAAGCCCGTGTTCCATGCATCCGTTTGTACGATGATACGATGGTACAAAAGTGTTTCTATTGGTTGAAGATCTGTCAATTCGTACGACGACGGGCGAATTGACAGATCTCCAACCAATAGAAACACTTGCGTACCATCGTATCATCGCTCAAACGGATGCATGGCTTAAGTCAGTGAATCAAACTTCTAGTGAAATTTGGGTGACGTGTTCACGGTCACACAACATCTATAAAACGGGAAAAATATGTCTTCGTCGCAACCTAAGCATGGAGGATGATGATGCAGTCTTATGATGCGATAAATTGTACTTTTAACAACACCAAATTTTAGTGTTATAAGGCGAGTACTGATATGTGGATTGGCCGCAATCTTATTTTTTCCGAGGAAACGTTTTCCTCGATAAACTGATACGAAATACCTACTGATTTTCGAAATTGAGGACGACCCTCTCCGTAAACTACTTTTAATTTGCCCAAATGTGCAGTAATCTGGAACATATCGAATTTGGTATCGCCCGCATGTACGACTGCAGTCTCATATAAATTAATTCCTCAAAAGATTAGGACTTTAAGTATGTCGCTTATTCCTTCATTACATAAAGTTTTGTTTGCGCAAAAACTATGAATTTTACAGCGACCATGAAAATCTCGATAAAATATTAATCAGATTTTTGTATCAAGCCACGCAAAAGGTTGCCACTTGTCCAATACCGTGGGTACTTTAGTCGTATCAAGACTTGTCTTACTTAGGTTCGAAAACACATCAAGATTTCTTCCAAACCATCATGAAATTCTCCGGATTTTATATAAACCTTATATTTTTTGAAGAACTTTGGGTCTTTTTAACAAGAGATAGATCAGATACCATTTTGAACTGCATTACAGGACACCTTGTATATTAAAGCAAGATTGCCTTTGTAATTGTTTGCTACAAGTAAAATGCAGTACTTTTAATAAACATTTTAACCTAAGAAGGAAAAGGCATTTGTTGAACTAGGTAGTAGAAAAGCTAATCCTTGAAAAGAAGTAGGTACAAGAAGCCAAGTGTAAACTTCAATGTACTCTGTACGGAGACAATGAGTTATTTGCAGTTCTTTTAATACTAATTAGCTTTACCTCTGCTAATAGCTCCAACTACTGCTCGGGGACTTTTATCGCGACGACCCAACCATGATCCAACTTCAGACAATTTCAATTGCCCAAAAGGAGTGTCAGCTGTAAAAAAGCATAGATTACGGTTAAAGGGAACCTCAAAGACACTTATTGCTCGCAATAAACAGCTAGTTTACTTTCAAAGTTAATAGAACTTTGGTCAATGAATTTATCAAAATTATACTGAATTTTGTGGATTATGTAATGATCGGTGAATAGTAGATTTACTTACGTTTCCCATAGAAACGAGCTGGGTCATACGGTCCATGGATTTTTGGATCGTACTCAATTGGGTACTGACCGAAGTTTAAAGCCATTTCGCCCCAGTAATTGCAAAATCGCTGTTCTTAAATTATATAAAATGAGAAGCAGCAATCCCTTAAATGTCGATTGTGACAACTGACAACAAAATGGCAAGCATACAAATGTTCAACGGCTCACTTCGATACACTATCGATATTTGAATCATACTGGAATTAAAGCAAAAGTACTGAAGGAAAAAACATGATAAAATTGCTAAATTTGGTCAGCGATCAACCCGCTCCTGCAATAACATTTTTAAGCCCTGAATCCGTCACTGATAAGTTTTTCCACTTCATAGTCGCTGTCTCACTTTGCCTTACCTGCTAGGATCGTGTTGTCTCTATTTTTATATGAATGGTACAAGGGTTTAAGAAAATTTGGAAGTTAAGAGACGTTATGTGAATGAAATAACCCTTTAAATAGGATTTTTCATTCCCTATTAGAATTTAATTTTTTATTTCGTTAAATTTAAATCATTTTTTATTTTGTGACTGCTAATGCTAATGGTAGAGGTAAACCACATGAATAAAATAGCCAACTGTATGATAATACTTAATCATTTAATATAATTTATTACGGAAATCGAATTAAAAAACAAGTTTCTATTGTGCTGACGTTGTTTGTTTCTGTATGAAACCCACTTCCAAAAATAACTAAACAATAAAGGTACAAAAAATAAACAAAATATGTAAATACAATAACATAAAACAATTGGATTTATTTCATTACTTATAGCGATTTATAGTAATATGTAATGTAACAAGTCATAGCTATTTTTATTTGTATTTTTCAATCGACTTACCCCAATTGCATTGAAGAAGTTACAAATACATATATAGTTTATATACATTTCTATAGAAGAATGGGGTGCCGAACGTTAGTACTTTTATACAGTAAAATCCTGAAGTATATTCTTAGTAGGCTAAAGTGTAGATTAAAATTAATATTTTTTGCAAATTAGTTTGAGTTTAATTAATTAATTAAACATTTTTATCAAATTTAGTTACCCAAGTTTGACGGGCATTGCAGTTGATGGACTCAAATACTATTGAGTAAAATAAAATCTCTAAGAGTACACTCTTAGAGAGTACACAGTAGAGAATATAATACACTCTAGTGTATTAAAATTAAACTAAAAATACTTTTGTTTAGCTGGTAATTGTTCACAGATCAAGTAAAAATCAATAAAACAGTCTTGGCCAATAAAATTGTCTTTACCATTGACTTCCTTGTTTCTTAATTTAACAAATTGTCTATGTTATCTATTTCAGGTGTTATGGATCAGCAATCTGCCCCAGCACAACATATCCAAGAAGAATTTAGTGGTACGGATGAAGAATTAGATAACGAAAAACTTCGATAACTTCAAAGACGAAGGAAACAGAAAAAAATTAAAAATTGAAAGCAAAAAGTCAGCTATCGAAGCAAAAGTCGAGGAAATAACTATTATTATTCAAGATGAACAAGTTACATTGGGCCAACTGAAGCAGGAAAAGGGCCACCACTTAAAGAGAAAAATTTACAGAGTTAAAAGAGAAAAAAGCTAAAGTTAAATTTGATCTCGAATGCGAGTCTGAGTCCGTTTATAACATAATCGATAAACTAAATAACGAATAAAGTACCAAAGAAAAGATGATAATCAATCAAAAAAAGAGCATGGGCGAAAAGGAGGGACGCCTGCAGTCCAACATTGATAGAATTCGATCTAAATTAGTAGCAGCTGAAGAAAATTCGTCTTCGAAATGGAAACTTCTCACTGAAACGAATATTAAACTTGGAGAGACAAAATGTAAATTGGGACGTTTATCGCATTCTCATTCTCAATTGGAATCAGTCATAAAAATGAAGAAGTTTGAAGATGACCTGACAAAAAAGGGGCGAATTTGATGAAGGACATGCGAGTCGCCAGTTAGAAGATCTCGAAGAACAGATTGCTCAAAAGGAACAGCTCCAAACTAAGCGTGATAACGAGTATAGAATACTTCAACAAAATTATTTCACTGTTCAAAAAATTAAATCTGAAACGTCGACTTTATTGGAAAAAAGAGCTGCATTAAAAGAAAAGCGTGAACATAGCTTTGCCATTCCATTTGAAGAACATATACATGCACATGAACTTGAAATGACATCGATACAGAACAGAGAAGAACAAAAAGGGACGTTCTTTACGAAAAGCATCTCAACTAATGAACGAAAAATCGCTTCGTTAAAAGCAGGAGTAAAAAATGTACGAGAAAAGTTTGAAACCGAACAGAAAGAACTGAAACGTAACAAGGAAAAGATTGAAAGGGTTTGCGAAGGAAAACCGTATGCCGAAGTTTCAAATCAATCGCATACTAAAAAGGAAACGCTCCAGAAAAATAAAGGAACTCACAGATCAGCTACAACAATATTTGTAAACTTTACTAGCGAATTTGAACAAGAGGCACCTTGCTGTCCAGTTTGTGATGCCAGTTTTGTTTCAAAAAAATTCTCTTGTACCGAAGATTATTACCAAATTGAATTGAATTGAAATTAGAAGTTACTATTCCGCATCGAAATGTCCCCTTTTAATTTCGTCTTCACATATATCAAGTGCTATCGTTCGTTCTTCTGCAAAACCTTCTTTAACCAAGGTGGGTCCAATTTCACAATCCTTAAAAGTAGTTAACGAGACTTTAAAGGGTGGCATGGCATTTCTGAAATATAACCGTTTTAGTTGGAGTGCGTTTTATAATAACGTGCAAATATTTTAAGTCTCAAAAAAGAATTGACAAACTAAATTTTCAAGAAAAATCGCACAAAATACTGCAATTTTGCAGTTAGGCCCTGGAAATGTACTTACTTTATATGCGCCTTGAACGTTCTGTATCCGATATGTCTATTAAAGAATTCTTTGGCTTTACTATCATCACATCCAGCTCGGTGCTGGTAGTTATCCAAGTATATCTGAAATGTCTGTACACGAAAAAAAACAAATTATAAAAAAATTATCAAGTACAAAACTGATCCATAAATTGCGCACTTTAAAAGCTAAACAGGTAAAGAAATACATGCCTGAAATGGAAGATGCATAAATTGCTCCTGCATGACTCTGGTGTTTTTAATATTCACCAAAAAGTGATCTCCAAAATCTACAGAACAAACCTAAAAGACGTTAAATAAAAGAACAGCATAGAATGTGAAGAATCATTAATACCTCCATAGAAACTTCTCTAAAATTATTTTTAACTGCATTAACACGCACTCTCATCCATTTCTTCGCAGTCGGATGCATTGCTAAAATAATTTCACCCTTGCTTGGGTAGCCTTTAAAATGTTCGAATTTGCTTATTTTCTTTGGATGGTTTATTACGTTCATTAATTCTGATACCGAACGATCCATCACAATATGGGCTAGAAACAGTAAGACCAAACTTTTCGAAATCCGAACACTATTCTTTTTATTTTCGAATTTAAAAAGAATAATGCCTAATACTTACTATCATTTAGTTTAATAGGATTTTTTATCACTTGCACTATGTAGCTACACGAATCAATATATAAAGTCACCGAAACAACTACAGTCTCGAATTTTTTGGGAAATTCTGGATCGTTTATAGCCGTGTAAAATATAGCTGATTTGTCAGTAGTGTAACCATCTAAAATAAACATTTAACAAAATGAAAGCAAACTGACACGAAAAATGCGTTTTCGGGGAAATTTTAAACATGCAATATTTGAGCTAATTGTGCATAAACAAACAACATGCGAGTTAAAGTATGTACTTCAGCTACCTTTCAACATAATATGTTCAAGCCTGCAGTTCTTTCCTTTGTAGCAACTTCCGTCGTTTCTGGTAAATCTACAAATCCGCTTTTCGTCTTTGGCATCAAAACCCCAAATAAATTCGTTCAAATTTTCAGCTTGTTCCAGTTCATCGATATCGTCCAAAAATTCGCCCAATTCCTCATAATCTGCATCTAAATAAATAGTTGCAAAAAAAGCCTACTCAACTAAAACACATTATAAGTAGAGATACATTTCAATGAAAGTACTGCAGATAATTGTTGTCAGTTAATTTTTTCCTCATTAAACTCCTTTTGACAGAATAAACGTGGATTTTTTAATCTTTATACTCATGATTTAATATCAAAATATGAAAAAAAAGAAATCATCATCATCTATCATTCCGAATATTTTTAAGAATTACAAAATAGAATGGACGGCTTATCATTATAATGATTGCTAATATTTTTATTATACATAAATGTTCTGACTATAATCAAATTCTTAGACCATTTTTTTTGCTTTGGAGTCTGTAGAAATAAGATATTAGCTTTCTACAATAACGTTGAAGAAACGAGTAAAATTCGGGTCTTATAACCGTGGATCGCGGTGTTGCAACATCATATTAACACTCAAAACTAGATAGTAGATTTTATTGTTACTACAAATAATTACAATAACAAGTAAATATGTTTAAAAGTCCACCATAAGCAATATTTTCAAACTCTCACTTTTTCCGATAGAAGTACCAACCAGTATCACATATTCTAATGTTGTAGTTGGTGCTCTTTCATTTGTTTAATTACGTTGAATCGGTACTTTAATAGTTTAAAATGTTCAGTACATTTTCTGAATTATCGTATTCTGAATAATTCTAGAATGGACTTTTTCAATATTTCTAATAAAATCAGGAAAGAAAATTCTAATACCACATGGGTAAGTAATGTTTATGGCATTTCAACAAAAACTTATATTTTATAATTGTCAATTGATTTAATTTGATAAAAAATATTTGCCTTAAGCTCGTTTCGCTTTGAATGTTGTCATATTTTTCTTCCTAAGTCCTACGAATAAACGATTCGTCCCCCGTATTAAAATAGTTTTCGACTTCGAGCGATAACATTTCGAAGCTCTATGCATACGTGTGTATGTATTAAAAAGTAAATTGTTGAAAAATATTCAATAAATTGTTTTTACTAATCCATTTGCTATAATAAAATGTTTGAAAGTGTATCTCTTTTATAGTCTATAATTTAAAAAATTGTAAATGCTAACGATAAAATTCTGCAAATCAATTAAACTTAACGTCATATAAACCACACGTAAAGTTTAAAAACAAAATGATCGAGATGTAAAAAGTGTATAACTATTATTCTAGTGACTGATTTTTTCAAAATATTGTCACATAGGCAAATCCTGTCTACTTCACAGTTGTTTAGTTGAAAATGTGTATTAATTATCGGGATCTGGCTTACAATCGTCTATTATTTCCTTTGCTAATTCCATATCTATCAGCAGCGTTCCGAGGGTGACGTCTGTTAATTCGTTGAAGTAACCTAAGTCCACCGCGAAAGAATCACTAAAACAAGAATTAAAGAAAAAAAAATATGATAAAATATTTAAGTCGTAATTTGATGATGAGTGTAAAAAAATCGTGCCAGATTTTTGTAATTTGGCATTGCAAAATGTTATCCCAATAATACAGTGCGTTCACGGCGAAAAGGCCAAATTTATTTAAAAATTGGTCCCAAAATCGACAACTGTTTCGGAAAAGTTAGTTCAAAACGCGATATTTTGTGAACTAAATTTTGTCTAGTCGGACGTTTCAAAAATTATATACAGTGTCATCTTTTTGATTCTACATTGGATTCTTGTTACTTTTTACAACCAGAGTGGTTTTTTAAATGCAGTTTTAAGTAAAATTATGTTTTTCTAATAAAACCTATAGTAAATGAATCGCAATTCTAATTTTTATCCGACTTGTAGGATTCCGTGTAAATGTATTGGTGGGAATCCTATTTAGGCTGGTAAAATCTAAAGTAGTTGACGTTCTACGATTTTCTAAGATTGGTGCGGTTATGATAAAATAACAATTTTTTAAATATTTAATAATAATAAAAATCTCAAAAACCAATATTTCAATACAGGGAAATAATTGCAAGAACATTCCGCAGTTTAAAAAATTAAATTTTCGGCTTTCATAAATTAAAAATTGATAAAAATTAATTCTAACATGCATATGACTTACTTATCTAGATGTGAAAATACTATCACAAATATAGTAGGGTTGAGTGTTTCTGTCGGATTGCGACTTATATTAGCTATTTCAAAAAGAGCTTGCATTACCTCCGATGGCCATTCAGTTAATCTATGTGAGTACGTTGATCCTGCAGGATACAGCTAAAAATAATATTGCTAAGAGTTTGATAAACCTTTTTAAGTTCAATTAGACGTGATCGTTTACCTACTCCGAATAATATGTATCTACATTTTGAAACTTACGAAAGGAAAGTGGCATTTCACTGCCAGCGCAGGTATACGAGCGACTTTCGATGGTAATTCTCTCAGATTTGTATAAGATAAGGTTCTTTTAAACCCATAATCTAAAGATTGTACTTCCACTTCATCACATGTACTATCCTATAAGCAAAAATCAATTAGTAAAATATAAGTGCGCACATTAATACACATGCAAGAGCACCGATTTTTCATATTCATTACCATTTTCCAATCTAACACCTTGAATCTGAACCAATCGTGTGGCGAATCACAACATATCCCGCAACAAAATTTTCCCAACTTTGCTAAAGCATTTTGCTTAGAGCTAAACCTGCATTTACTGCCGTTGTACTTGTCAAATAAAGCACAAGAGATCCTAGAACAGTGAGAAATTGAATTTGATAAGTAAGTAAATCCAAATAGTAAGAACATACAGATCCAATTGGAGGTTGTGAATATCAGTCAGCGTTTGTATGTAAAATTCCGAAGGTGAAATTATATGTGTAAAAACACATTTTTCGTCGACTGTGGGCACTTCCATTTTTGGTCCTTCTAAAATATAACTTGAATATATTATTGCATAAACGAGTACTTAAAACAAAGTACAGAAAAATACATTAAAATTAAATTACAAATGAAATTAGAAAAAAATATAGGGTATTCCTCAATTTTCGTCCATACGGCAGCTGGTACTAACAGCCACAGTAGCAATAATTAATTAAATCTTTTGTTGCCAGCTAACGCTGAGTTTGGGTATAAATTGTTTTTCATAAAGCGTAGTTAATTATTTGGTAATTATTTACCTTATTTTATGGCTAAAATAAATAATAGTAATAATCAATAGAACGTTTTAAGGTTTGCAAAGGTTTGGTATTGAATCTGGAAATCTCTTACAATTCCCGATATAGAATATGTAGCTCAAATTTGCAATGCAAGAGTTAGCTACGATTTTACATTTTACTTAGAAAATTAAGAAACAAAATACCGTTCTGCAATTTGGAACCTTCAGCAGTTCAGTGCATGTAAGTTGCAGAGGACCAAATTGCGAACAACGAAAATATGGTCCTGTAGATGCTCACAACCATTTGCTGCACCGTAGTAAACAATTACTCTTAAAAACATCATTAAATATAATAGTACGTGTCGCCAGCGTTTAAATTAGAGAACTAAGTTGTTTGAATTAGATAATTTTGTACATTGGAAGTTTTCTGTTTCAATTTGAAACAGCTTAAAGTTACCGTCAAGATTTCTTTCTTGATTCAGATCTTTCACTTTCGTCTTGGGTTCGGAAGCTTTAGAAGTACTGGCTGAAGATGTTTGCGAGTTCAGATTGTTTTTGATAACTTTGGGAACTTTCACTTCTACGAATTTCAAATCGGGCAAATTCGCTCTTGCCGCGTTTCTGGCTTCTTGATTTTGATCCAGCCTACAATAATCGACATACATAGACCATACTCGTTTAGCAAATCCGTCGCTGGGTAATGCAATGTTGATTTGAATATAAATACCGTTCGATCCTTCGTAGTTTCTCTATCGCGTTCCCATTTCCTGGATCGATAGCATCTGGATATATTTGCCCATTTGACAACCAGGAAGTAACTTTTAAATTATAACTTAGACCCGACTGGATCGCACAAGATAAATGATCAGCTGATGAAATTAACGACAAAATTTCAATGTTTTTTCTGTTGCATTTTCTTTAACTTACCACTTTTGGTGCGAGCTTCTGGTATATCAACGGGATGCCTTTGTGTACTCATTGGCTTTCTTATGGCACCTGTAGATGCAGAAGGGCCAACTGAGTTTTCAGGATTTGGTAAACTATCTATTTGTATAGTAGCTCCATTATTCAAATGTGTAGGATTTTCACTTTGCGGCATGTTATTTGCATCATTCCTATTATCGGCTCGTACTTGTTCTAAAAAATATATAGAGTGAGTCGGTTTATATTACAGGACTTCGCAATCGATAGAGGATCTTATTTTAAGTTAACTTTACCTTATAAACATATGTCGGAAAATGTTTCGGTGTGAAGATACAGCATGTCAACATTTTTATTTTTAATAGTAATTTTCGGCACAGATCTAATATATATTTTTTATCACATACTATCCAGAATGATCTGCTGGTTTGATCATAAAATAGTCGAATTGAAAATTTACAAGGTGATTTTTCTGTCGTGGCTCAAGCCCGCTTGTACCGATCAAATAAATTTCTGCCGCGTTCTGACCGGTTGTTTGCAAACCTTGCAGCTGCAACTAATGCAGATTAAGCCGGAAAAATAGTCGAAAGACCCATTGATAGTAACATCCGGTAAAATGAAGAAAAATGTTCCGTCGAATATTTCTATTAAAAACGACATTGAAGAATTGTCTGCTTGTATGGGCGTCTAAACCACCGGTTACCCAGAGACAAAACCTGTCTCGTTGCTATTTCCAAAGTCGCGTCTCTTGTCTTGCTTTGAAAGGTGGCCAAAAAACCTTTGAGAAAAAGGAAAAAGTTTTCAAAGTAAGAGAAAGTCGAGAACCACCAATTATTTTCATTTATGTGTTCGTTTTACTCCAGAACCTGGTGTGTTTTTTGTTTTTATTTGACTAGTAACTTTATTAATTATTTTCAGATCAACACGCAAAAACAATCTTCATCAGCACATCTTGAACGCCGAGAAAATTACACGATATTTATGAGATGTTCTTTCACAGAAAATTATGACGAATTGTGCCTACAGTTACTGAGTCAAGTTATAACTTTCGTTCAGACTTCAATTTTTCGTACAATTTTCTTTATTTTTCGAAAGATTTCTAAATCGAAAGACTTCTAACCCGAATGTGGAATTCAGGTGTTTGCAAATAGGCGGACAGACGCACCACAGAAAAAATTTCCTGTAGGTGCATATTTTACATACATCACCTGGTAGGTATACATTTTAACAAGTAATAAATGGGGTAATAAAAAAACTCCAAAATATAAGCGCATATCGTTATGAATATTACGAAAAACATTAAAAAACATGTGGAAACAAATACCATGATTAATGCGTGATGGTCTATCAGTTGGGACCAAGATATCAGATGGATCTTGATAGTGGCTGACTGCATATGATTTATCAAACTGATTTGCTGAACTAAAAAAGTCCTCCGAATGAAACCCCATCTTCCTACTAAAATACATCATGTTTTCTTTGATCTGATCCATGTCTCTGGTGTCATATTTCTTAGGAATTTTAGCTGGAGGATTAACTTTCATCAGAGGGTGTGCTTCACTGGCGGCAGAAGCATATTCGGCCGTTTGCGAAGATATTGGCGAACCTAGACAAGGGTTAGTAGCAATATTCATCTGTTCTGTCGATTCGATTTCCATTTCATTAGTATTCATACAGGCTACCTCACTGCCATTATCTTTCGGGATTTCTTCATGTTTTTGAGTAATCTGGCTGTTATTAAGAATAGTGGAACATATAACTTTCAGAGTAGTGTCATTTAATGGTTTTCTCATGTATGAGTCATTAAGAACTTGGGTGTTCGATAGCTTTGGGCCTGCAGACGCAATTATACCACTTTCCCTTGCAGTGTAATTTTCTTTTAAATAGTCTTTTAAATCCGCATCGGTATCGGTTTGCGTTTGGTCTTCTACTATAGCTGGAAGGTTTTCCCGGAAAGGGCAGGCTTCGAGAGTTTTCACCACTGAATTGTTAACTTCCGAAAACACAAGCAATATTTTCCTGAGGAAAGTTTGAAGAGTCTCTTTTTCCGCGACGACTTCGGATTCCAATATTTTATGAACTTGCTGATCAGCCTAAAATACCCCAAATACATATTCGATTTAATACTAATAAGGCAATCCAAGACAATACAAGGTGCTCCAGAAATATTTGGAATATTTATAGAGCAAACTTTTAGATGTAACAGGAGCCATGAAGTCAACATTTTTGCCTCGAGATAAAGAGTTGAAAAAAAAACCAAAAATACAACATTGTTTTCCATCTGAGAATATTCATTAGAAAATTTGATTATGTGTTATAGAGTAAACTAGGATTTAAAAAGTTTCCTTTTTAGAGCTTTTGCTTAAAGAAAGTTCTAAATGTGCAAACAAAACTATCGATAGTTTCGAAAAAAGTTTGTATAATAAAAGCACGCCCCTAGAAATATAGTGGAAATTGTAGCGGATCTAAAAAATTAGCTGGTTTGGGCAGCACCAACCTGTGATTTTAAAATTCGATATCTCAAAAAGGCTGCGTTCTCACAACGCAAAATATGATTGATTTATTGTTCTCTATCACGCCTAAAAGTTGGTTGGTATATTTGTGGAGGACCCTGTAAACCAGCAAAGTCTTGAAACTGTGCAATATTGAGCCAACATGAAAAACACTTACAATATTAATGAGCCTCGTTACATTCTTGAACAAATCATCTCGCTCATCGTGAAGATCATCTAGGTATTGTCTTATCCTTCTAGCATATTTTGCCGACATCTGTAAATAATATTTTAAGTCAGCGCATTTCATTAGAAAGTATTGTTGGTGATATAAGTTGGTTCTTAAATTTTTATTAAACTAAAGATTAAATATATTTATTTACTAGAATTTTATTGATTTATTGGAAAAGGCTATTTTTTTAAACTTATTTTTTTGTGCTCAAGTACACTATTTTTCATATCACTCAAATCCATATACGAAACATCAGTAATGGTAGTTAAATTAGATGAAGACCTGAAAACAAAACAAATAAAAGTAAAAAAAGAAGTAAGACAAGGCGATACCACCTCACCCAAATTATTTACGCTAGCGTTATAAGACGTGTTCAAGGAGCTAAATTGGGAGGAGAACGGAGTTAAAATTGACGGCGAATATCTCAACCACCTGCGTTTTGCGGACGACGTGGTAGTAATAAGCGAAGACCCATTGGAACTGAAGACTATGATCAAACAACTAAACCATGCCTCTCAAAAAATAGGACTCGAGGTCAACATCACAAAAACAAAAATCCTCAGCACGCAAAACATTCAACTTTCCATCGGAGGGAATGAGATCGAAAATGTAGACGAGTATATATACCTGGGGCATAAACTCAAAATTGATAAAGAAAATCAAAGAGCAGAAATACCGCGAAGAATAGGTCAAAGTTGCGCTGCATACAAAAAACTAGGATTTATACTCAGGACCAGAGATATCCCTATGAACCTGAAAAGGAAAGTGTATGATTCCCAGTAAACTCTTACGGGCTGGAAACAATGAGCCTCTCAAAAAAACAGCGTACATCGCCTGCAATGCTCGCAGCGAGCTATGGAAAGACAAATGCTGGGACCAGTTTGATAGATCATATGCGGAACGAAGAGATTAGAAGAAGAACCGGAATAACGAGTATAACCAAGAGAATAGCCAGATAGAGAAAAGTGGCAGTGGGCAGGACACGTGGCCAGGATGGACAACAATAGATGGGCATCTAGAGTACTGAAATGGAGACCCTGGGAAAGTAAACGAAAGTTGGGTAGACCAATGAAGAGATGAGCTGACGATATTAAGGCCGCAGCGGGACGAAACTGGACACAGAAAGCACAGGATAGAGATATCTAGAAGAAACTTAAGAGACCTATATCCAGCAGTGGAGAAACTACGGTTTATGAAGAGGAAGAAGAAGAGACACTATTTTAAGAACCGAACTCCGTACAATCTTAATGTTGAGCTTCTAGACTGGATATGAACGTGCGACTTAATGACTAAATTAGTTTTTGCAGTGGCTGCTTTTATAGCTAAATAATGCTGGTTTTAGCAGAAGTAATACGTCATATTCTAATAGTATAGTCGGCATAAGCGACCATATAATTCTTTCTAGTCATAGGGGGATTTTCCTTTAGAAATGTAACAATTTAAGGTAAAGATTTACAGGTAAGGCTTTTTAGAGCTAGTACTAATATTTCAATCTAAAAGTGAACCAAGCACTGGCGGTTTCTTCACACGTGCACTAGCAAATGTTCAATATTACTTCTTGAAAACAACATATATAAATTTATCATTGTTGCCACCAAAGTAGACAATCGCAATGAAAACAAAAAAGTAATTTATTCAAGGTTCAAAACTTAGCAGAATTACATCCATACAGGAAATAGTAGACGACACTGATAAGCTCATACATATATGCATGCAAAGAAAATAAAATAAAGTATTTTTAACTTTGATTTCTCTATAGATGTCTATGAACGCGTGTGAGTTCTTATCGGTTAATTGGAATTATGATGAGAATCGGAAAAGTAGTAAAAATATATCATCAGGGTATTCCTAATTACTGTCTATTTTATATTAAATACCGTAAAGTCCGCTTATAATGAACCCGGTTAAAGTGGAATTTGGGTTAAAACGAACTTTTTTCCTTTAATTGAAACGTCGTCTATAAAGACCAACGTATTTTTTTACTGGTTATAACGAACCCGTTCATAACGAACTTCCGGATATAACGATCACTTTTTAGGTTAGTTGTATATTCACTTTCCGTTTATAACGAACTTCCACGCTCAGCAACACCAATCGTGCGGAGTTGTTTATATTAGTGAGAGCGAGAGACAGGCAGTGACTTGTTGTTTTTTGCCGCGTTATGTATGTAAATCGTTTTAGAATGGAAAAACAAAAACGCAAAGCTTTTTCACTAAATGAAAAGTACGAGATTATTAACAAAATAAAAAGTGGAGTAAAGCAGAGTGACATTTGTAAGGAATTAGCACTTGGAAAGTCTACTGTTGCAACAGTATGACAAAACAAATGTTAGATGTAGGAAGTTAAAATTATCTGCACATGAAAAGGTTGACAACGGACTTATTAAGTGGTTTACTCAAAAAAGACAAGAAAACGTTC
>NW_026018165.1:6760283-6764926 GCF_020466585.1 Dendroctonus ponderosae | reverse complement strand
CAAGAGAAATGTTGACCGATGAGCAAATTATAGACTCCGTAACCTCATCTACAGCTTTAAGCGATAATGCGAAAGATGACGATTTAGGTGAAACGTATTCTACTGTAGACACTAATGCTGTTCCAACCATTTCTGAAATGACAAAAAAAGTGTCAGAAACTCAGAATTTTCCAAAATTACGCCAAGTTCCTAATCATATCTGGGAGTCTTTTTGTGATCTTGAAAACTACATAAATAACATCTATTTTTGCAGCAGAAATGTACAAACAAAAATTACAGACTTTATGAAGTAGATTTAAAATTGAATTTTGTTTATCTTTTTGTGTTCTTTTTAGTTATACCTACTAACTTCTACTCTATGTAAAAATAACGAAATAAAATAGATCACGTGTTTTTGTATTATTATTCGCTTATAGCGAACTCCGGATATAACAAACCAGTTTTAGTTAATTTTTCAAGTTCGTTATATCCGGACTCAACTGTAGTTAGTATATTAAATGATTTGTTTACATGAAAAGGTTAAGGAAGTGCTAATACAGGGTGTCCCACCGCGAACCGCCGCGATCGATAAACTGGCAAGCTGTAATTAGGGGGAATTTCAAAATTGGACAGTCTACCGAAGTCATTGGGGGGCAAACGGTCTAAAATACTTTCAAGATGGCCACACTTCCGGTTATACCGGAAGTAGGTATCAACTTGATAATTTTAATTGGAACACCCTATATATTATTACATTTTTAAATTCCACTCCATATTCTAAATATATTTGAAATTTTATGTAAAAAATGACAGTTGCAGCCACTTGAATAATTATTTGCTATTCTAATAAGGGAATATGTTCTACTTAAATTGAGTAGCATTTACTGTTGAAAAAGACTTAGCTTCATGGAATTTCGACAAAGTTTTGATAACTATTAATTCAAAGTGATAAAAAAATAAGTTTCCAAATGACTTTGACAAGGAAACCGCCTTAAATCAATTTTTTCAAATTGAAACCCCCTTTTTGATATTTTTTTCTTATTCAGTATTAAAAATAAGGTTGAGCTTGTGTAAAGTTGTCTATTCCAAAAGTGTTTAGTGTTCGAAATACATATTGTCAATTTAATGTTTTCATATGGCTATTTTGCCGCATCTAATTTTAAATCCTGCCACTCTTAGTTGCCATGACAAAAGTGGTCATTTTGAATACAATCAAATGTCAAAAGAATGCATACAGCTGTCAGAAACCTTTTGAAAATAATTAATAATCATCCCGGACGCTTAAATTGTACAAACGAAGATTATTTAAACTTATTTTATATTTATGGAGAATGTGATAAGATTATATCAAGAACATTTTATGTATTATTAATTATCATTATATCAAGAACAAAAACAAGTTTTTTTTTAAATCTAGGGGTCTCTAATTTTTCTGGTTGCCTTTTTAAACTGAAGATGCACTGTTATTTAGACGTACCTATTCAAAATTCTTGAAATTTTCCGTGATTTGTTTAACATCATAGCGTGAAGGCGGCTTCTGTTTTTGTGGATATCGAGTGTCAAATGTGACACTGTTCTTCATATTCTCTCTTCACATGAATTTTATCACATTCTCCATAAATAGTACATAAGTTTAAATAATCTTCGGTTGTATAATTTAAGCGTCTGCGCATGATTATGAATTATTTTCAAAATGTAACTGACAGCTTGCAACATTTCTTTAGCATTGGGTTGTATTAAAAAAGGCCACTTGCGTCATGGTAACTAAGAGTGACAGGATTTAAAATAAGATGCGGTAAAATAGCCATATAAAAACATTAAATTGACTATATTTGGAAAACTACACACTTTTGGAATATACAACCTTACACAAACTTACACTTATTTCTAATACTGGGCGGTTGTCTCAACTGTATTTTGAAACTTATTTTTTTAACACCTTGTATTAATAGTTTGCAAAATTTTGTTTACATTCCATTAAAGTAGGTCCTTTTCAACAATAAATGGGACTCAAATTAAGTAGCACATATTCCCTTATAGGAATAAGTAATTATTCCAGTGGCTGCAACTGTCATTTTTTACATCAAATTTCAAATACATACATCAAAAACGGTTAGACTTTGGAGTAAAATTTAGAAACGTAATATAATTGTACCGTGGATGGCCAAGTATCAAACTCTTTCTTCAGCTTCCAACTTTTATTCCACTCGGTATAACTTTAACTACGGAACAGGAACAAACTAACTTCAAAATTACCGTTCGATCCCCCCATTCCAAACGTGAGTACCCCAGGCCATTTCCGTTACAATATATAAGGTGTTCCATTTAAAATAAGTAAGTTGATACCTACTTCCGCTATAACCGGAAGTGTAGCCATTTTGAAAATATTTTAGATCGCTTGCCCCCAATGACTTCGGCACATTGTGCAATTTTCAAATTTCTCCTATTTACAATTGGCTAGATATCAATCGCGGCGGTTCCCAGTGGGACACCCTGTATAGTACTGGCAACTCCGCGAAAAATTTCCACTGGCACGCAGGCGCAAAGAGCTGAACTATCACGGGGACCGGTTTTGTTTTGGAAATTGGTGAAATTCAGAGGGTGAAAAGTGGCGGAAAACAGCATTCGGTTGAAAAATGTATAGGAAAAATGTTGTTTGTTACGAGATTTGCTATAAGGTGAGTATAGTCTTAATCGGAAAAGCGGCAATCCTAGTACCACACTGTAGTGTAAAGGATTACCACCGAGAAAACAGCTCTGTTTCGTTTCTTTGTCCCTGTAATTCTTATTTTATTTGAAATTGTTTCGAAACCTATGGAAGATAAATATATGAATGTGTATTTTTGTTCTGATAAATTGTTTTTAAATGTAACGTACTGCATGGTTATATTTCCCAGGAGTTTTAACCGAAAATTGCCTGTAGTAACTTTCCTTGAACTGGTAAAGTGATTTCAACACTTAGTACTATTAAGCCTGGTATTTTAAGTATAAGAATTCATCATGCAGTATTAACTACATGCGGCAAAATCATATAAAGTAGCAGTTGTAATTGTTAAAAAAAAATCTGTGCCTTTTCTAATTAGCACCTTAATGTTAAAATACCTTAAGAACTGAATTGTTGCATTAACAGAAAACATGAAACACTACAAACACATTCACTAATCAGAACAGAGACAAAATTGTCTCTGATAAGAAATCAAACAACA
Source organism: Dendroctonus ponderosae (assembly GCF_020466585.1). Taxonomy (NCBI): domain Eukaryota; kingdom Metazoa; phylum Arthropoda; class Insecta; order Coleoptera; family Curculionidae; genus Dendroctonus; species Dendroctonus ponderosae. Next base: position 6,761,741 of record NW_026018165.1, on the reverse strand, counting down.
AGCCTTTTAGAACAGAGAACTTTATAGGTTAGACCATTTTTGATTGATGGACATTCAACTTGGGAACTTTAATATACTATATACTACTTTGACAACAGCGCAACAATTCGAATTCAAAAATAATTTTTTTAAATAACTGATTTAAATGTTATGAAATTGTCCACAATTTTGCTTGAAAATTTTAAATTTAGTTTAAATTTAACAACAGAAGTAGTAATTTTTTTACTACTAGCAATTGAAACAATCATAAAGAAAAAACTACTACAGAGTCGGAATTTAAAAAAATGCACTGAATGTTTAGAAATTTAACTTAAACAAATATTGTAGAAATATAGACGAAATTAATTCGGTTAAGTATTTAAATGAATAGATAGCTACTACAGAATTTATTTCCTATAAATATAATAGAGAAAAAGATTTTACTTAATTAGCATTTAAGAATAAAGCTACTAAATTGTGAAATAGAACTAGAAGACTTACTATTAATTAGAGAGCTTCCTAATATCGTAAGTAAACCCGAATAATATATAAACAGGTTTACTATAGCCGAAATTCACTATAAAACATGCTTTTCCACACTATGTATTACTAAATCTAATTTTAAATTATTTATTAATCCCCAAGCAGGTATTTGAATAAAAGAAATAAAATTTATTAATAAAACAAATAGAAAATTGACCCAATCTTGTGATATACCAAATAATCAGATATTTTAGTTAGCACATGTCTAGTGCAAACGCTGAAGCTTTAATAATTACTCGTTCATTTTAATCCATAAAAAATAAAAACAACTAAATTATAGACCCAATCTTACGTGGTAAACCGGGAAAAACCTCGAAACATTCATTGTAAGCAAATTATTTAAAATTCGATCGATTAATAAACTAGATTCATTTTATCCAAAAAATCAGAGACCAAAAAAATTTATCGGACAAAATCTCTTAATTTTCCCTATAAGGAAAAATTAACCCTATGCCGGCTCACTACACAACTCCACGGTATTTAGTTACCATAAAATTTAAATTGTATACATATACGTCCACCACACAATATAAATTACTGCTGTTAAAATCACAATTCATTCATTACAAAAAAAAATAGGTATTCTCACCCATTCTAACTGTATGAAAAAAAGATATATTCAACGGGAAGGAAAAATAACTATAGAAAAACCTCAGGAAACAAAAATTCTTTGCAATATATTTATTTTTGAAGACATTGTTTACTCATTAAACAACATTCCGTAAGCACCCAGAGCAAGAGCCAAATCTGCTTGCTCCCAGAAGCGATGGTAGGTGATGGTGGGGGCTGGTCCACCGTTCAAATAAGACTCCAGCTGGCTCCAGTTGGGATCGTTCTTGTACCATGAACGAATACTAATGAAGGTTGACGAAGAGTTTATGTAATCTCCATTGGGGTAAGCTCCGGACCATCCAGATATCGGGATATATACCTGTA
>NW_026018165.1:6753162-6759284 GCF_020466585.1 Dendroctonus ponderosae | reverse complement strand
TCAGCTGGAGGCTCATCATAAGCATTGTTCCAGGAGTTAGTTACGCCACCACCTAGAGGACCTTCACTGGTCTGAACCCATTTGTACAGTTCAAGTTGTCTTTCCAGAGAATTTTGCCAGTCTTCTACAGCAGATGCACTTTTTGGCCTAAACAATAATGTCTAAAAAACTGTTTGCGTAGAAAATAATATTTACCTTAAGTTAGGGTCGTTGACAAGCGCGTAAGCAGCCATGGGATTTTGGTATCCAATATGTCCCTCTGAACTGGCCTTTCGCCAGGAATATGCTCCAGAAGAGTCAATCGATCCTCCCCATCCAATATACCAGGAAATCAAGTAATGGGCGCTACTTTTGCCTTCTCCACCAGGACAGGCAGTTTTGCCGATACAGTTTCCTACCTAGAAGGAACAGCAATGTTGTATAACAGGAGACAATGTGTGCAACCCTCCATCAATACCTGCTTGAAATGCTTGTCAAAAAGTGTATATCTCAGATAGTCTCCCAACTCTGAGGCTTTGGACAAAGTTTCGGAAATATCGCCAAGTTTTCCTTGTTCCGTTGCCCACTGTGAGGCCCAGAAGGCTGCTAAAATAGATCGAGCATCAGCGTCCGGAGCTGCACTGTATCCCCAATTGGGAACAGAAGCATACCACTAAAATTGTTGCTCATTGCATTAGGCAGCTTTGAAATTAAAGATTCTTACCGAAAAGCCAACATCTCCACCATATTTGAACGTGTCGCAAGTAGGATAGGTGATTCCTTGCCAAAGTGACCCGGGCCCGTTATTAACAAAGGAGGGCCCAGGTTCCGACGGACCTTCTTCGCATTTACCCTAGAAGCAGAGGTCGGATAATTAATCTAGCCAGATCACCCAAAACTAAAATAATTACTTGCACATTTCCAAATCCATAAACATTGTCTACATCCAAAAGCCAATGCATAACTCGCAGTCTACTGTCTCCATAAGATGAAGTTAATTCAGCACCAAGAGGATCGATGCCAACAGTAACACCGTTACTCTCACCACCAGCTTCTGGGTTGTATCTAAAACACATTTGCAATATAAAAAAAAATGAATGCTATTCAAAGTAATATTAATTACTTTTCGTTGTTGTATTGGACTTCTGGAACGTAGTAACCGTCAAGAACGTCCCAGGCTTGGTTGAAATGCGAAAAGTCACCAGATATGGCTCCATACATAGCTTTCAGCCAAAGATTGTAACTAAAACAAAAAATTGTCTATGACAGAGATTAATTTATAGTCGCAATATTTATATTTGATAATTTCGCTTCAAAAAAATGACATCGAGAAAGAGTTAATAATTACAAATTACAAACACTTATGTTCACAGTTTTCCTAAAAAAATATGCTTTGATTAACACCTAAAAAGTGCGTGTACGTGCTTACGTAGGAGAATGTTTAATAAGTTTTAACAGTTAAATGTACTGATTAATTAAGGAAGAATTTGTTACTAGTAAATACATGAATTGGCCTTACAGTTTTGCATATCTGATACGTTTACGTGATGAAAAAAAATTATAAGAAGTATGAAAGATTACATTAACGACAAGAATCGCATGAAAAATAGAAGCCACATTTCCAACTAATTAACTGATACATAGTTCTTAAATTTATGACCAAAGCTATCGGTTTGTCGAGTTTTAACATTTAGCTTATATATACTTTTTTTGCATTTATAATCGTAAGAAAATAATCTGCTAATACGTTTTTAATATTTTCTGTGGTCCAACTAATGTTTCAACCCCTTTATGACCGTTTAAGGAAAACTGTATAATTTCATATAAGAGCTTCGGAGCTATTTTTTCCATATTTTCACACGTTCTGCAATTCGATGTTTAGAACTAAGCTAAGTTTAAAAACCCTAAAACTAGTAATAAGTGGTAAGTAGCGTAAAATAAAGCAAATTAAAACAATTGCGATTAAAATAAGCCTTTATTCAAAATCAACTAAACCGATAGTAATTAATGTGGCGAAAGCGATAAAAGTGGGCATTATTGACCAAAAACTTATTTTATCTTCTTTCATGTTTTGTTTGCACTAAACTTAATTAGAGGTAATTTGGATATTTGTAGGTAAGATGTCTTAAAAATTCCAAAAATCTCTTCAAACGTATCAATCTTTCATATCGTATTACTCAGCGCAACTGCCATATCACCCACTAAATGCTCTCGCGATAAGTTTAAATCAATTAGCAACTGAAAATCTACTGATATATACAATAGGTTATTGGTTTCCATATGGACTTATAAAAATAAAGTACCTTTGAGCTTCAGAATCAGTTTCGTGACCATAGTCAACACTCTCAATCATCAGAGTCTCAACGCTGTGATAAGGAATTCCTTCCTTAGAAAAGTAGCCGCTATTAGAATCTATAATGGTGTTGTAAAGCGTCAAGAAACGCTCAGTGTATTCGCCTCCTTGAGCCATCGCGGCCACAGCCAATAAAATGGCCAAGGCACAAATGAACTTCATGGTGGAAATCTGTAACAACCTAAGACACAGTTAACCAAATAACACCAATAAATTTAATTAAGATATGCTTTCAAACCCACCTTCTTTAGCTAAGAATATTCATACACGTCTAAAGGTCCAGTTGGAGTGTCTACCTATTTATATAATGGCACTACACGTATTTTATTTACTTCTCCTTCAAATATCTTATCAAGTTCTTCAACTGATTACTTAGGTGCATTATAGGTGGTACTTTATTATTTTCGATTTCGAACGTAAGCACTCAAACTATCCGAAAACACGATACTGTTTTAAATAGTCCGATTAGTAAGTGATATGCTTGGTTTGATATTTTAATAAATTGGAGAATGGAATATAATTGACACTTAATAAAAACAACCAAGTAAGGAACCTAAGAATGAGTAAATCTGTGGTATTTTTCAGTGGAAATCAGAGTGGGCGACATGAGTATGGAACTGGTTTCATCATAAAAGAGCAGCTAATAACAGTGTTCTGCGCTTTGAACTTAAGTGATATACTCTGCTACATCCGAATAAAGACATATTGGTATCACATATCCTTATTATCAGTATATGTTCCTGCAGAAGACATGGACGAAGTCACTAAGGACCCTTTCTACGACTTGCTGGAAAGAACAGTAGAAATCCTGCCCAAACAGGATATAATAGGACTATGCCCAACCAAAAATAGACAAAGAAACAATTTAGTGCCGGCAATAGGTCAACATAGTCTTCACAATATATCCAATTGCGACGGACAAAGACTAATATAATAAGCATCATCTAACATGCTGATAAAATTCACAATACTCCCTCATAAACAAACCTGGGTATCCAACGGCCATGTGACGCGTAACCAAATTGACCATGTTGTGGTAGACGCCAGGCATGGGAGCATTGGCCTGGATTTAAGAATCTTACAGGAGTAGACGGAGATACAGATCATTTTCTGGTAAAAGCCAAACTCTAAATCAAAACATCGAAAAACCGAAAAACTACAAAATCCAGGAGAACAATAAAAATATGAACAAGAACTGAAACAGAAACTCATTGAGAATAATAATCGCACACTGGATGTTGACGGTTTTTTTCTTTTTTTGGTGAGCTTTGGAAAATGATCTCTTACGCACACACCGAGCTGATGATCTGGCGCTCTGCGCTGTGTGGTACTCCAGCCTAGCTGTTTACCCACTAGAACCCTTTCCTCACCTACGAGGTGGTGTTTGGCTTTGCACCGCGGCCATTTCTGCCCTATTGTTCCATCGTATTTTACTCCCTCATTATGCCTGTGTATTCAATGAATTACAGAAGAATCTTGAGGGGGGTAGACGCATGACCTGGTCTGGTAGTCATCCCTCGCTGCAGCTCGTCGATTTTCCCAAGCAGGTGCCTCTTTATGAGTTCTCCCTGCTGAGGAGAAAAGTTCTTCTCGGGATATCCGGCCGCCGCTATGGCTATCTTAATCCCGGAAATCGCAACCTTGCACGACTTGTGTGTGGTTCCTTCCTATACGGAAGTTCCCACACACAGCCGCCCAGGTGCTGGCTTGTTGGGTGTGCTGCCATCCGACCGGTGTCGCTTTTGCGCCCCGGTCATGGCAGATTTTTTGGGGTGTGCTGGTTCCCCTGAAGGTCCACCTAGCACAGTGTTGGTGGTTTTTTTCCCTGGCGGCCCCCGAGAGTTTTTTACCACCCTTCGGTACTTTGCCCGCTGCGGAGCCCGACGGTTCTTCTGAGGAAGTCCCGCCGGTATTTTGTGGTGGTGTGGCTGATATAATTAGGTGCACCTGTTATCTCAAGGTTAGTCGCTTTTGGCTGGGCTTCCCCCAGCCTTGCATCTCTTTGCGCGCATTATACCGTACATTTGAACATATTTATTTTCAAACAAGGAATACACCTTCTTATTGCTACTTAATCTACGGGTACTTATATATTAACATCAGTTGATTTATTGACATCAAAGACTTAATCTACTTTAACCTAATCCTAATCCTAACTTAACATAAACAGCGCCTCTTGCTTCATAAACTAACTTAAAGCTAGCCCATGGTCCTCGATGTGGTGCAGGAACTGGTCATCGCATGTGGTCCACGTCTTCTTCTTAGACTGTGTCCGCAGGGAGAGGTCTGCGGTCACAGTGAAACTTCTTTGCACAAGAAACCTTGACAGTGGGATTTTTGCTTTGCCGAGCCGCGTCCAGGAACTTTGACGTTAAGTTCCTGATGTGGCCCAGCAGGTCTTCTGTCTTTAGGTCTCGCCACAGTGTGGTGTTTCTGACATAATAGGGAGCCTTTGTTGCTATCCTCAGTATCTTGTTTTGCTGAGCTGCCAACTTCTGTCTCTGCGTGATGTTGGCCGTGGACCAGGCAGGCGATCCATAGGTCAGCACCGGGCGTATCAGCTGCTTGTAAGCTCTCACCTTGGTTCGCAGGAGGAGCTTACCTGTCAGCATTAGATAGTATGCATGGAGCAAGTACCTTACTTTGGCAATTGTGGCTGCCAACTGGTCGTTTATCATAGATAAGCCCAAGATATGTGATGGTGGACTCCATGGTAGCCTTTGTCCTGCGAGTTCTAGTAGGCCTGGAAGTGGTTGCCTTCCGGCTGAGAAAACTATGGCTTGCGTCTTCTCCAGGCTGAATTCCATTTTCCAATCCCTGCTCCATTTCTCGATCTTGACGAGGTGTCTTTGGAGTTTGGGTTCAATTGCAGTGAGTGCTACATCGTCTGTATGTAGCTCTCCGTTGCTTTTGTCATTGGAATGTCTGCCATGTAGATGTTGAACATCAGGGGACCCAACACGGACCCCTGAGATACTTCTGACCTTATCGTTCGGATCATTGACATCTGATCATGGGCTTTGACTTGGAAGCTGCGGATTAGCTGGATTTGGTGCTCAGGAAACCCTGCCTTGATCATTTTGGCAATTAGGCCCTAATGTCAAATGCCTTTGCCATATCCAGGAAGACGGCTCCTAGATCGCGTCGGCGGTTTAACTGCTGCAGGATTCTTGTTGTTAGCCGGGCGTGAGAGTGTTTGTGCCGTGTCCCGGCCTGCACCCATGTTGCTCATCCAGCAGCACTTGCTTCTCCTCTATTGTATCCTGTAGGTGGTTCAAGATACACCTCTCCATGACCTTGCTCAGTGTAGGCAATAGACTGATGGGCCTGTAGCACGTAAGCAGCTTCCTGTTCTTGCCTTTTTTGGGTACCAATACCATTATTGCCTTCTTCCAGGTGATGGGGAAGTATTTAAGGTCCAAAATTCCATTTGCCACTGTGGTAAGGTCCTCAATAGCTGTTTGCGGTAGCTTTTTGAGGACTTTGTTTGTGATTCCATCATGCGCAGGGGCCTTTTTTCTCTTGGCCCCCTTGACTATGTCCTGTATCTCTTTGGTGACTCTGCTCGCTTTGGTGGGCTGTCAGTTTTGGAGATGAGCGACTACCAGCTCATTGACTGTCCTCTCTTGTTCTGGATGATCAACCAGGTTTTCCCGGAACTGGAGCTCTAGGTGGGCGGCAAAGAGCTCAGCTTTTTCCTTGGGATCCACAGTGGTGATGTCGTTTTCTTCGATTGGTGGTATTGGCTTCCTTGGTCCTGCTGTGAGGCACCTGGCCAGCTTCCAGAGTT
>NW_026018165.1:6750373-6752163 GCF_020466585.1 Dendroctonus ponderosae | reverse complement strand
CCTCATGGTCTGCAACTTTGGAGTGGGCTTTGATGGGCAGCCTGAGTAGGAGGCTGGGTGAGCTCCTCCACAGTTGGCACATCTTGCTGCCTTTTGGCACATTTGTCAGTAGCTGTGCATTTGGACTGCCCATGTCCAAAAAGCTGGCACCTATAGCACTGGGTCGTCTGGCTCTTCGCATGCTGCGACTCCACTCTCACTCGCAGGTTTCCGAGTGCCCTCACCTCGAAAATTTATTTTTCAGTCTTGGGCAGCAGCACCAGGGCCACTGCTATGGGCTGTCCATTTTCCTCCATCTCGCAATCGTGGTAGCGTGGAAACCTAGCTCGGTTAACTCCACCCTAATTTTGGCCTCAGTCCACGATTCCAGCACTCCTCTGATTACCGCTCTGAGCTGCTTCTTCTAGCTGGTATGTGTGATATTGGTACTTGTTGTCAAGTACCCTTATCATTGCCCTATAGTCTTCGCTGGTGGGAGGGTGCGTTCTCCTTCCATCTTTTGTAGTCACGCCACAGCCGTAATTTATCCTCTTTTCCATCAGCCTCTTTGTAATCTCATCGTACTTTCCTCTTTATCGCAAAACGATGGGAGGGATCTTATCCCTCCTCTGCTGAGTTGCACGGGTGGCCTGCGACTGGTGGACTGTAGGGGTGGCCTGCGTCTGCTGGGCTCCGGGGGTGGTCTGCATCTGCTGGGCTGCAGGGGTGGTCTGCATCTGCTGGTGGCTGTGGGGGTCCTGCTGCCTGGTGGGCAAAAGAATAGCTTTACCATGAATGATTCCCTTACTGGAGGACAGACGCCTGACTCTCCTTCTCTTCCGTCGGCCATTTGGGCTTTGAAAGGCCTCGCCGTCAGAGGAGTTGGGTAGCAGGTCCCTGTCCTCCTTTAGGGGTGTTGAGGAAGTTCCCGCCTTAGCGGGTCCCTCAACGATACCGTCGCTGTCGCTCGAGGACATCCAGGAAATATTCTCGATTTCCTCCTGCTGCTCGGCGGCTGTTTTGGCGGCCAAAAGTTTTTCGGCTCTGTGCGCTCTGGATTTCCAGAACTCCGCCTGTTCCAGCAAGGTCTTCACTTGCTGCTCAGGGGACTCGACCCTTTTGCGCAGCTCCTCCTGCGGCGGCTGCTCAGGCCCCATGGTACCGTGGACCTACAGAAAATTAAAAACCTGGGAACAGAAAATATTAGAAATAAATTCAGTCACAAATCGTAAGACACGTGATACGGGCAAAGCACTTTTTTGCGTTCGAGCAGTGTAACTATGCAATTGCACGTGTCGATCGCTTCAAAGCAAGTTAGAGACTCCTTGATTATTATACCGTGAGAATTGGGAGGTGTTATAATGACCTCGTCACGCGATACTTTTACACTTCACTTTCACTCCTTCAATTGTGGCCGTGGCTAACTCTTACGGGTTGGAAACAATGAGCCTCACAAAAAACAGCGTACATCGCCTGCAATGCTCGCAGCGAGCTATGGAAAGACAAATGCTGGGGCCAGTTTGATAGATCATATGCGGAACGAAGAGATTAGAAGAAGAACCGGAATAACGAGTATAACCGAGAGAATAGCCAGATAGAGGAAAGTGGCAGTGGGCAGGACACGTGGCCAGGATGGACAACAATAGATGGACATCTAGAGTACTGAAATGGAGACCTGTCGTATCGGTAAAGGCCCGATTACTGGAAAACAATTCTGCTGATAAATATATGCGTGCAAAGCAGGAGCGCACGTGTTTTGCAGGGGAATCCAATTTTACTGGGAACCCATTTTTGAGCTGATTAACAATTGC
>NW_026018165.1:6746837-6749374 GCF_020466585.1 Dendroctonus ponderosae | reverse complement strand
ATTGTGTGCTTAATTTAGCCGGGGCCCACCTGATTGCAGCGAGCGGTTTGAAATATCAAATTAATTGTGTATCGAATTAAATATGCAAAGAAAATAAAATAAAGTATTTTCAGGTTTGATTTTTCTATGGATGTCTATGAACGCGTGTGAGTTCGTAATCGGTTAATTGGAATTATGATGAGAATCGGAAAAGTAGTAAAAATATATCATCAGGGTATTACTAATTACTGTCTATTTTATATTAAATAGTTAAGTATAGTAAATGATTTGTCTACATAAAATAGTTAAAGGAAGTGCTAACACAGGGTGTCACACCGGGAACCGCCGCGATCGATTCTGGCAAACTGTAATTAGGGGGAATCTCAAAATTGGACAGTCTGCCAAGTCATTGGGGGCAAACGGTCTAAAATTCTTTCAAGATGGCCGGTATAACCGGAAGTAGGTATCAACTTGATTATTTTAAATGGAACACCCTATATATTCTTACATTTTTAAATTGCACTCCAAATTCTAAATATATTTCATGTATAATCTCCTATACCTAAGTCTAACCGTTTTAAATATATTTGAAATTTTATGTAAAAAATGGCAGTTGCAGCCAGGGACCCGCACCGGAACCGATATGGACACAAAACCGGAACGGTACCGTTTTTTTTTTGAACCGCAACCGTAACTGAACTCATATTTGATATTAACACACTGTTAGGTGCTGAACCGGAACCGAAATATTTTACTTCGGTCTTTTTTCGGTTCTGCTTGAAACATTTGAAAGAAATTACTGTACATTTTACAAGCAAATGAAAATAATCATTTATCCTATAGTTCTTGGAATCGTTTTAATAGTCGGCGCAGCGACGCCGGCAAAGGAAGGATAACTTGAGTACCTAATATCCTACCGATTAATTGCCACTTCACTGCGCAATTTGGAAATGAAAAAGTTGGCATCCTCGACATTTACAAAACAAAAATAACTCTATACGGTTACAATATATGCGCTTACTGATGCCTACAATTATGGGTCGAAAAATAACAAATGTTGCTCACGGGCAGTTTGACTTTATTAAAATAGAAGATAAATCTGTTTGCAAATAGTGTCAATAAAGGTAGATAATTGGAAAATGGACGATAGAGAAGTTATGCTATTATTGACCATTTTTGCTAGAAGGACATTCAACTTGGGAACTTTAATATATTTGACAACAGCCCAACATATCAAATTTTTAAAATAACTGATTTAAATGTTATGAAATAGTCCACAATTTTGCTTGAAAATTTTAAATTTAGTTTAAATTTAACAACAGAAGTAGTCTTTTTTTACTAATAGCGATTGAAACAATCCTAAAGACAAAACTACTAAAGAATCGGAATTTAAAAAAATGAACTGAATGTTATTGCTCTTCTGAATGTAGAAATTTTACTTAAACAAATATTGTCGAAATTAATTCGTAGTATTTAAATGAATAAATAGCTACTACAGAATTTATTTCCGATAAATGTAATATAGAAAAAGATTTTACTTAATTAGCATTTAAGAATAAAGCAACTAAATTTTGAAATAGAACTAGAAGACTTACTATTAATTAGAGAACTTCCTAATATAGTAAGTAAACCCGAATAATATATAAACAGGTTTACTATAGCCGAAATTCACTATAAAACATGCTTTTCCACACTATGTGTTACTAAATCTAATTTTAAATTATTTATTAATCCCCATGCAGGTATTTGAATAAAAGAAATAAAATTTATTAATAAAACAAATAGAAAATGGACCCAATCTTGTGATATACCAAATAATCAGATATTTTATTAAGCACATGTCTAGTGCAAACGCTGAAGCTTTAGTAATTATTCGTTCATTTTAATCTATAAAAAATAAAAACAATTATATTTTAGACCCGATCTTACGTGGTAAACCGGGCAAAACCTCGAAACATTCACTGTAAGCAAGTTATTAAAAATTTCGATATATAAACTAGATTCATTTTACCCAAAAAATCAGAGTAGTTTTATCGGACAAAATCTTTTTTCCTTATAGGAAAAATTAACCCTAAGCCGGCTCACTACACAACTCCACGGTATTTAGTTACCACAACATTTACATAGTTTAAATATACGTCCACCACACTATATAAATTACTGCTGTTAAAATCACAATTAATTCATTACAAAAAAAATAAGTATTCTCACCCATTGTAACTGTACGAAAAAAAGATATATTCAACGGGAAGGAAAAATAACTGTAGAAAAAACTCAGAAAACAAAAATTCTTTGCAATATATTCATTTTTGAAGACACTGTTTACTCATTAAACAACATTCCGTAAGCACCCAGAGCAAGAGCCAAATCTGCTTGCTCCCAGAAGCGATGGTAGGTGATGGTGGGGGCTGGTCCACCGTTCAAATAAGACTCCAGCTGGCTCCAGTTGGGATCGTTCTTGTACCATGAACGAATACTAATGAAGGTTGACGAAGAGTTTATGTAATCTCCATTGGGGTAAGCTCCGGACCATCCAGATATCGGGATATATACCTGTA
>NW_026018165.1:6725537-6745838 GCF_020466585.1 Dendroctonus ponderosae | reverse complement strand
TCAGCTGGAGGCTCATCATAAGCATTGTTCCAGGAGTTAGTTACGCCACCACCTAGAGGACCTTCACTGGTCTGAACCCATTTGTACAGTTCAAGTTGTCTTTCCAGAGAATTTTGCCAGTCTTCTACAGCAGATGCACTTTTTGGCCTAAACAATAATGTCTAAAAAACTGTTTGCGTAGAAAATAATATTTACCTTAAGTTAGGGTCGTTGACAAGCGCGTAAGCAGCCATGGGATTTTGGTATCCAATATGTCCCTCTGAACTGGCCTTTCGCCAGGAATATGCTCCAGAAGAGTCAATCGATCCTCCCCATCCAATATACCAGGAAATCAAGTAATGGGCGCTACTTTTGCCTTCTCCACCAGGACAGGCAGTTTTGCCGATACAGTTTCCTACCTAGAAGGAACAGCAATGTTGTATAACAGGAGACAATGTGTGCAACCCTCCATCAATACCTGCTTGAAATGCTTGTCAAAAAGTGTATATCTCAGATAGTCTCCCAACTCTGAGGCTTTGGACAAAGTTTCGGAAATATCGCCAAGTTTTCCTTGTTCCGTTGCCCACTGTGAGGCCCAGAAGGCTGCTAAAATAGATCGAGCATCAGCGTCCGGAGCTGCACTGTATCCCCAATTGGGAACAGAAGCATACCACTAAAATTGTTGCTCATTGCATTAGGCAGCTTTGAAATTAAAGATTCTTACCGAAAAGCCAACATCTCCACCATATTTGAACGTGTCGCAAGTAGGATAGGTGATTCCTTGCCAAAGTGACCCGGGCCCGTTATTAACAAAGGAGGGCCCAGGTTCCGACGGACCTTCTTCGCATTTACCCTAGAAGCAGAGGTCGGATAATTAATCTAGCCAGATCACCCAAAACTAAAATAATTACTTGCACATTTCCAAATCCATAAACATTGTCTACATCCAAAAGCCAATGCATAACTCGCAGTCTACTGTCTCCATAAGATGAAGTTAATTCAGCACCAAGAGGATCGATGCCAACAGTAACACCGTTACTCTCACCACCAGCTTCTGGGTTGTATCTAAAACACATTTGCAATATAAAAAAAAATGAATGCTATTCAAAGTAATATTAATTACTTTTCGTTGTTGTATTGGACTTCTGGAACGTAGTAACCGTCAAGAACGTCCCAGGCTTGGTTGAAATGCGAAAAGTCACCAGATATGGCTCCATACATAGCTTTCAGCCAAAGATTGTAACTAAAACAAAAAATTGTCTATGACAGAGATTAATTTATAGTCGCAATATTTATATTTGATAATTTCGACTCAAAAACATGACATCGAGAAAGAGTTAATGCCGCATAATTACAAACACTTATGTTTACAGTTTTCCTAAAAAAATATGCATTGATTAACACCTAAAAAGTGCGTGTACGTGCTTACGTAGGCGAATGTTTAATAAGTTTTAACAGTTAAATGTACTGATTAATTTTCTAAGAATTTGTTAGCAGTAAATACATGAATTGGCGTTACAGTTTTGCATATCTGATAAGTTTACGTGTTGAAAAAAAATATAAGAAAGATTACATTAACGACAAGAATCGCACAAAAAATAGAAGCCACATTTCCAATTAATTAACTGATACATAGTTCTTAAATTTATGACCAAACCTATCGGTTTGTCGAGTTTTAAAATTTAGCTTATATATACTTTTTTGCATTTATAATCGTAAGAAAATAATCTGCTATTAAGTTTTTAATATTTTCTGTGATCCGACTAATGTTTCAACCCCTTTATGACCGTTTAAGGAAAACTGTATAATTTCATATAAGAGCTTAGGAGCTATTTTTTCCATATTTTTACACGTTTTGCAATTCCATGTTTACAACTAAGCTAAGTATAAAAACCCTAAAACTAGTAATAAGTGATAAGTAGCGTAAATACACTTAAACATTCTTATGTAAAATTAATTTAAAATATATTTGATACTCGCAGACAACAGAGATTTATACATAAAAAATCTCGGGACGTTTTTTGAAAAGTTATCTACATTACTACAAAGAGTGTTGGACAACATTTCTTAAACACTTGCTATAAAATGAAAATAAGTGTCGATACAGTTCTTCAGCTTTTGCCAATGTGTTCCTCCCCAAAAGCCTTAAAACAAATCAACCGAATATGTTTTGATATTATATTTTTGTCATACTTTAATTGAAAATTTTATATGTTTTCCGAAATAATAATTAGCTGAATTATTTCAATAGCAAATGTCTTACCGACCTTTAACATGTTGCAATCGACAAAATCCACAATGAAAACGATTTCCGTTAAATTTTTTACAGAAGAGAAGTATTTTGTGATGTCAAATAGCATCCAACTTACTTAGATTCACAAACACACTCATCTTTGGCAAAACAACTTAAAATATTCATATTTTTAAGTTCTTAGGTACAGTTCTAAATTTCGGTATAGACTTGATGTGTATTATTATTACAGTGTTGATGTGTGAAAATAATAAGGTAAAGTTTTAATTTTAATGCTATAAGTCCAATAAAAAATATATTTCTAGAAATTAACTTTTCAGACAATCTTATTTAGGACAAACATTTTGAATCAAGCTCCATAAAAAAATTAAATTTCATATTCCAGAGCCTTAAAACGGTTTAAACTGGAAATTATTAAAACCACTAGATTCGTGTAGACATATCCTGAATGTATATTAATTTATAGTTATAAAAAACAAAACCTCATCATTCAAATAAGTTTTTTGTATAGTATTTTTTTAAATCCACCATCCATGCAATATTTAAAATCAATCTCATACACCAGGATCCAAATCTTATTACCCGAAAACACAAAAGAACCAACAATCAATTTACTAATGAAAAATGAGCAATTTTAAAAAATAACAGATAAAATAATTTGTATTTATAAGATAATAAAAAATAAAAGCGTATTTATTGTTTAATTTCTAGCAAAGAACATGAGGAATATTTTCCAACACAAAATTGTGAGGAAATGAAGGCCCTAGATATACGATATATACAAAAATGTGAAAGTAATTAAAATGAATGAGGGACAAGACTATACAGTTAAGACTAAAAATAAAGTACCTTTGAGCTTCAGAATCAGTTTCGTGACCATAGTCAATACTAACAATCATCAAAGTCTCAACGCTGTGATAAGGAATTCCTTCCTTAGAAAAGTAGCCGCTCTTAGAATCTATAATGGTGTTGTAAAGCGTCAAGAAACGCTCAGTGTATTCGCCTCCTTGAGCCATCACGGCCACAACCAATAAAATGGCCAAGGCAGAAATGAACTTCATGGTGGAAATCTGTAACAACCTAAGACACAGTTAACCAAATAACACCAATAAATTTAATTAAGATATGCTTTCAATCCCACCTTCTTTAGCTAAGGATATTCATATACGTCTAAAGGTCCAGTTGGAGTGTCTACCTATTTATATAATGGCACTACACGTATTTTATTTACTTTCTCCTTCAAGTATCTTATCAAGTTCTTCAACTGATTACTTAGGTGCATTATAGGTTGTACTTTGTTATTTTCGATTTCGAACGTAAGCACTCAAACTATCCGAAAACACGATACTGTTTTAAATACTCCAATTAGTAAGTGATATGCTTGGTTTGATACTTTAATAAATTGGAGAGAGGAATATAATTGACATTTAATAAAAAACAGCCAAATAAGGAACCTAAGAATGAGTAAATCTGTGGTATTTTCAGTGGAAATCAGAGTGGGCGACATGAGTATGGAGCTGGTTTCGTCATAAAAGCGCAGCTTATAAACAGTGTTCTGCGCTTTGAACCCATAAGTGATAGACTCTGCTACATCCGAATAAAGGCATATTGGTATAACATATCCTTATTATCAGTATATGCTCCTACAGAAGACATGAACGAAGTCACTAAGGACTCAAGCTGAACTCGCGCCCGGGGCACAATAGGTTTTTAGCGCCCCTCTATCCTCATTCGAAATAATTCGACCAAGCAATTTTTTATTTTGCGGATCATTTAGCGCCCCTTTGTGAGTAGCGCCCGAGGCACGATGCCTCCCTTGCCCACCCCTCGCTACGCCACTGTGATAGTACTATGCGGGTATTTCAACGCAAAAATAGGCAAAGAACTTAATGCCGATAATAGGTAGGTCAACATAGCCTTGACAATATATCCAATGACGACGGACAAAGACTAATATAATAAGCATCAGTTAACAACATGCTAATAAAAGCCACAATCTTCCCTCATAACGACAGCCATAAACAAACCTGGGTATCCAACGTAGAAGGAGATACAGATAAATTTCTGGTAAAAGCCAAACTTCAAATCAGAATATCGAAAAACCGAATAACTAATCAAACCACAAACTACCGAATCCAGAATAAAAATATGAACAAGAACTGGAACAGAAATTCATTTGGAATGAAAATCGCACACTGGATGTTGACGGTTTTTTTCTTTTTTGGTGAGCTTTGGGAACTGCTCTCTTACGCACACCCAGAGCTGATGATCTGGCGTTCTGGGCTGTGAGACAAGTCTTAGTCAAGACAGACAGTCTTAGTCGGAAAGCACGGGAGATGACTTTGCCCACTGCTTCATCGCCTTTGATAATGTCCACCGCAGTTGTGGACGAAACGTCAGGAAGAAATTCCCATAGACCACGGCTTCAAAGCCCGCAAAACATTCCTAAATGTTTAACCGGCCGTGAAAGCCTTCATATTCTTAGAATAAATTCAAAAGGCAGTAAAAAAAAATTTAAACTCAAAAGCTCCTGGATCGGATAACATCCACCATCAGAACTATTAAAGTACGGAGCTGAATCGTTATACCGACAATTACACAAACTAATTATTTTGATATGGAAAGAGGGGACAATACTAACAAAGTGGCAAAAAAGCATCATAATACCAATCCACAAAAAGGTGAGAAGACAAAGTGCTCAAACTACAGGGAAATCTCACTCATCAATACGGCCTACAAAGTCTTAGATAGACTGACTCCAGACTCAGGGAATATCAGGCAAGCTTCAAGAAACTTAGATCCACTATTGACCAGCTTTTTACAGTAAGGCAATTACTAGGAAAAGCATGAGAGTTCAACCGTAATGTCCATTCATAGATTTTCGACAAACATACGACAGCATTGAAAGATCCCAAGTGTGGAATGCAATGGCCGAATATGCAATCTCAATAAAAATCCCAGAAAATGGGCTGTAGAGGTAATTTGTATTGTAAATATAAAGATAGTGACAAATAAAGTTTTTTCGAAAAACGACAAGGATTTTATAATAAAATTGTATATTACTAGGATATTATACAGATTAATTGTGATAAAAGTATATAAACGTACTTTTCAGGATAAAACAACTAAGTTTTTTATATTGCTTACAACACCAAAACAAAGTGTTAAATAACATTGCATTACAGAAGTAATATTACAAGCTACATAACTGTTTTTACATTGCATAATATTATAAATGTTTGCAGTATGGAGGCGCTACCAAGAGAATCACCCTATTATGTTTCATTATTTTGTTCAAACCTTTAGTGTTCATTACAAAGAAGTTAACTATTGCCTTTGATACTGATTAGACATATATGTACTATGATTCCAATTGAAATTGCAACATCCATTTGATTACTTATCTACTGAGAAAATCATTAAAAAATCTTTAGAAATCAAATAATTATCTATTAAATGCATTGATCCTAATACGTTACATCCTAGACGATGTAACTTCGATACGTTGTTACAGTCTAATTTAAACAATAAAGTCTTCTAATAAATTAAAATCACAAAAACACTTTTGACATGTTAAAATAAGGTGATTTTTCAATATCAACGTTGCCTGACCCTGTTTTAATGCCTTTTCGACACTTTATTTTACGCCTGACGCGCGTTTCGATAGGTACACTACATTGTTAAAACTCATTTAAACCGTTGGTTGAAAGAGTATTGTACTCTTTCAATCAACGCTTAAATGTGCCTGTGGAAGGTTTCAACGCGAAAGAGTAGTGAATGAATGTTCGATACTTAGGGTATTTTGTACGTCTGCAACTATTCCGTGAAAAATTAACGGACGTTTACGACCGCTTAATTTGCAATTGACATTCTGTAACACTTTTGTCCGTTAAAAATATAACCTAATTCCGTTAAAAATATCGGCCAACCGCTTATGTTTAATGATGATTTGATCTCAAATATAAGTGTTTAAAGAAGTTGCTTCAGTACAATTTTTGAAGTGGCGTTTTACGATATTGGTGGAGAAGTTCTGAGAGAACAAATCATCGAAAATGATGAAAGGTACTGTAAAATGTTGTCCTTGCTGTTTGATCTGCTAAACAATTTTTCTGCACAGTATGAAGAGTAACTTCGTCTACATTATAGAAACCTTCGAGACACCAGTAAATTGAAATACATTTTTTGATTTAACAAAAATTCAACTAGAATCATAATTGACTTGATAAGCCAACACATGCCAGATCTTAAAAGAAGTACAACAATTTCAAACCCAACAAAAATATTAGCTACTTTACGTTTTTATACCACTGGAAGTTACCAAGGAACTACATAGCAAGGTTGTACAATAACTATGAGTCAACAGAGCATAAGTCGATGCATTGCCGAAGTTACAGACGTAATTTACTCGCATTTATGGGAGAACTGGATTGTATTTCCAAATCTTCCACTGACTGCATGTTTTTGGTGGTCCAACTTTATTTAATTAATTTGTATGTGTTTGCCACAGACTTTTTATTTGATGGTAATTGAGTTGGTCTTGTTTACCATGCATGAATATCAAATTTTCCTCCAAGAAATTTATGATAAGTGCCTTTTGGACTTTTGTAACTAACTATATTCAAAATCGACAACGGAAATGACAAAACAATCTAAACGGCCAGTCTTGAGGCAGATACGAGCTCGAGGGTTTACTTTAGACAATTTCAAGTTAACATTATAAATTTAGGGTGGATTTCGATGTGGCCACTTACTATTATTCAAAAACTTTAACGGACTCCGCTAAAATATATTTTATTTACAAGTCGATTGCGATATAACGGACCGTTAAAAATTTAATTTTTGAAGGCCCTTAATTTTTAACGGAATAGTTACAGAATAGGACCCTTAGTCATACAAATGTATCACCTTATATTAAAATATCATTAGTCTACCAGAGACCATGGCAAAACGTAACTCACAAGTTAGTAACAACATTTATTTTAAAGTGAGTGCTAGCTCTAAAGCTGCTAATCGTTTAAGTAGTTTGTGCCCAATCTTAAAAGAATGGGGTAACAAATGGAACAAACAGGCCCTTTCAAATGAAAGGGTGTGTTAATTGTTTCCTCCAATTACTGTATTATTAAGTACCTTCAATTATTTGTTTTCCATTGATAAATATCAATGGAAAACAATTAATCGGGGGTAGAATTCGACAAGCATTAAAGAGAATTTTTGTAAAAGAAAAGATGCTTTAGTGGTAATCTTTGAAAAAGTTACCTAGGTTTTACGAGTAGTAATTATTATTGAATCACCTGAGTTCGTTTATTGAACGTCTAGTTGCTAAAAAACATGTGCTTTCCCTTTTATCAAATTTGTAACTATCAATTTGCCTTTGATCTAATAAAACTGAAAGCCCAACACCAGTTAACAAGATAGATTAACAGGTTGGCGCTAACAAGTCAACACTTACTATAATGGACTTAACTATCAGAACATTTACAATAATCTCATACGGACCAATTCCATATAATAAAATTATAACATGTATGTATATTATGTACAGTGCAGTGAACAAGTGAAGTAATAAACTTCTCATGGAACATTGATTGATAGTTCTCGACCATCAAGATCTGAGAGCACCAATCAACATCAATAACTATCCCAGATGTGGCCAATCACTCAATTAAATTTACTTGAGCACTATCATAAGTTGACCACACAGTTGGTAAGTGCATATCACAGAAAATAACACATGTTCTGGATGTTGAATCGTTCATACTTCAGTTGAAAACTGGATGATTTAAAAATATATACGGACATATTGCATTACCATTATTATACTCCATCACTTGGAACATCATATGTTTCTACCTACTAACTGAATGTCTTACTGCAAGTTGGTGGTAAACGCGCTTATTCCATTATTGGCCATTTCATCCATGATTTTTGTAACATACGCAGCTACATCAACATCTTTATCCTGAGTGGCTCTAAGTATAAACGGATCCTGCAATAATTTGTTGTATTTCGGCCGCAGGTTTTCCTGCTTAATCAGGCAGGTGTTAACAAAATTGATGAATTCGGCAGTAAATCGATTGGCATTGGCTGATAGGCGAGGAGGATCCCCATGAACAACTTCATGAAGTTGATCGAACACGCTAGACCATGTTTTATAAGGAAAATGACCAGTAGCCACTTCCATCAAAGTGATACCCAAAGACCACACATCACTTCGCACGTCGTAGCCTTTAGCAGTTTGAGGATCGATACGTTCAGGCTTAAAAACAAAATCGAAAAATCAATAATTGCATTATTCAAATTATGTAATCACGGGTTGCACTTTGTTATCCACCTACCTGTAAATTACGTTTTTGCAAATAAGGATATTGGTTATTTATGAAAGAAATTGAAACAAATTAAACTCCGCAATACCAGTCCCAAGTCTGGGAAAGAATCTGAAAACCTGGGACAATACGACCATTTCTATAGCGGAAAATAAGGAAAAACATACACAACGAGGAGAATCCATTTTGGTCAACAATAAATTTAGAAAATTTATTACCAACTGAGAAGCTATAAACGAACGGCTGATAAAAATTAATTATAACAATTAAAGGAGTTAGACTGGCGATTTTTGGAATATATGCAATAAACGATGATGACAACGTAACCGAAAAAGACAAGTTCTTCGAACAATATTAAAACGAAATATTAACAGTCAGCACATATAGAGAAATTGTTATATTGGGAGACATAAACAGCAGAACAGGTAAAAAGTTTAATGATCTGACGGTGGGCCGATTCGGAGAAGAGATTGTTAAAGACAATGGAAACCGATAAAATGGCTTTTTCCAACACAGGGAAATACAAAGATTCACCTAGACCAAACCCTCCCAATATCTCAAATCAGCAATCGATTATCTTATTACTAGACAAAAGACTAAACTAAAAATCCAAGACGTTAATTCAAAGCAGAACGCGGACCAACATGCGGAAGTGATCACTATATTCTGGAAGCCAAAATTCTCTTTCCTTATCAAGGCCAAAATCTTCACCAACAACTTCTGAAAGACACAGGGATAGAAGAAATTGATCACTGCAGATACAACCAATACCCTCACATGTGTGAGGTATTGACGAAATTCTTTTTTTATTTGCATGTCCCGTGTATGCTATTATGTATGAAACAGAGATATTACATTCAAATGACCGCCGTATCCGAGAGATCCAATTTTCTATGACTCTGCCGCATAAATCCGGCTGGATTTGAGCGATGGCCTGGGTTATGTTAACTTTGAGGGCGTCGGTTGATTACGAGCCTCTAAAGGAGCCACCTGAGAATCGATTAAAAAAAGAACAACTTTTAGTTTTAAAATTAAAAAAATATATACATTCCGCCACACCCTGTATAACATCATCGTAAAAAGTATTGTTATGTACAGTTCAGAAGTCGATTATCTGTCCAATCAAAGACAGAACACAGAAAATGCTGTCCGCTATAGAAATGGAGTATTGGAGAAGAGCAGCAGGAAAATTAAGAGGTCCTGCTTTTGCAGGAACTGTTACTTTGTCGTCACGTTTTGTTAGGGGACAAAATCCTCACAAAGTCTGCGAAGTCGCTTGTACAGGGGACTATGGGTAGGGCGATCGTTTGCTCTAACTGACTGACGCAGAAATAACTCGAGCAGTTAAAGTAGATGACGGCTGACTATAATTATTATTATTATACAATGAAAAATTAATTCTCATTATGGATTTCCGGGCCTGCCCCAGCATATGGATAGTTTGGCCGATGCTCACATTTTTTATAGTATTTCCCGGAAATCTCTAACTTGGTTTATTGCAGTTTCCTCCACAAGTAGCACAGAACCAAACAAGCAAAACATACAAAAAAATAAAGATATAAGTAGGTATATTATCTATGAGACGCGTGCTTAAGTCGCGCACAACATCTATTCGACACCGACTTAATCACGCGACTACAAAACTCTGATATGCCAAAAAACAGGAAAAAACACTAGTTGTAAAGTCGGCACTTGGCATGCCTTCGTTTCATTTAAGCGTTTTGTTGGGGTCACCCTATATATATTAAAATCGACATAAATAATTTACTTACCGCCATGTAAGGTCTACAACCAGCGTCTTTGGTCTTGGCTATTGAATCCACCAACTGACCAGAGATGCCAAAGTCACATAATTTTATGTTTCCTAAAAAAATACAAAAATTTCTAGTTTACATACACCCAAGTCTGCAGGAATTGGTAATAGGTCCAGATGTAAAGTAAATCAACAAACCATTCTTGTCCAACAGGATGTTGCTTGGCTTTACATCCCGATGGATGATTTTCAATTCTTCCTTTAAATAGTTGAGAGCTTTAACTGTGGCCAAAGCTATTTTCCCGAGAATAGGTTCGGGTATGCTGTCATTCAGTCTTTCATAAATGAATTTATAGAATTTGTCTAAAGAAGTGTCCATTAACTCCATGCAAATCCAACAATCGCCCTGTATATAAAAAACACGTTTTTACACTATAAAAATTAAGCGTTTAAATTCTTGCCTCTTTAAACAGTGCCCCATAAAACTGTACAATGTAGTTGCATTCGTTGCTTTTCATTACAACATCCAAGTCCATTAAAAGTTGCTTTTGTTCCTTTTCATCAACTGTTGATCTTATCCGTTTGACAGCGATTGTGGTGTTTGATTTACGGTGAATCATCTTATTTACTGTTCCAAAACCGCCGCGTCCTTATATAGAATAGCGCAAATGTTAGGACATTATTTTTCTATGGCTAAGCATTTTATTTTACCTATCTCTCCTAAGTCCTGCAGATCATCTGACGTAAAGTCGTAAGTAGTTCCTGCAATTTTTAGCTTTCCAGTCGCATTCATTGAATGGCACATCTTCAATTTGGCTTCTCTGTAAAAAACGACAACGTTCCAAAATATCAATAATTATAACGGTTATCTGCGCTATTGTTAAAAATAATAATAAAATATATAAGATAAGAAAACTTTCACATGCAAAAATCAGAGTATCAACAATAGGGCTTAGCGTATATCTTTTTTGCAACTAAATAAGGTCTTCATAATATATATTCGTTCCTTGAGAGTCTAACAGAATCAATTTATATTTTCCCAATAATTGTGCAATGTAGTATTAGATAAAATATAAAGAAAATAAATCATCTACTTTCCAATTCCAAGTCACACACAAAAAAACCACACAAATTCAAGCACAACAAAATATCTTTACCTTAAACGGCTTCTATCAACTTGACGAGTACTGTAAAAATACATCAAATTTTATCAAATTAATTATAATTTAAATAACATTTCGTCTTAGTGAAAATGCTCTTAAATTTGAATTCCACCTTACATACTTTTTAAAGCAAAAGTAATTATGAGTCCC
Source organism: Dendroctonus ponderosae (assembly GCF_020466585.1). Classification (NCBI taxonomy): domain Eukaryota; kingdom Metazoa; phylum Arthropoda; class Insecta; order Coleoptera; family Curculionidae; genus Dendroctonus; species Dendroctonus ponderosae. The sequence goes on along the minus strand of NW_026018165.1, from coordinate 6,734,219 downwards.
ATACAGGTTAGACAAGTACAGCCTATGCAAATTCTAATGAGACAACGAAAAATTTGGGGTGCAATTCAAGCATGCCACCGATGGTTAACTGGAATTTTTATTTAATTGGATTTTTAACACTGTCTCAAAAGATAGCAGACCAAGGCCTAATTGCTCATTGTCCTGCTCCAGTAAATTTCACTTACGCAGTTCGTGTAATTGCAGGATCTTTTGGCTTAACTGTGACAGGCAGGCACATTTTTGGCCTACTGGAAGTAGCCGCTAATCCACCCTTATCTGCGGGCTGTCCACTTCCCAAACGCATTGGGAATGAGTTTGATAAACTCGTTTGCGGAAAATCCATTTTAAGAAGAGTTTGCTTTCTAGGCCCTGAAAAGAAGTTTCAATTGATTCAATCAATAAAATGGGGTCAATAAATTTTACGTGTAAAAAGAACTAGTAGTAAAAATCAAATGATTTGTCTAGAATAATAAGAGATCTAGCTTGTAAGGGGACGACCCTTTTTTTAAGTAAGGAAATAACATCCACTTAAGCTTATCCGTATGAAAACGATTTGTAAATGAGTACGAACACGATTAGTTTGGGTCTATTGGTCTACACTTGAAGCATCAACACTTATTGTAGTTAACTATTTATACCTATAACTTAGTAAATTATGTGATTTGTCGCAATAAATATCCTACTAGAAGACAACCTAGCCGTGGAGTTCTGCGAAAAGCCCTATTTCGTTTTAGGCAGACTGGAAATGTAGGATACACGAAAAGAATGAAAAAGGAATTTATTGTCAGCGAAGATCAAGAAATTGATGTGATTGGTGGTAAATCCACAGGTTAATATAGGAAGCCAATGATCTTAGTGTAAGCCAAAGATCAGTAGTTAGGATTATATCATCTGTACCACATCCACTTAACTCGAGAGTTTCATGGAGATGACTTCAATAATAGAAGACATTTCTGCAGTTAGTTACAAGTGAAAGTTAATGACAATATATCATTCCTGGCTGAAATTTTATTTACAGACGAAGCCCAGTTTCGAAGTAATGGAGATGTAAATAGACATCATTTGCATTATTATAGTACATCAAATCCACAATAGGAACCGCGACGAACCGGAATAAATGTATGGGGTGGAATATTGAGAAGGCATTTCTTTTTCGAAGGGAACTTAAATGACGATATGTACTTGCAATTTTTAACGAATGAACTCAAGAACTATGTGGAGAAAGTTTCTCTGAATATTCGGCCAAATATTTGGTTTCAACATGCCGGCGCTTCCCCCCACTTTGCCCTTAATGTGCGTAACTTGTTATATCGATCATATCCTCATAGACGGATAAGAAGGGGCGCCGACATTCATTGGCCAGTCAGATCACCTGATCTCACTCCTTGTGACTTTTCTCTTTGGGGACATGTCAAAGAAAAGGTCTACCAAGGTTCCTCCAACTGACCCCGAGGATATGAACTAGAGAGTCAGACGAGTGTTAGATGCGCAAACAACGTTATATGATTAGAATTATGCCTCAGGAAAAATGGCAATACATTTGAACATTTGCTTTAATATACTTTTAAAATTATATCGTTTATTTTGGAAAAAAAATAATAAAGTTTACTGTTGTTGCGTTCCCATATTCAAATGTCGTGATGTCCAAAACCATTAAATTAATTCACATAGTATGTTATACAAAAAATACATACTTCGAATTCAATGTAGAACCTGAATCTGGATTACAAAGTGGGCAGTTTCATTAAAAATTAAAAAAACTAAAGTTGACTGTCATAACTTTATTTTGAGCTACTCGGTATAGTTCAAAGTAACAGAAACAAATACTTTTCGACAACCACAACACTTTTATATGAACGTTTTTTTTTCAGTCGCTATTTCTGTATAATCTAAGAGGGGGGTCTCGCTTCGCTGACTCACCCTGTGTTATCATTAAAATGTATGTCTTTATTTCCTAATATTACCCTTGTTCCACATATTATCAAACTTTTTATTGATTTAAATAACCGTTTGGATTAATGGATAATTTTGTTCAGAACGCCATTGTAAAAATAAGCTTGAAATCGCCTACATATGTTCGGAAATTTTTCAAATAAAATCTGCAGCTTGTGACAATAAGTCTTAGATTGAAAAGAAAAATAAAGCCATAAATTTGAATTAGGAAAAGGGATGCAGACAAAAGTAAGAACGGCAGGAGCCGGTCTCTGCTAACAAATGAAAAAGATGTATCGGTGCCGGCGCCAGTTCCCATCCGATGCCAAAATTTTATCTATTTTTTGGAAAAATTTTAGTCTGTGTATGTACAAAACAATCTAGTCAGTTCTTCGCCCACATTTTTCTCCTTGTTGACAACAAATACAATTTTGGGTGCCTCACTTTACATTTCTGTAAAACGAAATGAGCGTGTAAAACTACAAATTTTCGTTCAGTTTATTTGCTCAAATTTGGCTTGTGCAAGCCAGTATGTGCACATGGCTTGAGCGTGTAAATCCACTTTTAGACAATTTTGCATCAAATAATGGTTTGAGGGTAAATAGAAACATTTTGAAACGAATAAATTAAGAGCTATATAAAAAAGAAGCTGCTATTCATAGAACAAGATATATTTTAGGCAATTAATAGTAAATATTCATAGTTCCCTTGATGAATATTAATTGCCTCTAAGAGCTAATTAAAACAACAAATTGTCCTGCGGGCAATGTATATTCAGTGTGTCATTTGTGACTGTTATATGCATATACCGTTTTATTTTACAATAAATCTACCAAACAGCAATGAGCATTGCTCGCACTGATTTATTTAAATACCGATGCCTATACGCAAACATAAGCAGTAGGGATTTGAGCAGCTATTTTCCCTAAAACTAAATTTTGGCAAAAGGATATTGATTTTTGCCCGTCCAGCAACGGTATAGAGGGAGATGTTAGGAATGCAAACTAAGATTGCTTCCTTCGTTATTGTATGGAAAAGTGATCAAATTCAATGAGTGAAAAAAGATCGAAAACTGACTTAGAAAAGTTGCAAATAAAGAGATTATCTATAAGGAGAGGATATTGTTTACTTCGACCGCCAAAGCCTTATAAACTAGAAAATTCTCCTTCCTGTTTCTGTATCAGCGCTTCTAGCGTCTTCCATCGAATTTTATAATATTTATCTGAACATGTTTAACAAAATCTGCCAATTGCTTTCAAATTTTGCAACTAAAGGCCATTAACAAAATGAAATCAAGCAACAATATTTAACCAGCAAAAATCCATCCCTTACTTTGAACTATACATCAATATTTAAATGCTTTATTGTATTAATCTAAACAGTCCACAGGGTGATAAAAGAAAACTGTTACCAGCTGAAATATTTTGTTTCCTCAATTTCACGGTTTTTAGCAAATATAAGAAAGAGTAAATCCAAAACTTGGAAGACAGTTAAATAATAAATTATGGACTTACATTCATTCTCTACAAAGAGATTTGCTATCAGTAGAATTATTTATATTTTGATACATTTGCGTCTGAGATAGGTGCTGAGAGAATATGATAGAATAGAGACATTATTTGAATATTATAAAAGGCCATAATATTTTTAATTGCCTTTTTGATTGCTTAACTACAATTTATATGGTTTTGACCTAAAAATTCACAGAAATAGATACATTTTATGCTGTAAATTATCAATTGTAATTGAAAGAATGAAATCCAAAATTAAATGTCACATAGAATAGAGTTAAATGTCTTCCTAATCAGGGCCCACCCTGATTTTATTTCTGCAGGTCAAATCAAACATTTCTCGATTATGGGTAAAACTGCGTGGTTTTGGCCTAATTTCTTTACTAACATAAATAATTACCTGGATCTGCCATTTTGATAGGAACTTTTATGATCCAGCAAAAACACTGCACTGAGCTATATTAAACTTTCATGTACTGCGTAGTTCCTTGGCTCCAGGAAGGAGCTAATAGACATTCCATAAACAACTTGAAATAAGTAATAAACAATGTTTGATCGGGTTTTCGAAAATTCTTGGAAAATTAGCTGGAAAATTTTGCCAGGAATCTGCACACACTGCAAAAGATGGAACAGATCAAGTTGGTCAAAATAGCATGCGCGATCAGTGACAGAAATGGCTGCGGCTAAAGGTTTGTTTGCGAAATGCCAACTTTTTAAGTGGAATATTCAGGCAATCAGGTGAGAATATATGTTTTTATTGCATTTTTAGTTGTAGAACTTCATGGAAATTTGATTATGGATCAATGGTTACTCGTCAAATGAGCGTATGTGAGCGTTAGATAGTTTTTATTCGCTTAACCTATAAAATATTCTAAAACTCCGGTAGTGCCTAACTGATCGAATCGCGTATAATTTGCCCTTTAAATTCACACACGAATTTCGTACAGAATTTTCTACATTGCTCCATTATAAATAATTTTTATTTTTGATGAAAAATATTTTCAAGAAATTGAAAGAATATGATATTTTTATTACACAAAAGGTGCAAATGTTTATTATAAATAATTGTTATATAATAAATAAAATTTGTAAAACCTGATTTTTATGTTTTGACCGTTTTTTACACACCTATTTCTGTTATTGCTCATCATACGTAATATAAAATTGGCTCATTGTACAAATTAATTAATCGGAAATGTTTGTATTCTAGTGCAGGTATTTTCCAAAATGGCATGGCAATATACCCTAGCTTTTACATAGATCCGATATTCAGAAAAGAAGTTCAACAGGAACTTGTCCAATCTGGGGAAATAGACCAATACGCGCACTTACCAACAAAGCCTGCTGCTAATAACCAAACATGTTCATTGACTTTTGATCCTGATATTTCGTAAGTGTAATTAAAACTACCCATTCATTGAAACATTCAACCATATCTTTAATGTAAATTTTAATTTCGAATGGTCGAAAATTGCATGTGACATGCATCTATGCTTTTAAAGAAATGCTAAAGAAACTTTAATTTTGAAGCCTCTTTACCAATTACCTGATGAGAGACGGCCGGAAAAACTTTGCTCGTCAATTAGTTGAAAAATCGTTGGAACAAGTTAAACGAATTCAGCTGGAAAAGTTCCACAAATGCACCTCAGAGGAGGATAAGGCCAAGATTGAGCTCGACCCCAAAGTAATATTTCACCGGGCTGTGACCAATTCCATGCCTCTTTTACAACTTATGCCTGTTAAGAGAGGCGGAGTAAAATATCAGGTAAGATATTTCATTTTCAATAAAAGATTTATTTAATGATAATGATTTAATTTTTCTATTTTAGGTTCCTGTACCTGTTTCACATCATCGTTCGCGTTTTTTGGGAATGAAGTGGCTGATTGAAGCATCCAGAGAAAAAGACAAGAAAACTGTGCGGTTTTGGACGCAATTGGCCAGAGAACTGGTTGATGCCTCAAACAATTCTGGAAGAGTTATACGAAGAAAACAAGATTTGCACAGACAATGTGAAGCAAATAAGGCGTACGCTCACTATAGGTGGAGTTAATTAGATTTAGTATACTTGTCATTAGTTTCTAAATAAACATACATATAATTTCTATTTCGTGTTTTTCTTTTAATTAAAACCATGAAAAATACAGATGTAAAAGATGTAAGGATGTATGAACATTATTTCATAAATCGAATAAAGTTAGAACAACATGGATTTATTAAATAATAAAGAAGCTGCTAGATAATGCGAAAAATGAACTCAATTCATTGAAATGTAATGAAATTAATTCAATTACAATTAAATAACATTTATTGAGGATTTTACAGCTGCAAGTTTGGCAACCTTGCTTATCGGGCTTCCTGTTTTACTTGGTGAAGGAGAGTGCAATAACTAACCCAATTTTGTTTTCGAGTTTAACCTATCTTTTTTGAACACATTGTTATGCGGAAGTGCTGGCTTGTTTGGCCCCTTTTTCCATAATACACTAATTAATTATGGAATTCGATGTACCTGAAGATGTCCCGGTGGGCAAAAAGAGACCACTAGAAGACTCTATCGATGAAGTCGCCCCTAAACAGAAGAAACCGAAGTTGTATTCGGTAAAGCAATTTAGAAAACAGCTCCAATCCACTGAAAAGTTGCAAGGTAATACAGGGTTTCTTTTCCGTGTTCTTTGGGGCAATTTAAAATATTTCACCTCCAAAATATTTTCTTTCAGTGAAAAATTCGAATTAAAATGAAAGAAATGTGGCTAATATTTATTCGAATTTGTAAAGAAAATGCATGCTCATTATCATGTATCAACAATGTAGAAACCATCTTATCAAACTAGCTTTCAGAATGAAGATTCCGATATTTTAAATGTCTCGACAAGTTTTGTCGTTAGAATCTAAAAACTCATAAAAATGTTGCTAATGTGCTACAATGCTTTAAAAAAAGCTCGGTTTTGATAGCCGTAAATTGGCACGTTTGAACTAAATGGTGCTGAATATTCACAGATCCGATTTATTCAACTTTTTGTTTAAATATTTTAAAAGGGCCACATTTATCCTAAACGGTTCTCTTGTTATCCTAAACATTGTTTTCAGTTTCAAGTTTGAAAGGGTCAAATCACTGTTTCCAAAGATCTATCTTGATATGTGATCGAAAATACAACACGTGATATTTTTGAATGATTTATTTTGAATGAACATTTGTATCATGAATCATGAATGGCATCAAATGAAACACACTGTAGTTTTAATCTGTAAAATGTTCGGTTAGAAATCAAATTTATTCATATTTACCTGGGCTTCCGTTTTTCAAAATCCTCTTGGACAGTCTAGTCGGAGCCATCGATCACAATATACATTTTCTCTAGAGAAAAGGGCGTGTTATAGTTGTATGCACATATTTCTATAATTAAGGAAACGTACACTTTTTATTTAGACACGCACTTTCTTTCTGTTTGCATTGGGCTCGCAGTATTATTATAAACGAACAATTTAATTTTTTTCTTTTCGTAATCATCACTAAGAAACTTCATCATCATAATATTCACCCAGGGGACTTGGAATGTTACATACGTTTATCTATTGCACAAAATATTCCTATTCTTAATTAATCACCTAATGTATATTGGTAATGTTGTGTTTGTTTCAGCTTTAACTGAGTTTTCAGCATTGGTGGCATCAAACTCAAAGCATGACTATATTTTTGATTATCTCAAAGATGGTGGAAATTGCCTAGAACTGCTTCAGGCCCTTGAACATGATTCTTCCATACCACCTTCGATTGTTTTCGACATAATTAATCATTTACTTTTGCGAATTAGTGCTAAATATGGACAGTATTATACCTCGGCATATGAATCTTGTAGATACTTGCTCAATAATTATTTATCAGTTGTTCACAAAATGCTTGGGCTGAGTTCATCAAAACAAGAGAGAAAAGTGAGTAAATTAACTAATTAATTGATGACATGTAGTAAATGCAAATGTTTAAATATTCTAGGCCTGTCTTAAGTTGCTCACAGCTATGGCAACATTCTCTTCGAATTTGGCCAAAGATATTTTGCTAAAAGTTAAGTTCCATTCAGCAAATATAGAACTGCTATCGAAGCCCACCGGCGAAAAAAACAGTGTTCGAGACAGCTTTATACATTTTTTAATTGCATTTATGGTTGATAGTGACTGGCATATTTTGTCAATTTTACTTGAAAAAAGTGGACTTTTAACACGTGTTATATCAGGTAAGTTAATTCTGGCTGGTAGTATTTAGTTTGTTTTGTTTGAACTTGTAAACTTGTTGCTTTTGTCTTCATACATAATTAAACGACCTTTTGCAACTTACAACAATAACTGTGTGATAAAAATTACACCAAATTGTTGTATGAAGTAATTGGCTAAATTTGTTCACTAACTTTCACTCGCACTTACGTGTTGTATATTTCTTGTAGGACTTCAATATGATGATGCAGATACGGTTTGCATGATTATAACTGTCATGAAAAATCACATTTTGGAAAACTCATTTGTAAGGAAAACGACGAAAATGCATGTATTTAATACTGCGGTAGTAAAAGATCTTGTGAATTTATATAATTGGAAAGGATCGGATGGACTAAAAGCTATGGAGAAAAACAACAAAACCATCTATGAGGTAAAACACACACTTGTTTGAATCATTTATATTTTCTGGTAAATAGTTAGTGGTTCATCATGCGCCCGTTATATATATTGTTTAATGTCCACAAATTTTAAATAGTTTGATATAAATTCAATTGTACGTACTTTCCTGACTGTGTTTCAATTCCAAAATTAAAATCAAGTCCTGGGTTCTTCAGTCATTTATTTATTGTTCATTTATCAATTTAAAAAAACGTTTCGGTGTTTTCCACCATCATCAGTTTTACTAAAATAACAGGTAGTCAAAAAAAATAAAAAATTTTAAATGTTCTCATTAATCATTGCAACATTTTAAAATATTCTGAGATTAATTGGTCTTAACAGGTGATTAGCTAGGACAATCAATTCTGGGAAGAGACTAGAATTCTTTGTTCAAATGTTCAATTATTTTTACTTACATGTTTATAAAACAACAAAAAATACCAAAGAATCATCGGATAATATCACTGGATGTTGTATCATTATATACAAATATTCCGATAGATTACTCAATAAGTTGTATAAAAAATAAATGGGCAGAGATAAAAGAACATACAAAATTACCCGAAAAAGAATTTATTGAGGCGGTAGAATTGT
>NW_026018165.1:6675807-6724859 GCF_020466585.1 Dendroctonus ponderosae | reverse complement strand
AATGCAAAGAAAAATACCTGAAAGTAAAAGAAATCAATATAAACAGTATTTCGCTTTGTGTTGCAAAATGGACAAAATTAATACTCCAAATACATGCCAAGGCGTAAAGTAGCAACAACGCTACACATGTAAGTAAAAATAATTGAACATTTGAACAAAGAATTCTAGTCTCTTCCCAGAATTGATTGTCCTAGCTAATCACCTGTTAAGACCAATTAATCTCAGAATATTTTAAAATGTTGCAATGATTAATGAGAACATTTAAAATTTTTTATTTTTTTTGACTACCTGTTATTTTAGTAAAACTGATGATGGTGGAAAACACCGAAACGTTTTTTTAAATTGATAAATGAACAATAAATAAATGACTGAAGAACCCAGGACTTGATTTTAATTATAAATTCAATAACAATTTATTAACCATCTCAATATTTAATTTTTAAACTGGTTAATTTTGTTTGTAGTTTTAACTTTGTCATACCGTTTGATACAATTGTGTGGTTTTATTTCAGGTGGACAAAATAGCAAAATCGAAAGTTAGTGAATGTCTTCATGATTTTCTATTGGTTTTGTGTACCTCATATAAATTCGGCTTAATATTCAGTGATCCCCTAGTGGGACTGGGTAAAAAGCATGTGAATGGATTAATGTTTACTGTGTTAGATAGCTTAGATAGGCCCTGGGAACATTCATATGCTAGCGATCTGGTTATAAAAATATGTCGGTAAGTATTTTCACCGGTTTTTTAAATTGTTCCTTTTATTTGGTGAACAGCAATTGACTCTTATTTAATTTTATCAGATCTTGCCCAGACTTGACAAAAGTGATGTGGATTACTCTAAAACCGTTTTTGGAACCAAGATTGACCGAAAAATGGCTAAACGCCATGAGTTTTACCAAAAGATTAATCGACGAGATGAAACCGTCTTGTATCGAATATTGCGCCAAAGATTTGTCTGCTCAACAGGTATGATAATTCTTCAGTTTATTTACTAATTCCGTAATTTAACTTTTAATTATCTTTTTGTGCAGTTGGCGCAAGTTATAGAAGTGTTAGTATCCCCATCTGCCATTTTGAGCGGTCTGATTGATGCTAAACCCATTGAAAATAAAGGCGTCAAAGTCCATATAATAAAATTACTGCGTCATATGCTGGAAAAAATGCTTGAATTTCTAGATCTAGCAAAGAATTGGACTGGCAGAGAAAGTCACACGAAAGTTGCGAATAATTTATCGAACTACATTAGCAAACATTATCCGAAAGCAGAAGATCTACTTGAAGAGTGGAAAACTGTCGACGTAAGTACAGAACAGGAACAGTCGACAGAATCTGAAAAGCGAGATAATTTGGAAGTAATACTTGATATACTTAACTTCTATAAAACATTAGCGCCTCAATGTTTGTCAAATCTGACTGCAAGAAGTTTCGATTTTAAAAACTTCTTATTCAACCTGGCTGACAACTTCGAGGAACAGTCTGATTCAATTGAAATGTTGCAAATCAAGCTCGTTGAGATCTTCGTCGACAGCGAGCAAGCACTTTTCTTACCCAACACTGATGTCTTCGCTTATATTGTGCCAATATTACTGAAAAACTTCCATGCCAGAAAGGAGAGCACTGTTCAAAACGTTCTGAGCAAGCTTCTTCGAAATACCGGCATTTTTGACAGCGGTCTGTACGAAATAAATATTTGGCTTAATGGAATTTTCAACTTCGATACATTTGTGGAAAGTTTCGCCGAAGATTTTGTAGAATTTTTCAAGGACGCGAATGCTAATCTATTGGATTTCCAAAAAGAGTTGTCTCAAATGGCAGAGGATGAAGGATTAGTGAATGAAAACGAGAATGTAATCGAGACTCTAATGAATATGTCGGAGTTCGTCGATTATTCTCCAAGGAAAATAAAACATAGAACGTCATCTGTTGCAGTTTTAGGGCTTTTAAAATATCTGCCAAACTCGAGATCGAAGAGCATAAAAAAGTACGCTGAACTTGTTTTGTTGAATCTTTTTCACAGCCAAACTAGGATTCAAAAGTTCGTATCCGTAATTCAAACGTACTCGGATGTGATCCCTTCAAATGTGTTCAATTACATAACGAATTGGTCTCAACATCAATTTGTCCATTTAGCCAAAGTCAAAGGATCTTTAACGGTGTTTAAAGATATTGGCGATAATTTCCTGAACAAACTGATAACCTTAGAAATGCTCGAGAGTAATGGTTATCCAGATTTACTAGTTGATATATTAAGAATGACGACTTTTTATGTGGCTAACTTAGTTTCAAACAAATCACTTTCAGAAGATATTGCTACTAATTGGATAACGGTAGTGGACTGTATTGTGAAAGACCATGTAAATCTATTGGAACAATCATGCCTAGATTTGATTCTATCGAATCCGTGTTTGATTAAGCATTTTGATTTCCTAGCCAGTCAGAACCATGTATGGACTAAATCGCTTTTAGTAGTTGTTAAAAAATTGCAGGAAGTTGGGGTCGATTTGGATCAATACAAACCCTTTTACTCTGGTAGGATCTATCAGAATATCGGAAAAATCCTAAAAAATCCATCCAAGTATAATGTTAGTCTCAATATCAAAGACTTTTTGCAAGTGTTTCCTCTTGATTACCCACAAGCTGCTAAAATAGTCGAGCAGATCTGCCAGCTACCATTTGACAAGTATATAAGTGGTGAAAGTTCTCCTGTATCTAATATACTTAACTACAGCTTGAGCCGAATATTAGAGCTCGTTAAGGTGCATCCAGAATTAGCTCCTTTTGATAAAAAGGTGGTATTAAATCTGACTGCACTATTAGTAGGTTTTAACAAAGAAAATCTGAACAGCAGTGCCTTCGCTACCAATTTAAGAAGTTATTTCGCGATATTTCCACACAACATATCAGATGTTGATAAACACTTGTTTTCGAGCATTTTAACTATGTCTGAATACAATAAAGAAAGCGTTGATCTGGCAGTGTTTTTGTTGGAGACAAATTTGAAGCTAGTCAGCGAGTTGGAAGAGAATGTGTCAACTATTTGCGAGAAAAAAGGACTAATACTACCAATAGTACATATTTTGGCTAATAATAGTGCTCCTGAAGAAATTCTGCAAAAAATCTATGAAAACATGGAGTCTTCATTAATAAAAGCCATCCAGAAGCCACAGAAAGTCGGTCAGCATTTTTTAAAGGATTACGACATTGCCATTTTGGTGGAGAAGTTTATGCCTGTAGAGAAGTGTGCGAGTTTTGCTGACAAAGTTCAGAAGTTTGAAGTTGCTGAGATTTTCCACGCCAAGTTGCTCGAAGCCTGTTACAACAAGACAATAGAAAACGATATCAGTGAAAAGAAGATTAACAATATTATAATGACTTTTGTCCATTTGGAAATTTCTGTACTCAAGAGAGCAATCGAGACAGAGGAGGAAATAAACAAAGTTAATAAGCTATCTGATATATTTATGAGAATTATGGATAAGCTGGTTTTGAAGAATTCGACTTTCCAATTTGCAATCAATGATAGCTTCAAAACCTTCTGCAAATTCTCCCTGAAGTATGGACTATCTGGCCAATTCATATTACTCCGGCTTCTGGGCAAACTTATTAAAACTCTATCAAGCAATTTAAGTAAAGATGACGCAGCAATTTTTTTGGACATGTTATTGTCCCACTCGGAGTTTCTGAACGTTGCTTTGGGAGAACACAGTGAAACCAAACTGGAACTTTTAACGCTGATTTTCATTTTGTGTGACCAATGGAACGAAATAATGGAAAGAAATCATGTACCAGTTTTACTATCGGCGTATAGAGGAATGGTGACGCGGTGCGATAGAATTGTGCTGGCATTGCTGACTCTGTAAGTATTTTATACATTTTTTAAGTTAATTTTAGCCAAATTTGCTTGGTTAAATTGTTTTATTCAGGAAGCTTTTTCAAAAAAGTCCAATATAATTTTAATTCGTTTATATCATATAAAAATTGACTTTGCAGATATGAATCGAAGCCAGAGCAAACCCGTTTCTACGATTTTAAGCCATTTTTATGTGGGAGATTAGCGGCTACCCATTACTCGGTTAGAACTCAGATAGCCAGTTCGCTGATGAGACAACCAAAGACGTCAGATGTATTAGGTAAGTAATTAAAAAAAAAAATTATTGCAAAGGTCTGATAAAAGTATCGACATCAATTATAATTGGTCTAGTTTCGGCTGATGGTCGGCCGATTTCCATTGCAAAACTCGCTTATAAAGAAATCAGCATTCAGTATCACATTGTAATATTACTGGCGTTGTTAAGGTGTCCAAATAATCAGAAACGTGAGCTAATCCGGGCGATTGAAAAAAGTCAGCGTCATTATATTTAATATAATTGTTTATTTCTCGAATATCAATTAATAATTGACTTGTTATTCAAGAATTTTTAAACTCTGGTCCGTCGACAGAATTTTGGAATACTTAATCATTTCAGCAGCTAATTTACAAATTTTTCTAAGACTTTTTCACACATTTTCTACTTGAGAAAGTTTGATATCTACATATACATTTTTTATTAAAAATAAGTGCGGCAATTCGAGTGATTCAAGTAAATATTTTTGACAAACATTGCAATTAATTCATAATCACTTGAAACATCCACTAACTACATCAATTCACAATTTGAACTAATAGAATTCAATTAATTAATGGAAGAAGACATCGCATGGAAACTAGTTCATCCACGCCATGTCTTCTTCCATAAAACTAAGAGTATTGTTATTGAAATATTACGAAACATTTCCATAATCATTAACGAAATGATAATGACAATGTGACGATGGAAGATGAAAGGATTGAATGAAATAAATCTTTTACAAGTGAAAGCATTCTCTCATGGTCATCTTGTTCGCGCCTTTTGGTATGGGTTTAAAGAAAATTTAACAGAATTTATCAACTTGAGAAATGTTGGACAATATGAAAGGAAATGTGAATTTTGTGCTTCTTATTATATTAGGTCTTGAGCCTGTTCTTTTCCAATCTCTTTTGTCTATTGCTGCAGTCGTATTTGTGACGTTAAGGGCCGTCCTGTTGGTCCTCGATATTCGGGCTAGTCTCTCACCGTCCATTCGTATAACATGCTGGTTCCACTCTTGATTCCTCTGTCTTCCCCATTGTACGATATCCTGTGTCCGATATAATTCTCTTATTTAAATGTTCGGGACTCTGTCTCTCAATGTTTTGCCCGTTATTGATTTCAATTTTTCATTTCTGTTTTAGCTATTATTTTTGTTTCTACTGTTTCAGCTCTCTTCTCTTCTGTGTCTATTGAATATGTTAGTATTGGCCTTATACATGACTTATATATGTGTATTTTTCCGTCCATACTGATATATTTATTCCTTAAACTTAAGCCTGATACATAAGCTGCTTTATTAGCCTGCTTTCGTACACATCCTTTTAGATCTCCGTAGCTGGATATCCCCAGATATTCGAACTTAGAAACTTGTTCGATTATCTCTGCGTTAATTACGATTTTGCATCGTCTGGGTTCCCTTGCTACTACGAGCGATACTTAGATGTTGATATCTGCATATTGTGGGTTTCTGCCGTTGTTTTAAAGGTATGCCTCAAGCGCTGTAGGTTATCTTCATTATCCGAGATCAGATTTGCATAACAAATAATTTTCATGTTTTTTTTCCAAGCCCATACCCGGTCCAACCTTTTTTTGTCTCTCCTATAATTTTGTCCTTTAATAAATTGATTAATAGTGGGCTTAGGCTATCTCCCTGACGTATTCAAAATTTAAAGTCTAGTTCCGATGCCAATTCATACTCGATTTTAATTTTAGTTTTGTTGTCTGTGTTGATGTCTTTTATTACCTCTACTAAACTGCTGGGCTGATTTTCTTCTCCTAATCTGTCGCGATCAAAGGCTTTAGTTAGCTCCACGAAGCACCTATAAGCAGGATTGTTATATTCAATTGCTTTTTCAGCAATTTGTCTGACTGTGAAAATCGCATCTATTGTTGACCTATTTTGACCGGAACCCTTGTTGTTCTTCACTTATTATATATTATTTAGTGATCTTATTGGCAACTATCTTCGTTAGCAATTTTAGTATTGTATTAAGCAAGGTGATCGTACGGTGGTTGCTTTGGATTCTTCTTATTTGCTTTTATGTATATTCATATCTAAAATTTTCTTAAAAAGTACAGCAATATTTTCAATTATTATTTCTCCTCCATATTTTAGGAGCTCTTTTCTGTTTTTTTTTTATTTTTCTGTGGTATTCCTGAGTTAGGTGCTAGGAACTTTTCTATGATTTGTTTGTTGTTGCCCTCTTTATTTTTCTCTCCTTCTTCCCCGTCTATTGCATGTTCATTATTCCCCTCGTTAGTAGAGTTCGTTGATGTAAGCTGTTCATTGTTCCGCTTCTATTTTATTCAAGTTGTTATATTCATTATTATGTTGTTTTCTCCCTTTATGCATTTTCCCCACTTTGCGTTGTGCTCCATAAACCTCGTGTTCCATCTCTTGGGTAAATCGTGTCCAATATTCTTTTTTCAGGTTTCTTATCTTAGAGTTTACATGGTTTCTTGTATCTTTGTATTGCTCATAATTGTTAGGCGTCTTATTACTACAATATTGTAGATATGCTTTTCTTTTTTCGTACGCTAAATCTCTTATTTCGTTAGTAAACCATGGATTTGATACTTTGGTTGCAGTTAAGTAAATGTTTCCAACTCCTATACTTTCCTTTGCAGCCTGTATTATGTTCGATTCTATTCTTGTGCAGAGTTCGATTACATTTCCTCTTTTTAGTGGATTTATCTTGAATCTTTCTAGTTGGTTTTTGTAAAGCCACTTCGTAGTTTGGTCTTCTAAAAACTATGTTTAACTTTTCGTCATATTTGAGAGTATTGAATCGTTTTTCGATGTTGTCTATGTTATTATTTCCCACTCTCGCATTAAAGTCTCCAAATATTGCGAGTGTTTCGTTCCTCTGTATCTTGTTCAGGACGTCTTGTAAGGTGTTATAGGAATCTTCCGTTTGCTTATGTCAGGACTTCAGGAGTATATACAATATGAAGTTTGCTGCTTGCTAGGTTTAACGTTGTCTTTAGGATTCGGTGGCTGGTGAATTGGTGGCTCTTGTTTTGCAAACTAATCATGGAGCAAAAATCCCACTCCCGAGCTCAGATAATCGCCTTTGTCCTTTCCGCTATATCTAAGCAGAAGATTTTGGTGTTCTGTTGTTCCTTTTCCTCTCTTTCTGGTTTCTGGGAGTGTGTATATTTCGATTTTTGTGTGTATTTATTTCAAGTACTCGCTTGGTCTCTCTTATTCCACGACCTAATGTTCCAGCATGTTGCTATAATTTGTGCTGATTGGGTGAATTAATTGGACCATCTTTATGAAAGTTACTGTGTAGAGTAAATATATCATAAAATGTAGCAATTTATGTTAAGGAAATGAATAAGTAAAAAATCTACCGATCCATTTGTAAAGTATTTAATACAGATGCAATAGGATTTAGTATATTTATATTATATTATTTAATATTTAAAGGTCAGGTTTGTACGTGTAATAATGTAAGGAAATAAAATTTGAAAACAAAAATTAAAATAGAAACAATTGAACTTTTGGGAAACAATTGTGTTGGGGGAAAACAATAATTCAGGGCCTGCTTACAGTGCGTCTGGATGTTGCCTGGCATGATTTTATATAATAAATGTTACGAAAAGACAGGCACATTTTCTGCTTGAGAAAGTTACGATTTTTTTAATGAAAAATAAAGTTGGCAATGTAAACCCATTTTCACATTTTTTTTTGATGATTTAAATATTTTTTGCCAAACGTACTGCAAACTTGTGAGTTCCGTGGACTTCATTTAAATATAAATATTTTCCTGCGGCTATCCGAATAGCTGGAATACAAATTTCAGTAAATGTAGGCATGCAAAATATCTCCGATATATTTACAAGATATTTTCCGTTAAATCACCTCAGAAAAATGTTCTTTTTTACATTGAGCTTACTCAACCCGTTGGAACAGCTTTCTAATTCTATTGTTTTGATTCCAGAAATTCTTAGAGAAGACTTAGTCAATTCCACCATAACAACATATCCCTTGGAAGACTGTTTGCGCCATAACGTTCAGGAGCTTTCCAAAGAGTTCAACTGTTATGACTTGAAATTTTTCTTGCCATTGTTCAGTCACATCTTGGCTCCAGAGCAGCAAATTAGGACTTATGTTTTCATCAGGTAAAAACTAACACTTTCTGAAATGTTTTCAGTATATTTGATTGTGTATTTTTGCCTTCAGGAGTGGTGCTTTAAGTCTGACCGTTTTGGGTCTAGGATGTCAAGATAAAGAAGTTCGTCAGGCCGCCAGCCATGTTTTAGCGAGACTGCACTTTCACTTGGAAGGAAGGCAAGTGGGCAAAGACAATATGTTGTGGATAAGATTTGTCGAAGCATTGTGTAAAGGTGAGTCTATTTTTTACTTTGTTGCTCTTTAAGTAGTTTTTTACCATATTGAGTTTTTTCTTTCTGTGCACAATCAGGCTGCTAATTCATTCATAATTTCGGTTTGTTTCAGGTGCAGCTAATTTACCCAATTTCAAACTGAATACCTTCTCAGCCATTTTTTTCGCCCGCATGGCTCTTATTTTAACAAACCCCAAACATATTATGTTCTCGCCCCTATCCTTATACCTAACAGCTAAGCAGGATTTAGATTTAAGTACTATTCCCGAACTATACACTTTACTGTTCAGTTCTGAAGTTAACTTCGCCGACCACAGGAAATTTATTTTGAAAATTCTCAGGGATGGCATGCGAACGGATAAAGATTTCCTGGACTTTCTCAGATCCATGGCCTATAAATTGTTTTCGGAGCTTTATTCCAGTTGCGTGTCGGATGCGGATTGTAGATTGTTGGTCTTGGATATAATGGATGCGATTTGTAAAATACCGTTAGGTGTTAAAATGCTGACCGAAAATTTTTCTTTTCTGGTTCAACTAGGTGTTTACGTGACTGATATTTGCAGTTCAAGTGATTCGGCTCTTGCACTACCGAAAGTAGTCAGAATACTTTTAAATATCGCTAAAATCAGAACTGATATATATGCGAGTCAAACAGTACTTGATATCTGCCAGCAGATATTAGAATCAAGTAACTTTCTTAAGTTAAAAGGACTGGAATATTTTTTCGAAACGCTTTTTATCATTGGCGAAAACCATATTTCTCTTTTACAGGATCAACAGTTTATTGCAAAAGTTATTTCAACTGTGAACGATAGGTTTTGTAATTATATACAACAGTATGGCTGTGGTTTTGTAAGTGAAAAATGCACAGAATTGCAGGAAAGTGGCACGATACATTTTTTAAGGTTGTTAGTTTATAAATTATTAAAATAAATAGAGAACTATTCGAATTTGTGGTTGGTTTCAATTGATGCATAGACTTGTTTTGCAAGGGATCTACGCCTTCAGAAAATAAAAGTCGTGACACTAAAAAAACACAATAAATTAGTCTGGCATACAATACATAATGCAGTTTTTCAGATTAATGACACAAAAAAGTATTGATAAATGTATCAATTTTAATGTACATGAGCAATTTAATTTTTTTTAAATAACAGAACTAAATCAATTTTGAGAGTGTTAAAGGGTGGAGATAGAAAAGTAATAGTCGAATTATTTTTATAAAAAAATCATTGCCTGAATTCTTATACATTTCTATACCTATCTATTTTCACAACTCCGGGTTTTCATTCTAAGATGTCAGATTACCATAGAAAGCTACATAAGGAATATCTAGATATATTTTTGACAATAAAACGAGAAATAAAGATGATAACAAATAAAATACAACAATAAATATTTCTTAAACAATAGTTTCTGATATATTTACTTTAGAATCACGAAACGCCTAAGCTATATTTTTTATATATACACTATTTAGATATTTTACGCAATTCGTTTAAAATTGTACAGGAGTTTTTTTTAAGTCTAACATTTTTTTCTTAACCTATCATTTGGCTTTTTTTCTTCACAATTGAACTTAATGCTACTAGTTTAAGTCTTGAGTAAAAAATTACCTGAACATTTTAGGATGCAGATTTGCAATAATTTTTTCTACTGTTTTCTAGATCATGATAATTAGCTATTAATAATGTTTGAAGTAATTAATATAACAAATAGTACTTTTTTCCAAAACAATTGGCAAACGCTATTTGCGATTAATTATTCTAGCCTCCTGTGATAATGTTTTACCATTCACTTATCAGTTTATGACAAATTATTTTTAGCAATTTGTTTTTCATCTTTCAGGAATTTAAATGTAGTCTTAATAAGATTTTTAAATATGTTTGCTCCCTATACAGGGTGATTCAAAATTGGCGTGATTCCTCTACAGATGTTGTCTGGGGGTGTCATAGGAGTACAGAAAAAATAGTAAAAAAATAAATTTTTATTAAAAACAGCAATTTGCAAAAAACTATATCATAAAGACGACAACAATGTTCAAAATAATCTGCCTAATTAACATTACATACGTACCTGGTGCTTCGTAATTATTAAAAACTCTGGTAATCATGGAAGAATAGAAAACTTCTGAAATCGAAGGGTGATGAAAAATCATCTATTGAAGAAGTGACAATAAACGAGAAAGAATAAAAGGTAAATTCAACAGGATTCGTTAAATGTGGAAGGTACTTTTTCGAAATGTCAATATTGACAACGAGATCTTGTTCTTCATTGTTATCTTAACCTCGAATTGATGTGTATACAAATTAATATACATTTCTGTCTAAAACTCCAAACAAGTTAGTACCTGTGTAACCACCTTCTCGTATTCGGTTAATTAACTCCTGTTCAATCTGTACCGGTATTCAGTAAGCCATTGGTTTAATGTATCCTTGTGCTCTGTGTATCTTACATACGTGGTAAAATAATTCTTAATAACAAAGTTGAAATTCGATTTTCAACTGTTAATATCTTTTGAAAAAAATTTCAATATTTTTTGCGTCCTCTCCAAGTGAGCCCCTATTACCCCTTAAAAGGAATGGCGACAATTTTGAATCAACCTGTATAGCTTAATAAAGTTAGTTATCACAACCTTAGCATATTGCTGTATCTTAAATTGATGCACGAATACATCTCATGTGTTGTAAACATCTACTTTACTCGGCGCGCTCAACAGATGCGGCAATTTAATTATTATTACTATTTCAAGAGGTGCGTCTACAGAAACTGCATCTGTTTAGCGCGCAGTTTTTAGTCTTAGATGATTTTTTGATTTGGGACAATTTGGAATATACGAGTACAAGTGAAGGTTTTATAGAAATTATTAAACATTTCCAGTAGGTTCATAACAAGCTTAAACCGTAAAGTAATCTTTTGGAAGTGATTTTTTCAAACCAATCTTGCCTTTTGAAGAAAACTAAATATAAAAAACTACAAAGTACGATAAAAAAGTACAAAAATGGGTGTTTTAAAACTAGATGTACAAATTTAAACAGGCGTTAATAATAAACTTAACTGCGTAAAAAAAATAATAATTTTTTTGCAAAAAAGTAAAAGCTAATGGAAACTGTGATAAAATCTCGCTTGTACACTATAAATGTTGATTTATTTTGTGCACTCTTCATCTATCATCTAACAATACGTCTTTGGTTGTATGAAACAATGAATCTTATTTACTGTTCTGTACAAGTAATACAACTACAGTCTACTAGACTTTACAATTTGGCTAAAGATGTCACACATGGATTGGTCCGATTGCTTATTTAGAAACTATCTGTACAAAGGTCGAAAAAACTGTTCTAAGATCTTTTTTAATTAAGTTTGCATATGTAAAAATGCTGGTACAGTTACAAAATTTATTACTGTATTGCATGTTGGTTGATAAACTATTTTGTAAGTTTAAATTTCGTTTAGTATCCGTAGACCCAATTTTTGGATGAAGCATTGGGCCGCAATTATAAACGAAAACCTGCTGTTCCTGATTTAGACTTTTACTACACTGACCCTACACAGAAGTCGTTATTTGCTCAATTACTTGAACGTTCCTTACAAGAGGCCTGCGATAGGAACCGCAGTAGTCCCACCTGGATAATCCTTCTGGAACGCTTTTACTAGGTCGAAGGATTCCTCGATGTTGAGCTCTAGGAAGTGAGGAGAATCGGCCTGGATCATGTTGATTAATAGGAACGTGATGTTTGGGTGTGTGATATGCTGAATGGTCGATGTTTGCTGCGTAGCTCAAACTTTTTGGTAAGTAATGCATTCTGTGTTCGGGTTTCTGACGATACGAATGCCTAAAATGCGATACAATACTCTTATTTTTACGATGTATTTCAATTTGCATACACCTATACTGAATAGTGCATAACTGTGAACAAGGAGATAAATGCAATCTTGATCGTTAAATTAACATAATCAATTAAAAAAAGACTATTCTGATGTTTCAGCTTTTTAAATCAAGTTAGATTCTCACCTATGAGGGATGTTTAAATTAGGCTTATTATGAAAGTCATCATAATTGGTAAAAATTCGTTCGTAGTGATTCGTTATTGGTCTACAAAAGTTGTACTGAAGTAATTCAGGATCAGCTGCACACATTCCATTGTAGGCACCCACACTGCACACGCAGTCGTTTATATTAGTAACTGCACAATTGTTCAAATTGCAGTTATTCGTGGGACTGGTTTGGAAGTTTAGCGGTTCCTTTCTAGTGCCCACTAGGAACATCAACGTTGCCCCTGAAATTGCAATCAACAAATATATGTCGAAAAAATATATAACTTCTTACCGATTAGCGCTGAACACGAGCTAAAATAATAGCCAGCTTTGGGGTAGGTCTGATTGATATAACCGGTCAACGGGATTCCTAATAGAACAGGAATCGATTTGGCACCTTGAATGAAGCTCCACGCTTTGGTAAAGTGCTTATTTCTAATTCGTTCTAAGGCGAACATTTTCAATGAATATGTGAAACCGCCAAGGCAGATTCCGTACAGCCAGACAAAGAGCACGTAACCGTGATATCCTTGGACTGCGCTAAGTGCTAGCAGAGAAATTCCTGGAAAAATTACAACAATTTAAAACTAATAGCAAATAGATTTTTTGAAAATTGGCGTTTTTCTTAACTTACCAATTCCTATTAGGGCAGTTTGGCACAAATATTGCCGAGAAATGAGGCACTGAGTGCTGGGTCTAACGGTTATTAGGCCAAAGCCTACACAGCCTAATGCAGAAGCGAATCCCATAAATGTCTGGAGAAGAACCAGAGCACTGTCTTCTAGACCTTCTCTATAACCCTGGTAAACCTAAGAAGTGTTTGATTTATACAATTATTAATTTTTACAGCGGTTTTAAATTGCATTTCACGACTAACCTTGTAAACTGTGTAGGAACAAAAAAAATAATAGTGGTTGTTTGATATGATCAAACATTTTTGAAAAAATGCAAAAATTTATCGTGATATACAAGGTGGTTTTTTGGTGCGATAGAGTCCATTATTTCCGATGGTGTTGAACTTTAGAAAAATAATTTCATATAAAAGTTGTTGACGCACAAAGTGTGCACATTTTAAAAATATCTTATATGATACAGAGTGTCTCAGAAAAGCGAGGCAAGATCAAAGTGTATTTTTTTTAAATAGAACTACCCATTTTTCATTAGCTCATGGAATGCATAACCACCTCTGAAAATGCAAGGGACTCGTGCTAGCGAAACGCCAGGAAGAAATTATTTTCCACGATGGTCTTAATGCTCGAAAAACTTAATTGTTTGAAAGCCCAGCTCAATTTCAAAATGCCAATTCAATACACTAAGAACACGTCAGAGACTGTTTTAATTCATAGTAAAACCATGACTTTGTTTCGGGTACTATTTAAAAAATATTCAAACTGCAGTACAAAATACAATTATTATTCCAAAACGCACTGATATAAATCCATTTCTGTTAAAAAATCATCAACGGTCGTTCAGTTGGAGTTTCTGGGTCAAATGACCATTTTGCGCGACTTTGGAATAAATAAAAAGCGAAGTTTTCTGAATAAATTTCTTTCTCACTACCTACCAAATAAAAAACTGGAGCATAAATCCCCAAAGCTCCAAATCCGCATGCTAACATTATAACCCTGAGCCCTCGACTTTTCAATGGGCTAAGATCGAACACAGGGGCTTTTTTAATCTTCGAATGGCTTTTCTTCTCTTTCATTTTTCTTCTTTGGTTTTTCAAGTGAGTGATAGCTCTTCTTTGCGGATGGTAGAGATTGGCTGACCGGTAGACTATAGGCAGGAAAAAGGCCAATGATAGTAGGCCGGTGATTGCTTGCAGGCCTAATCGCCAACCTAATTTCCTGAAACAAATTCCTGTTTATTCATAATTCCCCGAATCAATTAAACTGTGGCAACTTGTTTGCTGAATGCTGAAGCAAAAGCGCCAATAATTTCTCTTTGCATTACATTAAGTGATTGATAAATTAGACATAAATTAAGATAAGAAGACGGATAGAGATGGCTTAGAGTGTACACTTTCGAAGGATGATGATTATAGTTCAAAGTCGTATCCTTTGGCGAAACTAATTCCGGCGCAGCAAGTTGTAAACTAGATTAAATGACCCGAAATTTCGCCGGAAAGTGATGGAAATAATTTGGAAACGCAACGCCCGAAGCCAAATGGCCGTCCGCATCAATGATCTGTGTCGAATCGGTCCTTAGGGTCGAATATTTGGCTCTATTATATTAAAAAAAACTCAATATTAGTGCTCTGTAGGGTAAATTAACTTTCTTCGTTCTTAAGAATGCTCAGCGTTGTCGAAAGTTAACGACGTTATTTCATTATAATGGCTTTGAGACTATTGAAACGGAAAATATGTGGTCACATAATTTGCTTTCAGGAAGAACATTCGAGCCGACGTATTCAATTTCTCACAAGAGGAATACAAATGCAGTTTTTAAATGACTCCAAAAAAATCTAGATAATTTAATTAAATCGTCTTTTAAGCATGAAACTCCACCTTAGGAGCAAGCTCTTTAAAAAGACCAACATGGACTTACTGAAGGTGCGTGCCGACTATTTTCCAATCGCAAAAGTTCTACAAGAAAAACTTCTTTTGGAAGAGTTAATCATTGTTTATGGTTGGAGGTGTTGAGAGGTCGATAAGTTTTTAGATTAATCGGTAGAAATTGAACGCATTATTCGGCTATTTAAGTAAAACGCTAAAGGGGTTTCTCTTTGTAAGCATTATTTAAATAATTAGGTGTCTGATGAATTCAAAAGAAAATGCTAAAATTACAATTTGGATTGTTTTCAATATGGAGTTAAAACTGAAATAATTCTAAATTACCAGCTCTTAATAGTTCCTTTGTTAAAATTATTTGAACGTTGATATTTTTTTATTACGAGTCCGAACGTTATCGATTGAACTTTGTGGGTATTATTAAATACAATTTAAATTTAAAATCGAGGGATTGTTGGGATAACGTGTTTTGTTTAAATAAATAAGTAATTAATTATTTTCCACAATTTTAACGTTTATAACTGCGATATCTGTGTTCGTAAAAAAATCTAATTTCGGAGGTAGAATAGTAAATATACTGTTGCATTAGTTTTGCATGGTGAAGAATGGCATCGTTTGAGCAAATACTACCTCATAGAATTATTTTTTGGTTGGCGGATATGGAAATGAGAATTTGGTTCTAAAGTTTCACTAATATTGCTTTTTTCAAATTTTCTTTCAATTTGTGGACTTTCTTATGTATTTCCAATTTGTATTTTTCCTTCCATCGTTTTTCTTCAGATCTATCCGAACTGATGTCTTAAGCTATCGCCATTAATTTGGTTCTTTGAATCAATTATTTAATGGTTATTTTGTTGAATTGGTTGCTTGTCAATCAGATCAAATCACAAGGTAATTTTTTTTCATGTTTTTTGTATGTAATTTTTCTCTTGGTTCTTTCCATTTTAGTTTAATTTTGCAAATTGTTGCTTACGACTAAATTTATTAGATATTTTGAGTCATTTCCGTTGCAAGATTTGCGCGTGTTACTGTCTAATTTGTAGTATTTTGTTGTTTGCTCTTTTTAAGCAACAATTTCCAAATTGTGCGTTGTTATGTCAACTTTTCTTCCAGATTTTTTCCAGCATAACAAATTTGTTTTTATTATTTCAAAATAATTTAAATAGTCTTAATACGGAATGATTATTTTGAGTATTTTTTAAACTTATTTATGAGGTTTTGCTTTAGCGGTTTTGACTTCGTAATCTGTGAATTCGCATGATCATTTTTTTAGAGATTATAATTTTTTTTTCTTTTAGTAAATACAGGGTGATTCACAACCTTATGAACACAGAGCAGGGGCATGTAGAGGACCTTAAAACAAGTCGAGTTTCCATTTTAGTTTTTTCTCAGGCCCATGGTTAACGAGATACAGGGTGTTAAAGTAAAAAAAAATTGGTATTTTCTGTTCAACTCCTACAGTTTATGCGAGATTTTACTCAAATTTTTAACGTAGGCTATTGTTTAGACCCTTTACCCGTAGGTTATCCAACTGGTTGTGAAAATCTACAGGGTGCTCTCTTTACTAGGGGCATACCCCCTCTTACCCGCCAGAACTTTTTTGTAGTACGCCACTGACTTCCACTGACAAATTTTTTAAATTTTTTGTTCAATTTAAGAATTTATTTATCTCTTGCAGTTCTTTCGTATCTGCCTTCGTTTTCTAGTAATTTGTACAAACACAAGTCCATGTAGAGTTTCTGAGTGATTTTCTATGAATTTTTTTTATGTTCTTTTGATCACATGTTTTGTGAAAGATTTAAGTGCAAGTTGAAGTTAAAATAGGGATGGCTAACGAGTTAACTTAATTTTTTTTTTTATTTAATTTAATAGAATAGATAGGAAATACCAACATTTTTGGAAACTTTAACACCCTGTATCTCGTTATACATGGGCCTGAAAAAAAAACTTAAATAGAAGCTCGACATCTTTTGAGGTCCTCTACACGCCTCTGCTCTGTGTCCATAAGATTGTGAATGACGCTGTATAATTGCTTTCTTATTTATCGTCTAATTTCATTTCGTAATGATATAAATCCGTCCAGTTTTTATATTATTATTTAAATATCTTATTGAACAATTTAGCAACTTTAAATGGTTTCTTATTGATTGTTTTCATTCCAAAATCTTTGTGGAACATTTGCTGTTTTGTACTTTTCTTAGCTTTTGATTGCAACTTTCCTCATTTAAGTAATGTCGAACTTCGAAACGATTTATGAAAGTAAGTTCTAGAGTATGAAGTAAGAAATAAGCGAATTTTAGTGATAAAACTGGGGCTCGCTGCAAAATAAACCAGGCAAGTTTGTCTAAGAGTTAAGACCTGTCATAATGACCCAAAAAACTAAGAAAAAATCTTGAAAATCAATGAAAAACAAACAAATTTAATATTTATTGCTGGAAAAAGCAATAATTACAGAATCTTATCTTAGTGTAGTGTATTTCATCTCAATCTTTAATTCCTTTATTAAATCAATAATTTTTGAAGTTACAAAAAACTTACCCAATACCTTCCTTGTACAGTACGGAAAATAGAGCTATTCCAACTCCCGTTCCAGCTTGTGCAACCATCTCCACAAATTCTCTTCTCCTCTTAAAGTAGTGACCCAGAACAATGGTGGAAGTTTCCCTTACGATTCCTGCACCTAATCCTGTTTTATTTGTTCAATTATGTATGGATATTACTCGATAGAAATTATTTACACGGATACAAAAATTCTCCTGAGTAATTGTAATCACACGTTCCAGAGGTGCTTTTATGTCAATTGAACGAAAATTACCTTTTTTCAAAATGCTTGCTAGGCAAGCTAGAGCAGTTTGAAGTGGACATCTTGGGAATAAATTTTTCCTGTTAAGTATCTACAAAACAACACTAATCTTATATTATCCAGGAAACGATCCAGATTTTAAAGCAGCTGATAGTTTTGTAGCAGGTACCAAAGTATTCATTAATGATATGTAAATATTTAAGGGTTGATTGTTGTTAGTACTTTGAAAATGGATCGTAGTTTATTTTATATATTATGGCTTGGTTAAAAACGAAACATGTTATTCCACGAAAACAGCAAATGGTGAAACTTTAGAAGTTAGATAATATTTTCGAAACCACTTGAGTTTTAGGAATAGTTAACAAATTCTAAAACTATTTTTAAACTCTCCAATCAATTAACAAATTAAGAGCATTATTAATTAATGTCATCTGCATGTAACGAATTGGACCAAATACATAAAAATATTGCAATTAAAATAAATTATCGAAAATGTCCATCTTTTCTTGGTTTGCTCATTCTTTCTACGTCCTTATTGACTGTTTATATTCTGCACAAGCACGCTATTATTTTGGATGGATTATTTTTGAAATACCTTTATAATTTTCCACGTATGATCACACTCAAATCTTAGCAAAAAAATATATAGCAATACCACAGACAAAGCATGAAAGTGACCCAGAAATACGAAATTTTTTCATACTTTGACATGCCGAACTATTTATACTCCACTTGATATAAAAGCAGCTCCAAAGCACTGTATCTGATTAATTAGTCGGTGGAAGCAAATGTTTATTAGGTGCTGAATAAGTTAATAATAATTTGTTATGACCCCTGTTTCTATATGGAAGTTCCCAACTTAAACACAGTTTCAAGTTCGCAAACTTACCAAGAACTAAACCGTAACTCAGTAAGGCTTGATGAAACTTGACGGCAAACGATGTGAACAAACAAGCCAGAGCCATTACTAAACCTCCGATAACGGATGCAAGTCGTGTCGATTTTCTTCTGCAAACTGCCACGATAAGGGGTGATGTTGTGAATGAAACACACAAACACAAAGCTCCAAGCCAGGCTGGAAATAACTTACTTTATTAATATTATTAAGTCATTTTAACGACTAGTTATTTCTTCGTCGTTTTGTGAAGGTTCTTTTCTAACTACAAAGTGTGAATAGCGTTTTCTATATATTCAGTTAATGTACAAAATGTTCTTGTCTACTTATGCAAGACATTAATCCATATTGAACCTTGTTCTTACGAATTGTTCTAAAAGTGCTTAACGGTTGCCAGACAAATGTTGATTGACAAATTTTGCTTAAAATTGGAAATAGATTTGACCCGCGATGCGATACTCTAAATAGTTGCTCCAACCACGTTTCAAAACTAATTAACTGCACTCAATCTGACCCTCAATATCGCACAGAAACAATGAGAAAGGATGATAAATATAAAAATTTTACATAATTCAAGATGCAGAAATTGTGGATAAATGTGAAAACGCATACAATAGATGCGTGCAATTAATACAGTTATTCATATTGTTGCCCATGTACATGTTCAAAATACGAAAACTCTATTCAAATTGATTACTTTCATCAGCAACATTTATTTTTACTGTTACTCCATACTAAACAAATTAACTTATTTTTGTAAATTCTTGATGGTGGATTTACTTATGAATCCAAGCCAAATACATGTCAAATAATTAAGAACAATTTTCTAAAGTAGGTATAAAAAAAGGAGCTGTTACCTCAATTAAAATCGGTATTTTTCAAATATTTCAGTTTTAGACGAGTAGGAGAGTTAAAAAATGTTCCTCTAGCTAAAGCATCTTCAATCCTTTATACACATTCTTAATCATAGAATTATTTTTATTAATTCTCGGTGAAATTAAGAAAATTTTGTTAAGAAGATTAGGATACACTCAGATTAATGTCTTTGGACATACCCATATGAAAATTGCATTTAAATTAATTTTAACTTTCTCGCTAAAATATCAATAATTAATATGGGAGAAGAAACTATTATTTTTTCAAAATAAGCATCGTTTAAAAGATAAATTAACATTAAAAGCATTGAATAAAAGTAAATGGAAACAACGACATACCAATCAAGCACAAATGCACTGTTAATGTGTATGTTTATTATATACTCTGTTATCAGGAAGAACCAATTTACAATTTACACCCTTTATAGTCTTGAGGAAGTTTTTTAATAATAGCAACTGCTTAGTATGGGAAAATACTTTTATTTCTGGATGTATAAGGTGGCGTTCTATTTCTTGAAAAATTAAGAAACTTTCTGATATTTTACACTGTTCTTAGTAAGCTTTTCTGAAGGTTTATTAACCATGTTGGAATCTATTGAGAGACGTGAAAACACTCCGTAATAACAATAAATAATTATTAAACATTCCATCGAGACAAGTTTAGTATTAAAATTGTCAATATAATTAGTTATGTATTTTATAATATTTTTCTATGTATTCTATTCAAATAAAAAAGCAACTAAAAGTTACAAATTTGCTTGATTATCCATCTAATAAGCAATTTTACGTTTTGAATTATTTTTAACTGATTCGGGTGAATGCTGATAACGGGGCGAGAATGAGTCAATATCGACAAAATTATAAAAATAATATAATTTTTTTGGGTTGCAATCTATAGTGTGCATAGAATGATGCGTGTTTGAATATTATTTTTATATACCTATTTTATAATACTTATAATAAATGCCCCTAAATTTCAAAAGCATTAAAAAACAATATTTCTACTTTGTTTGAAACTACAGGTTATATCACTTGCATATGTATTGTATTATATACATAAATTGTTTCTAAATTAAATTATATCTTTATTATTAATATAGGTATCTTTACACATTGCTATCGATATCGATTCGAATTCAGCATCTTTTCTACAGCAAAGTAATCAAAGAAAATTATTAAAACTTTAATTGAAAAAATATATTTATCTTCCTTGTGGTAAGTTCTATCACTAAATTAAAATGAGAACTTAGATTCTATATATTTTGTCGCCTGAAGCATCTCTGTACTTCCACACTTTCAAACATCATATTTCATCTAAGAAAAATATATAAAACGTACTTTTTTGCTCAAAACATGTTAGACATTTTATTTCGTTAAAAACCAGTTACATTTTAAATAAAAGTTTTTATTTTTGCAGGCTCCAAAGTAACATTGTTTTTTAAGCCCTCTCTAAATATTTTAGATTAAAACTTGAAATTTTCAATTAAATGCCTGCTCCTATGTTTTGTTAGGACTCCTCCTCTAGCAAAATCACTTGGACCTTAAATTACGCTGTATATTTTCCAGAGTTTGGATGTTGATTCTGATCAATATGTTTCGTCATTATTTAACAATAAAAGGTACGAGTAAATACAAACCGGTGAACTTTCATCAACTAAATGACGGTTGGTGTCGCATAGACATTTTGCTGTTTAACATCTTTTATCAAGTTTTTTACAACAATCTTTTAAACCATTTTTTATTTCGATGAATCAGCTAAGTGGGAAATACGTTAACGTAGTACTTTCGGTGCAAGATGGACGAGGTATGGAGTTTGTCCGACATCCCATTCATGTTGTAGCAAATTACAGCGGACGAATCTTAGGTTTGAGCGTCTTGTGATAACTTCCATAATTTCTATTATGAGTCTTAAATACCAGAATCAGACAAAATGTCACCAGACGATCCAGCAACGTTCGGTGCTGAGCTCGTATGGGAAGAGGACAAGAAAGATTTACGTAAAGTGAGGAGCGCCAATCAGCCTTTGCGAGTTGAGTGTCTATCGACAGATCCTCAAAATCGTCAAGATCGGATTGGGTTCGCTTTGCTCAGCTTGCGAAGCGCTCAAATTATTCCGCTCAAAGATGCGCAAGCTGTTGTTAATTACAAGTGGTAAGTGCAGCTGAATTGATCGCGAAAGGCATTCTAACGCGAAGACTTATTTGTTTGAAGCTGGTTGATTTGATTAGGGTTACA
Source organism: Dendroctonus ponderosae (assembly GCF_020466585.1). NCBI lineage: Eukaryota > Metazoa > Arthropoda > Insecta > Coleoptera > Curculionidae > Dendroctonus > Dendroctonus ponderosae. Next base: position 6,703,040 of record NW_026018165.1, on the reverse strand, counting down.
TTTGAATTTACTCAACTCAAAGTTAGAAATTTCTCCGATTGGATTAGAAGTGCTTTTAGGACTCTCAACTCTCCAAGGACTGAACATATTTTTTGGAAGATTTTATGTTTGAATGATCGTGGGACTCTGTGGACTCTAGAAAAAATTAGCTAGAGGAATAATGCGAAATTTTATTACGATGGTATTTAATCTCTATTGCCAAGAAAATGTACTGAACATGAATATCCAAACACTTCAAGCTGCTATCCAAGAAACTTCAAGGAAAACTGACCCTAATGATACAGCTTTTGAAGAGAAAATGCTTGGACTTTCAAACTAATGATCATACAGAAACTGGGAATAAAAAATGATCTTCATAGCGAAATTCTGCAGAGGTTAGGATTAAGGACACATTAAAAAAGGCAGAGGTAGCTTTTGAAGAGAAAATGCTTGGACTTTCAAACTAATGATCATACAGAAGCTGGGAATAAAAAATGATCTTCATAGCGAAATTCTGCAGAGGTTAGGATTAAGGACACATTAAAAAAGGCAGAGGTAGCAACTTGGACTAGTTCTAACTTAGAAACTACCTATAAAAAAAGTCTGGTTAAAGTGAGGTAAAAGGTGAGAAATAACGCATTTATGGCCTAAGAAAAAATGAATGTGGATTTTTGGGACACGCTTGGGAGAGATTGGATGAAGACCAGCGGCGAATTTATGATTATGAATATGTCGATTCGTACTAATCTCCGAATGGAATTTCGGAAAGTTGATAGGGAGTTTTCAAATAATTATCATAACATTCAATTAGAAGTAAAGCTGTCGCAGCTGAATTAATTATGAAAGGCATACCTACTAAAGATTATCGTATCGATAATTTAATTCTTGATATATTTGAGTTTACGTAATTCAAATTTAAAAATCGCCCTGAATGGGTTATTTCGCATAAATTATATTCTTAACTAGATTCAAACAACAAAATAAAATCAAGCCCTTTTTCTATGAAGTAGTACTTGTGAGTCTCGAAACTCTTCTGGAGTTGGCAATTTTATGTCTCGATTGTGGTTTAACTTTCACTATGGACTTTAAGAAAATTGGCTGCAGATTGAATTGGACGGCCTTTGTCGCTTTAATAGCTCGCTAATATAATGTTTTGCTCCACATGAACTACAAGTTAGCTAAAGAATTACCGTCTTACCGTAGACTTAAGAATGTGAACAACATTTGGTTTTGCAAAAATCCGGCGCAGGTACAAGAGTAGCTTCAAGAAATATTCAATAGATAGCGGATGTCCCATTAAGAAAAATGTTACCTTGTTCTGCCACGTGAAATTGAGCAAAAACCACATTCAAGCCTTTTCATCCTCAATAGATTTAATAATAAAAAAGTCGGTAAAGTCTACAGCTTTAGTGGATTTTCACACAATATGCCACATTGAAATCCGAGTTTCATCTAATCATCAATTTCATCACAACTGCCGTAGAAACTCCCTATATTTAGGAGAGAAAATTAACTGCAATTGCACCTACGAAATCCTAACACTGAATTTGAAGTCCGGCAAAATTATGCTGCAAGATATAAAAAATGTTACAGTATGCTAACTTTCGCTTAAAACATTTAAACTCATGCAGCAAATTTTGCCTCTGATCGAACTTTTACAGAAGTGGAGTCCATGCATTGCACCAGATTGAGAAAAAAATTTTGAAAGTAAAATATTTTATAGCTCAAATTTAGCTGCAGGCGAAGCACGCATCTTTAAATCACCCAAATTACCCACCTAAAAAAGCTATCACGAATCTTCCAACCGTTTGATAATTTTTGCAACACATTCGGTCAATGTGAGCATTTCTCCCAATCTCTTTTACTCACATTTTTCTACATTAATCCATCCATGTCTGAATAGGTAAAAGTAGCTTTGAATCATAGTGTATCTTTAGCGTTTGGATTGCACATTTTTAGGCATAAATTAATAGGATGCCAAACAGACAAAAAGAAGTACCACCCTGAACTTTACTTAGCCCTATCAATCCGCGACCATCTGCTAAATGATACTGAAAAACCCCCTCCAATGAACGACCCATTAATATTAGAAGAGGAACAAAATGTTGCTAATGAATCGACCGAATGTTCTTCCGCGTTCCCGCTAAGGTACTTGGACGATGGGTACATACATATAGGAGACGATGAGGACTACGAATGTTTCTCACTGAATATCCTAGTTAGACAGGCGAAAAATTTAGATTCTTTACTTCCAGAAGCCCTAGTTTTTCGGTAAGTATCTCAACAGGATAAAACATAGGGAAAAATGTAATTTGACGTGTTTCTAGGAACACGAATGAGAAGTTTCACATGACTTTTAAGATATTCGGAGTCGTTATAAAGACCAAGCCATTCTATCAGAACTTTCATGATACTTTTGCTTTAAATGAGAAAGTCGTCGGTAAGTAGTATGGTTTTGATTTAAAGCTACACGTGTCCCAGGGAGCTGCATAGAGACATTAACAAATGTTTTTTTTTATTTTGACTGCAAGATTAAGCTAATTATTATGCCTTCTTTTCATAAGGCACGTTCGTGCAAATAGTCCAGCATTCAGAAAAGAACGAAAATCGAAGTACTTTCTGCCAAAATATGTCTCAAATCACAGCAGTAAAATAATATGTAACTTTTATTCTCTTATCTCTCACCTTTAACTCGAATTGTCTTGTCTCAAAATAATGCTACATTTATTTTTTATTTTAGAAAATTTCTATTTTCTGTTTCTCCCCTTTTTTCGGTTTTCTGAGTCTCTTGTAAATGGAAATAATACGTCCTGAAAAAATGCTTCGAATTTTATCTTCCTTCCATCTTCCTTCTTATTACTTTGTTCACTTTTTGATTCGACTTTCAATTTTTCTCTTTATGTTGACAGTTTTGAACAATGTATTTTTTTATATTAAACATTTGATTATTCGACTTAAGGTACTCGTAACTGATATGCATACGTCTATAGTTCGAGCATACATCTTTTCCTTCCTTTTTGAGGATTGGTTTTATCCATGCTTTCCAGCTGGGAGTTATTTTTTCTACGTTCAGAAATCTTTTAAACAGTTCTTTGGTATTTTTAAACAGTTTTGCTATTTTGCTCTTTATTAATTCGGCAGATTAATAACCTCCAAAGTCTCCAAAATGGCTCGGTATTTCGACGTAAGTGTGTTAATAATTCAAAACATCGTTATTTCGATATCCACTACCAATCCTAAAACTTTGCTAGGTCGATTTATGGAGCACACTGTATATTTGTACTCCTTTAGATCGTTTTGAAAATTGTTCCGTATTTCCTGTAGCGAATAGTGTCTATACTGGTCTTATTCCTAGTGTCCCTTTTCGTCTTTTTAATAAACCTAAAAACTTTCATCTCCAAAAATCCGAAGCTTTTGCTGAAATTTTCAAACGAACGAGTTGATTTGTCAAGTTCAAATCCCAGAAATCGAAATTTGCAATAATACAATCTGGCGCAAGATATACTAAAAACTCCTGGGATATCCTGGAAGTGGTTCCTCCAGAGATATCATGGAGTGAGTCATAAACTCGTATCCAGAACTCATATGTAATTTCTAGTTAGAATGCTGGCAAATCAGGAAACCCTTTTTGAGTTTTTGAAAGAGCAACACATTGAAATTACGTTATTCAATGGGCATGAGCTTTTGGGGACAACGGAGGTACGGCTGGGGTCGATTTCCTTTGACGAGGACATCGGAAGGTACTTCTTCGAACTACCAGCACCAAATAGTCTGGTTCCCTTTGGAGGTGATGAAGATGTTTCACCCTACCTTGAAGTAACCAAATGGCTCAAAACCAGCACAGAATCTAGGTAAACTTCCTTTGTAGATAGAAAGGATTAGTTACTATTGATGTGGTCGGTTGTTGTAGATTTAGATTGGCCCCACAGGACAAAGCGCCCACTAAAGTGGTTCGCTCCAACCTGGAAAAACCCCTGGCTATTCAGGGTTTTGGCGATCAATTGAAGGCCTGTATTTTGGATAAGCTCGAAAAGGTTCATGTGAAATCCAAAAGCGAGTGCAGCGTTTTGAATGCCCATAGCGACAGTTTGGTGATCACAAAATCGGCAGAAACGGTGATAAAAAATGTGGCTTTATCACCGCGACAGACAAAAAAGTACGATGTCAGGGGCACTTATGTGAAATACGTGTTGGAAGTTACTCTCCAGAATTTAGTGTGGAGGACGCCACCTAAGGAGAAAATTGTGATTTTTAAATTTCTACATCCGCGCGCCTCAAACTATATCACTATTTTTACTCAACTTACCAACCAGGTGAGTATTTTTATATTCAGCTTTAGCTTCTTTGGCAATTCACTTAACTATTCAAGAAACATACAGGATTGTCTTGCAAATGATCAGTTATAATTCTCAAGCATTTATGTCATAGTTCGTTTAACTTCTCGATTCTTCCTCACAGTTGCATACCTTCTAACTCTTTCAATTTTTATCTTTTCAGCGTATTTCTGTCTTTGCTGTTAAACTTCTGGGATTCATGCCCTTCTAATTATAGAGTTCTTTTATTTTCAATAGCATATCCTAATTGGCTACGTTTATTTATTTAATAATGAATATTTTGAACAATCATTATATCGGTTTTTTAAATCCGATAATTTTTGTACGATTTTTTAGATTTTATAGCAATAAAAAAAGTTCGAATGGTTGCAGAGCTTGTCAGTTTAGCAATTTCTAAAGTTTGGCTTTAGCGCAGTTTAAAATAGACATTCGCTATTCAACAATTACAAAATAAACTAAATTAAATTTAAAAAAACATTCTAAAATCAAATTTAAAAAGGTTTAATAAAATAGTAAAGGCTAATGATAACAAAATATAAGATTATATAGAGACTTGGACCCTGCTAGATGTGCCTGCTTAGCTATCACAAAACACTGGAGAAAATTGTTCATGAAAAAGGCTTGAAGAAAAAATGTACTAATCACGTGGAAAATCTTATATTTGCACTCTAAAAAGCAAATTTTGTGACTATTTTTCAAAAATGCAATTGCTGATGTTGAAAAATCAGTAAGAAAGCAATACCAATCAAACAGAGAATGTTCTTACTTTTTTGGAATCTCAAACAACTGAATACTGTTTACGTCTGTATTTACAACAAGACCATTTTGTAAATTCTTATATAACAAATAATTTTATTATGGCAAAAGCAACCGTTATTTATTACGGGTTATTTAATTATCGTTTCTAAAGCCAATTAAGCGAGTTATGTTGAAAGCTGTTTAATGGATGTTGATATGCGAACCGGTATATTGTTGAATTGAGATGATTCTAAATCAATAATCAAATATATGTTTTTAACAATGTACCCTAGCAAGTACTTGCACAGATTAGTAACTTGCAAGAAAAACAATGTTTTGCAATAATCTTGCAAGAAGAAATATTAAAGTTATACATAGCGAAATAATTAATATTGAGTTGTGTAAATCATACAAAAATTTTTTTTTTCCGAGCAAAAGACCAGAAATACCTGCTTTCAAAAAAGTGTTTGAATTTAACGCTCTTTTTCTAAAAACCAACTTTGAAAATCCAAACTACATTTAAACCTCCCCATTTTACAATTCCAGCAAAAATATATTAATTTTCTCTTGTTTTAAGGACACAAAAAACTAAGTACTACTATTACATTTAGCTCATTTGATCCCAATTCAGCTGACAACACAAAATTTACATCATAAAACATATCAGCTCATAGTAAACGATTTTTTTTGGTTAATCGAAAATCAACAATTTAATTTGAATGTTACATCAATTGTTGCAAGTATTTTTTAAACCTAATTATGAGCATCTAGTATGTATAAAAAGCCCACATTTAGCTTTCTGATTCAACCGCTTTAAACTGACAAGTTTTTATCCAAAGTTTTTGTACAAGTTCTTTAAACCGTTTAAAATACACAAAGCTTGTTACTAAATAAGGGCTCAGTTCATTTGTTACCTAAACTGAAAATTAACAAATGTGTTAACTAGATATATGTAGTGCAGCACATTTTGATGTAAAAAGTTATCCTTTACCAACTTCGTTATCTGAAGTCATTTTCGAGAAATTTACGATTAAAGTCGTACAGCGGAAAAACGACATATCAAAAAGTTCAAACTCGGAAAAGCAGTCCATAATTTGCAAACTCAAAGTCTCATGCTTTTAATCAAATCGAGTTATTGTGATTGGATTAATTTTAAACCTTTAGTTTTACCAGGAAAAGAATATAATAATATAAGGTCTTCTTGGAAAAACTACTTTTTTATTTTAAATTAATCTTCATTTTTAATTTTTAAACCTTTTTTCAGTTCTTAACCAAAACACTTTTTACTGATAAACCCAGAACCCTCTGATCTTACTTTACTTCTGTCAATCAATGGAGGACATTACAAATTAAATTCGGCAAACAGGAAATCAAACTGACCTGGCATTTTTTCATATGAAACATTTTTTTAGGTCGGGGAAATTGCAGATCTTAAAAACATTGGAATCAAAGTCAGCTACGTTTCGACAGTTCAGCAGATTGAGAATATCTTGAACGCCTGGCCTCCAAAGTTGGTTTTAACCGATGAAAAAGAAAAGTTGTTGAGCGAAGAGTATGAATTCGATGCTTCCAAGTTCTTTTGCGATGAATACCGCCATTACAGGTAGCAAACATTTACGAAACCAGAATACTTTCCGTCAGCATATCAACCAATCAATAAGCCTTAAGTTAAGAATAGTAAAATTAAATTATTAGCAGTGACATTTTTTATAATAAAAGACGTACTTTCTTCTAATCATGCTCAACGTACAAACTCATGCTCATGCTTCTATTTTTAATAGCATATTTTTCGTTTAGATACGTTGCAGATCTTAAAGCTGTGCGCACTTTGCAACCTCTAGCCCGAATGCAAGTGATTTTGAATTTGGAAAATTGTGAGATTGGCGACTTTGCTGAAGACACCGATTTTCACTTAACACCACCAATAGTAGACGAACTCCTCAGTGTGATGGAACTGGCCGACATTGAACGTTGGAAAAAGACCCAAAGAGAAATATTTGAAAAAGAGCTAGAGGTTTTCAAGCAAAGTGAAAGCGAGAGAATGGAAAACATGTGGAAGGAAAAGAAGAATGAAATGGAACAGAAGCTCGAAGGTCAAATGAACAAATGCCAAGCTCTACAGCAAGAGCTGCAGCTGAAACTTAACAACATGAAAACAGATAAGTATTTGATAAGGAGCAAGACGCAGGCGAATATATTTGAGGAAATTTTCAATGAAAACTGGCAGAACTATAGAGAGTCCGATCCGAAAGACATTATAGAAGTTCTTAGCAAAACACAGAGAGACAACGAATATCTACGAAAACTCGTAGCCGATCAGAGGGAAAAGTTGCAATGTTTCGAAAAAACCACCCTCACTAAAGAGCAGACGGCGAATCTGCTGCAAGAACTGAAAGGATTGGAACGAGGCTTTGAGGAAACACAAAAAGCGAAAAAATTCTTTAAGGAACAATGGAAAACAGCGTGTGAGGAAATTCACGAACTCAAAACAGAAGAGTACAAAAAGATACACCTAAACATCCGCAAAAGTAAAGAGGAACTAAGCCATCTAAGTTTGGATAGTTTTAATCACTATGTTGAGGCAAAGTTCGACTTGAATGAGGATAATTTGACCAATAGAAGCATACCGAGTGGCAGCAGTTATTACTAGTACTTGAAATTTTTGTGAACCCTCAAAAATCAACAATAAAATGGCTTTTTTCTTCCGATATATAGTTTCATTATTTTAAACTAATTCGTCAAACGGCTCGTATTGATAATAACAATGCGAAACAGCTTGTGGCTTCTTATTATACAATTTATTCGGTGAAACATCTTAAGCTATATTTAGATTATATAATAGCTAAGTTCGCCTTCGTGTACTAAAATGGATATTTAGGAAATCTGGGCGTGTGAAGATAAATAACTATTGAATTTTGAAGACCTGACGAGCAAAACAATTTAGTTACAATTTCGAATAGATTTTCACTAAATTTAATAACCATTCTGTTCTATCCGATTTGGATCCATTGCAGGTCTTGCAACTGTCTGAACTTTACAAATTCTCGCCCGAGTGCAACTTAGGTTTAAAGTTGGAGACTTGTAATATTGGCCATTTCGAGGGCATACGGATTTCACTGACACTACGGATACTAGATGTAATCTTAAATGTTATGGAACTGGCTGGTGAAAAGCTCGAAATCCTGAACTTTCTAACTTGATGCGAAATGAACGTGTGTTCAAATTTATTGGACAGGAAACCAATAAAGATGCGGTTAGGCTCAAATGTTGAATTCAGAAGAGGTACAGCTAAAGGTTAATAAGAGTAAATCTTCAGAGGATCCAGAAATCAGTGCAAGAAATGTTCGCCATGGATTCTTTAAGTAAGTTGAGGGCATTTCGTTCATGCTTTCAAAGTAATTTTACCCTTGGAAATATGTTTTTTTTATCCTGCAGAACTCGATTCATGTTTCGTGAGTTATGGCTTTGCAGGCAAAAGTTCTATTTTACTTTGTCGTTCGTTTATTCGCGTTTAAAAAATCAATGCAATTTGTCTCGCCTTTTTAAATGTTTTTATTAAAAATCGCTTTCTAGGGAAAGAACAAACTGTGCAAAACAAAACATTCGGGTGAAATTCCACGTGAGGCGGAATTTTTACTCAAAAATGGTGACAACTTACCCAAATTAATGTATAAGAATCACCAATTCTTTTTTCCGCATTTATTAGATTTATTTGAAAATGTCGTATATAATATTTTGGCTTCTAAACACGAGAAAACCATTCAAATTATGACCAATTTGACACGATATGAGTTATTTATGATAATAGTCAACATTCCTAACGTAACTTATTTTAATAAATGCACATAAAAATGATATGATTGTTCGACACAAAATGGTTGAAAAGTAAGTTTATTTCTTCGGTACTTCACACGTTGTTTCAAGTCATGTCAGTACTTTTGGAGTACAACAGAAAAAGAGCTCGAAACAAACGAACAAATAACTCTAAGAAGCTGCGGTTCTATCCGGAGAGATATTTTCAATTTCAGTTCCTCTAAACCAACACTAAATTCCTCTTGAAGCAATCATTATTTAAAATTGGGTTATTTTATGTAATTTTTTTAACCCAATTTTGCAATTTGTTTTCCTTTCGCACAATAGAAAAGGTCCTTTTGACTCGACACGTCGACGCATCATTCAAGGAAAACATTCATTAAACTTACGTGAACTTGAATGACTATCATTTAACAAAATATTTTAATTATTTATAATAAAAGAAACATTTACGTTCGGGTTTATTAGTGCTTCTTTAACATTTGTCCTTCTTTGGACGCTTAGAAACTTTCTACTTAAACATGTTTTAGGCCGAAATATTATTCGTTAATTGCAAAATGGTTATCAAACGTTTCTTACTTTTGCTTTTTAAAATTTTTGGCTTAAGTTGTTTTCCCCATTTTTCAAAGTTTCAGAATATTTTTCCCTTGACAAACATCCACGTATTATTGAAAACTCACTATTTCAACGAACAGCTCAAAAATCACTGTTTCCGCTAAAATATCGATCTGAGAGTAAGTCTTAGTCAACTTGCAAAATACTTGAATTTGTGCAATTGTAAATTGATTTTAGTTGAAAACGGAACATCTTTGAATGCAAAAACAACTTGAAGGAGCGGTTTTAACTAAAAATATGAATTAAAAAATAATACTGAAAAAATAGGAGAAGAAATTATTAGTCCTAAAATTATTGTTCAAATTTATATTTGTCACTTTCCAGTTGAAAAGTAGAAAAAAGTGAAACACCTTTTATGATGTAAAAAACTAATTTTTTAAGGGCCACGAAATATTTCCATAAAACTTAACAATTAAATCAGATTACAAACATTTTTCATCATTTGGGCATTGAAAGCGTGAGAGCCTGGTAAACTTTGGCCTCTATATGAGTAAACATCTTCCATAGAAAAATTAACTGGCTGCCATGCGTCATGTGATATGAAGAAGATAAATAACGTAATACCTGACGATAGAATCTTTGGCCTTTAGTTCAACTTTCGGATATAAATCGGTGGCCATTCATATTCCCTGCTCGTATCTTGGATTCGGCCACCGTTAGTAAAGTTATTAGGCCATTTGTGGCTCTTCCGAATAACCGCAATGACCCAAATTGTTTGTTTTATAGCTTCTTCGAATTTTAGGGCTGAGGAAACTGAATTGAAATGGCTGAGGAACCATTTTATTTATTTAAGCTGCCGCTAATTTTTATAAATGCTATATAATTCTTATATATGTTGATTGTGATGCATGCTTTATACCTAAGGAATCACTAGAAAAATGACAATATAATTCACTTAGCTACACATACTCAGACTCAGTCACGGTCCCTGGTAAGAATTTTACCAATGGTAAAGTAAAGTAAAAGTAATTTTACTGGTAAGGGTCGTTTTTTCTTTCTGAAAATGTTCATAAAAATTTGCTTGTTTCAAAAATAAATCTTTTTAAAACAGAAAACATGTATGCACTGCTAAACGATCCTTGGTGATTGAATTTCTGAGAGGCGGTGTGATTCGACAGAGAGAAATTAGAATTAAATTTTGTACACCAGGACAGATAACTCTGGTACGTTTTCTTATGTATAAACAATAATTTAATTCTGAGAGTGGCTTTCCTTCGGAAATGTGTCTAGATATTTTCAAAGGAAAAATTGGCACACATAGTTTATTTAAACCGAAAAATTGTGTGTTATTTTTCAATTTACTTAGCAGAAAAATGATCTCTTGACAACACTTGTGGTCGACACTCCGCTTTCGATAAAAAAAAATCGAATTATTTACACAAAATATTATTTAGTATAAATAAATTAAACGTAAAACTAAGATAAACCTAACATTTATGTAAATTTGCAAAATGCTCTATATTGGTGTTTCCATTCGTATTCAAATATATTAATTTGTCCATATTAAAATACATATATTAATAAAATTAAGTTTTTTTTTAAATAGTTTTGAAACAAAGTATTGTACACCTAATTATGACTCCCCTGTATTTGGAATTAAATTGGCTTCAAATTGAATATACAAGGCGCTGAATTAAAAACCAGACATACAACAGATACTAATCTAATACTCAAGAATGCGCGAATTTGCGCTGGATTAAATACAACAAAACGTCCACTCATATTGGTTTTTAGCAAAAATAACTACTTTAATAAGAATACAAAATTGTATTTTTTGAAGTTCTTTAATTCTGCAGAACTGCAGCGCTTATTTACCAGCAGTGACTGTTAAGGGCCGAATGAATCAAAATTTCGTAGGTCAAAATATGAACCAGAGTTCAAAATGGTGTTCGTTTTTGATAATAGAATAAAAAGGTTTTGCCGCTTTGAATGAAATTGTTTCGGTTGATAATACAATTACCATACATCTTCTGAGCCAAATAGATCTGTTCTTTTCGGAGAAAAAACTTTGTAGTTTTAGGTCGTTTTATATGACAAACAGATACCCCCACTAAAAATTTTTGGCTTCCTTGAGTATCTTGCTTGCGGAATTCATCTGCAAACTTTTCCTAGTTTATTGACTTACGAAATCATAAATGTAACGTGAAATTGAATTTTCTCTAAACGTTCTAATAATAATAAACTTTCTAAAAACCAAGAAAAATCAAATATATCAAGTTTCTTTAAGTTTTGCCTGCCTACTTTGTGGTATCTTGTATTGTATTATATTTATATTTGATTTTAGGTTGTAAGCAGAAATATTAACTCGATTAATCAAAGTTATAATAGGTTTCCTGTAATAGTTCTGTCAAATCAAAGCAAAATCGCATATTTTAATGCCAAAAAATGGCGTTTTAAAATGAAAACAATTGTTAATACATTAGGCGCTATGAAAGATACGAAAATGTATTTAGGTTTTTACATTTTTTAAATGAATATTAAAATATTAATTAAGTTATTAAAATATATTTTTTATCTCAGATGAGATTGTTATTTCGGGTAAATATTTATGCACAATTTGATAATGAAGCTCAACAAATTTGTTTTTGGAACGGCTTTGTATTCGTGACACTGTTTTATGAATTTTACGTGCGTAGAAATAAATCAGATTTTTGTTTAATTTGAATGGAATTTTCACATTTCAATTAAATTAATTTTTAGTATAAATGGAATGGAATTGTACTATTTAACACAGAATAAGTAAGTATATTAGATTTAAGAACATGTTTTTATCGGTTTAAATATTTCGGAACCGGATATTTCGCTTTGTGTATTACTCGCTGGATTTTGTGATTTTTGAAGAAAACATGTGCCGTTCTGAGATAAAATAGGGGCACACATGGGAACAGTGATTGAACGCATTCAAATACATACATACAGAAATATAGATATATTTGAAAAATACTGCCATTTGAAGCCATGAGTTGTGCTCGTCTGATTAAAATGGTGAACTTAAAGTAACCAGTGTAAGTTTTAACTTTACCTAAGTCGATTTACGCATTAAGTATTTATTTTGTTATTTTTATCAAAAATACGTTAGTTATAGGTGATAATCAACTCCATTGCTACCAAATTTCTGCTCAAATTTTTGTAAATATTCCAGAATTTAGGGCAAACTACGTTTTATCAATATATTATTGGTGGTCCCGAAATACCCCTCTAGAGGCATGCAGCCGATTTTTAATCAACCTGCATGTCATTTATTGAAAGTATCAAAAATAATCTATAAATGCAACTAACGCTTCTCATTTGTTACATACGAAACACAACAAACAGGGTTATGTTAACAAATAAAAAGTCAGTGAAACATGAAAGGTTTGGAAACTCTATTAAAGTTTCTAAGCCATTAGAATTCAAACAGACTACATTCGGTTTAATCTGCATACCTGTAAACCAAACACACAGAAATGAATTTGAGTGCAATAATTTCACAGAGCTGATAATTTCATATACTAGTTTAATGAAGACAGTAGAAAAACATTTAAAATTAAAAGAAAAATACACCATGACAAATCCCGTTGAGCAATAAATGTATTAGAAATATACATATTTACCTGTTAATTATAGCATTATTACTGCCAAAGATTATCCACAGTGTACCAAGATAAGGACAAATATTTTGCAAAAACCTCTAAAGGGAAGCCAAGGAGAGGTCTGAAATACTTCCAACTTTCAGTAGCGTTTAATTTGGTTGTGTGGTAGGTCTCAGACTTTTTCGCCATAAATACATCAAGTCATGACTTCCAGTTTAAATATACGTTATTTACTCGGCAAAGAAGATACAATATTAAACTTGCAAGAAGATTGTTTTTCACAGCAATATATTGCCATTCTAAAACCACTCAAATAGAGAAAGTAGCTTCACTCCTCACACTTTATTTAGTTGGAAAATGTTCTAGAAAGTATTTGCGAAATAAATTTTCGTTTAGTCTCCCAAGGATGATGATCTTTTGGTCTATTGAAATAATAAAATTGAAAGTTCCACGAGAGTAATATGATATATATTTTACTTGCTCAGTATAAAATGAGTAATTAAAATATAGAATAAGGTAAAAGTCATAACTATTGCGCATTTCAAATAATCTAAAGTCTTATTAAAATATGACAACCTTTGCCTCATTTTATGAGCCCGCTTATTTCTAAAGTATACTTTCTAAACGGCTTTTATGGAATGTCCTCTAAAATATTTCCATAATATGTCCTCTTAACGAATGAACCGCCTGAGGTGCTAAGAGCCTTCAATAATAAAGATTCTAAAGGCCGCAATTTATTAACAGCTTTCAAATACATAGCACGTACTTTTTAATATATTTTAATTAACATTCACGCGAGTATTTATTAATACTTTCCGCATCATGTTTTCAACAGTCCACTTTACATATTTGGTACGTTCGTAACTATCTCTTCGATCACATTGCCTAGATTTTCAAATTTATTGGAACATTAGTTTAATTACCACACTAAATCGAATGCGCTAATTTGATTGCAATCATCTTGACACCTTTCCCGGTATTTATTTACCTTTTTGCAAACATACATGGATTTCATAACATTTTATTTCGATTGAAGGCAACAGAAAATTCCAATTCATTTTGGAAAAAGTATCTCGTCAATCAAAATCACAATTTGAACTTTCACTAACTGAAGATGTTTTCGTAGTTGAACTTTATTTTGTGATTGGCGGTAAACCAGCCAAAAATTAGCCTACTTTGCTGCAGAAGCTTGCATTAGTTCGGAAGCTATCTTAACAAGATCAGCCAATCAACTTTCTGATTTTCATAAAGTCTTGGATAAGTTTAGCAAAATGGAGTTAATAATTTCGCCCCTGTTGCTACCAGAAATCTTCGCTTGACTTTTGCGCAACAAAGTTTATATACTTTGTTGGGGCGTAAACAGTTTTTTTGTTGAAAATTCCGAAAGCTCAGATCAGAATGGCTTTTTCAAATCACCTTACGACGAACTATAAATATCAGAACTTTGCAATAAAAGCTGTTGATTTTTTTAACTTACCTGTTGCCATAACATAGAAGTCCTTTTCATTATCGCTTTTCGTTTTAACGAGAAATTTGATGGTGTACAGATAAAGCAGACCGAAGGCAAGTTGCATTCCTGAAGTAAGAAGATGGGCTAAAAAAGCTGCCCCGCATACCAACCAACCCCAACCACCTGAAACCAAACAAACAACTATTACTTTATTTCTATAAACGACGTTTAAATATTAATGTTCTCGTCCCTAATAATGTAAGGAAATGGAATAAAAAATACGGTAAAAACAAAAGCTAAAAGTAAAATAAGGATTTGAATAATTGCTTGGTTGTCCAACACCTAGTTAGGGTCTGTTGAATATGTATTGAAAAAACATTTTGCTACAATTGACACAAGTATTTGCAAATCAAGTGAAACGAATATTTTATAAGCTTCTAAATATGACCATTGTGCTGGATTTTAACTTTATATAATAATTTTAATAACTGGAACATGTATGTTAAACGGATCTTTAATTTTGTCTGCGATAATAGAAGCTGACCCCTTCCACTAATAAACATCTTAAGCAAATAATAATTAAGTAGGAAACCCAAAAATATTTTTCAGCAAATCCAAACAGATAATTATGTAAAACAAACAAAAATGAAGTAAAAACGAACTATACCTACGTTTATGCTTCAGCTAGGGGAAAATATATTGAGAAATTTTGGTGTTAAATTAATATCAGATAAGGTGATAAAGGATTGGATATCCTTAAGTAAGTAAAAATTCTAGCGATTGAATTGTATCGTGGCTACTCGAAGAATCAAATCATCAGAAATATCAGAAGATGCAAAATATAAACAAAAATTCCGCTTGAGACGTTGATGACATTGATGCAGCAGATCTGGTACTTATCCAGCAACAGTTGCTGTTAATCCTGAATACCTTTATAATATATTGAATAAGGCATATGTCTGGTGTTTCTTAAGATTACACCTGTCTACAAGGTGAAAAAAACGATTCATAACTACGAACCAAATGTGGAAATATTTGCAGTAGGAAATTGAACAGAGTAGCAACACTTTATGCATTAATAATTACATCAAAATAGATGTGTAAAAAGTAGTCAACATTAATTAAAGACAAACCTTTAATGCGATTGATCTTGTGGTGCTTATTGATCAGCTGAATCACATGGGTATTTGTGTAATTTATTTCAATTTAGTTCAAGAAAAATTGGTCTAAAATAGAAGACACTAAAGGATATTCGTAGCCAGCCAAGAAAAATAAATTGCCAAAAACCGCAAAGCTTTGTATTCAGTTATGTTCTGCTGTTACAAAAAAACCCAATATCTGGTCCAATTTTGTGTATGCTGATGACATAGCACTTGAGTTACAGGGGATCGAATTCAGAGTCACTCGGTCAGTTTATGAACCAGGATTTGAAAGAGTACCTCAAATTATTGTTGCGTAATAAACTGAAACCCAACAGCAGATTTACTATTATAATCCGAGGCACAGATTCAATTCAACAAAACATCTGATATTTTGGACATAAAAAATCTACAAAATAGCAACAAACGAAATTCACAATTAAGCATTTCACCTAATAAAATATATACTAGAGCTGGTGAAGAAAGTCATCAAATTAATGAAATAATGCATAATTATTTGAGCTATAACTGTAAATTGTAATTGAAAATAATTCCAATATTCACTTAGATACCGCAACGACAAACAAGGTTTTTCAAAATCCAATTATGCGAGCTGCTCAATATAATTATATTCCAATGGAGGTAAAAGAGTTGCCAAATAATGCTCAAATTTTGCCAGAAGTGAGGAGAATTCAAAACGGCAAACCTAACTTCTAGAAACGAACATCTCTTTCCTTCAATTTTCAATTAGTTTCTTATTGGTTTAAAATTAGAAGTTCCGATACCAGTCTTGGGCTGATAAAGAAATTGTAGTCGTTAAATAAGTAAGTAAAATGTATTTATATGTCTTCTTCCATTATGTTGCAAACATGTCGCAATTTTGCTTTAGATTAAGTTAACATTCACTGCTAATATTCTCCCTGCTCAGAATTTTCAAGTCGGCATTATCTGCTCTGCATAAGGAGCGAATCGATAGTAATTATTTTGTTGGGATAAGGATCATAGAACACCAATTTTCCTAAAATATGTTTTTACAACAGTGAAATTGAAATACGATTTCCCATAAATAAATTAGATTGATTTGTGTCTGTACTGAAAAACTATAAAATCTGCTATTGTCAATCCCTCTAAATTGTATTTGTTTATGAAACTTATTGATGAAGACCAGAAAAAGCTTAGAAACTAACATGCTTGTCATGTAAGAGCATCAAATACCTTCAGGATAATAATGTTGTTTGATAGTGTTGGTATCAACATCTCTTCTTCGCAGTGCGGGGATGTTTCGATGTAACGAATGCATGTCTCTATCACAGATAACCGGAAATGAATCTTCATCGTCTGGTGCCCTCGGAATGGGCGTACTTCGATCTGAAATCAAAGAATTATTTATAATCCTCAACCTTTATTGTATTCCTCTATTTACATATTTAATGATCCAAAATATAAAAATAATAATTTAAATGTAATAATCAATTTTAATCAATTCTTCTACCAGGTAAGTCCACGGCAAAACTTTTATTACATCTGGAACAATTAACATGGCTGGCAAAAGTCCCACAAAAAAAATGCTAGAAGGAAAATGCACATTTCACACTAATCCTTCTATACTGGACCCTTTAAAAATGTTATTTTAAAACAGTATAATTTGAGTTGTACCTGCGAATAACGTATAAAAACGATAGCGGAAAATAGTCTTTTTGGAAAGAAGAATCTGAAATGAAGAAAAAGAAGAATACATTTTCCCAAATAAAATAATCCTTGCATGATTATTATTAAATTCGTTACATTTTCTCGATAAAAACTAGAATATTATTTGCTGGCTTGAAGGCTATGTACATTTAAAATAATTGCATTTTTACGTCAGCTACATTTTACGACTTTAATTTAAAACGCTTTGAAAAAACTGATTGGCGACTTTTTCCCGGCCTCGCTACGATTTCATCCGAAATTAGAGCATCTTTTATGTTTTCAGAGCGACTGAAATATATTTTATATGTAAGAGTTAAAACATGCCTTAATATGGGGAAGGTAAAAATTGTAATACTTTAATATTCAAGTACATATTTCTACGAACAGTATTATCGGATGTTATTTACTCTCTGCTGAAAAAAAAATGAAATCGTAACTATCAATGTTTTATTGAGATTTCTACGGCGATTTCTCAAAAGGAAAAAATAAATTATTTTATTTTCATAACATTTTGATTACAAAGTTTCGATTTATTTGTTGCTTTTTAGGAGAGCATACGACTACAAATCCATCTTAAAAACCAGAAAATTGGTTAATACAAACATTATTTTTAATAATTTCTGTATTTTAAAATCATCCAGTAACGAATATGACTTTTAAGTAAGCTAAAAGTTGGCTTTTGTAAATTCCAAACCTCATTTGCTACATCGTGCTTAATAATACTTGTATGTATTCACTTATCAGAAAAATACATAAAAGCAAACATAAATAATTATTAATATTAAGTTAATTAAATATTTTTATTGGCCGACTATATTAGTGCCGACGAGAACTACATCTTATGTTAAATGGAATACATTTTACGAGCTAAGCTTTTTAATGTATACCATTGTACAGAGACAAATTAACGAAATCCAAACCTGGTAAACAAAAGTGAATTTTAATAATTTGAAGAATATAATTAGTTCTGAAATTTTTCTGAGGAGATTTATTAGCTTTATAAGTAACTATGTATAGTAATACTTAGCAATTTAAATTTCATTGATGTATTTAAAAATCATAATCTTTTAAAGTAAGATCCAGGTTTATTTTTGTTGCAGAGTTTTAATTTTTTTTACTCTTGTAGTCGCTTCTGGTATACGTTTGTTTAATTTTAAATTATTATCGATCGATTTGTTAGTAACGTCCCATTTGTTGTTCTTAAATTAAAATAAAAAAATATTGAATCTGCCAAATGTATGCAACTCTTACCAAATAGAATACAAAAATAAACATTTGATAAGTAGATGGTGCAACTAAACCATTTGTTTGCTGATCGTTTACTTTTGTATTATTTTGTTATAATCGTTTTGATTTTCACACTAAATTATGTATGTATCTTTAGCTGGCCATGATTAGATGATTCCACTGATTCTTTTAAAACCTTCATACTTTCTACGGATAAAAGCAGTTTAATTATTTAATTATCGATGCACATGGGATAGAAAAAATTACCTGTCTAAACCCAATTTCGCTCTTACCGAATGAAATTGACACTAACGCGACCCAGCAATAAAGTCGGGATATTGTTTAAAGTGTGTTATAATTTATGCATCACCCGGCTCTATTTGGCCAATGTTCAAAATGTCATTCCGTATAAATATGCATGAAAATTCCATGAAGCATTCCATAAATGTGTAATTGAGCTCCATGGCTGACGAACGATGTAGGTATGTGAATGTCCAGTTGGATAACAGAGAGTCACAATAAATAGTTATGTGATTTACTAGTTAAAGCTGATATATTATCGTTTCGTCGGGATATTTGTTGGGGTGTGGAGTTTGATTTCATTGTAATTTAAGAGCAACGTTTATTTGGTGCCTTTATGCACAGTGACTCTTCACTGTTTTGCAAACTTTAGCTACTTCAAATTAATGTAGTTTAAAGTCTATCAAACTACTAATCGTTCAAAATTAATCTGTATTTTATTGGGGTTCAAAGCTACACTTGTACAACTACTTATTCATTTTACGTATATTTAATTTATAATCATGTCAAAAAATTAATATTTTGGACATTCATAGCCTTCTTATTTTAACTGGTTAATTCTAAACAGTAGTTTTCCTATCAATCCTAACAGTAGGATAGGAATAACTACTGTTTTTAAAGACAGGTCGGCAGCTCTTTTTTGCATATTAATTGTTTGCTTCCAAATTTGCTTTTAGATTTACGATTGTTCATTTTCTGTCCAATAAGCAATCATAAGTGTTATCACGAGTACCAATAAATATCACAAAAAATATATTTCGTGAGAAGACAAGGTGGAATAACTGGACTCGAAAGGACGTAAATCGGAAATCTAAAGGAAATTGTTTGTAGTAAAAGTGGCTTTCTCTATCAAATGCTTATTTGTTTGTTCGGTAAGCGAGTTTCCACATTGGTACAAGTACAAAAACACAAAATATAGCAAAATATTCTATAAAGCGTTTTGAAAAACTTGAAATGAAAAATCCATGTTAAATGATTAATTATTAATTCTTATTTATTAATTCTTGTTGTGGGCTGTACCAAAAAAAATCAAATAAGTTTGAAGACGGTTTTAAAAAAACTCCCCCAATATTTCCAGCTCGGCAATCGTGACGAAATTTTGATTTGCACGACATGAACGAAGTCCTTTTGATTAAAGTTTAAAATTGCGAGGAAAATAAGTGCGTTGAATATTCGCCAAAGAAACATTTCTGAAAATCAAACCAAGAACCGTATTGAGGGAATCAAATTTGTTCGTCAATTATTGATTATCTGATGTTTTATAAACAAATAATGCAGCAACTGAATATATGAAAAACTATTTAAAAAAATGCGTTAAATATCCAGTTTTTATAACAATTTTAAAAAATCTCTTAATAAAAGTGTTTACGTTTGAAACTGTGTAAGCATAAAACTGTGTGGGTTTTAATTCTTGGAAGCTATTAATAAAGGCGATCGACCCTCACAAGAACTAATAGTAAACATGTTTCTAAACTGCAAATCAAAATGTATTATTTTCATCGTAAAAGAATTTAATTTAGTTGCGAGATGTAAATAACTTGATAAATTGAAACGATTGTATCTGAAAATTGATCTATTTCTTTCAATATTAACTTGCGATTCGATTATGTCGAGTGGTTTTCTTCTTCGAACTGCAAAGTGAATATTTCCGAATGTCTGTGCTGATATTTACCGAAATGGAGAGAAACCAAATTTGATAAAATAAATAAAATTTTGATATCGTTATTTGTTTTACTTTAATAGATGATTTGCCAGTATAGAGAATGGTCCTTTTTTAAGCAAAATGTATTTTAATGATAACATATTTTCTCAAAAGAACGACTTTTTTGCGATGCACAGTTAGAAAAAAAATATTTTTTTATATTTTCTCAAAATAGTTTTTTTGTCAGATGGGCACTCAGTTCTCTACTAAGATTGTTTTTTTTTAATTGCAATGTTTTCAATAATAAATTGATTGAAACGAAGTTTTTGAATAGAGCACAAACTTTGAATTGAAAGCACTGCTCAAATTGTAAAGCTTATTATAACTTCAAAAATCAACTAACTTAAATGGAGTTTTCATTTTTACGCCACAGCAGAAATGAATTTCTTCGGGATTTTAATTAATTTTACAGGAAAAAAAACTATATACCACCTTTCTAGTTCAGGCAATATATTCAAATAAATAACATGTAGGTGTATTTTCCTATTTCTTCGTGAATTAAAGAAAAAAACCTGTACCTTAACGTTTACGATTTGATTCTAGATGAGTCACATTTTCATTGAAATGTAAGAAATACTTTTAACTGACTTCTACAAAGTCTAGCATTAATTCAATTTTTAGCAAACAATTTGTATTCGTGCAAACAATACCAAAGGACTGAAGATCATTAAACGTCCTACACGTTTTAACATACTATTTCAAACATACTTTCGATAACTCTTGAATCTCAAAAATTCTCTTTTATTGCATGAAACCGATATTTTTATATACATTTTGTTTAGAAGACACTGAAATTGTCTACCTTAATATACGCCAGAAAAATCCACTCAAAACTTTTTGAGCGGATTTTAACCAAAATTAAATTTGTTGTCACTTATTTGAGGATGATACTAATTTTTTCCTAGACAATATTTTATCTATTCATAAAAAACAAATGGAAAAATTAAATATAGTCTTGGAACTTAGTTCTCAGTATTAAGTTCACTAAGTCTAAATCTAAAATTTAAGACCAAAAAATCAAATTCAAATTGTTTTCTATTCAACTATAACAAACCCGGTTTCCTTGCAGTATTTACTCAAAATTAATTAATCTGCAACTCAGCTGAAGCAGATTTCAAAAAGAATTAAAATACATTCTTTGCGAGAATTAAGTGAAAATAAAATGCAAGCTTCCGCTCTGTTCTTCCTTCTGGTGTTTTTAAACTCCAATTTTAGTGTACCTATGTATCGTTTACTACGTCTCCGACATTATCTTCTATTATTAGAAAATCAACAGAGTCATTACCTGACTTTTTCAAAAATCAATCAGAGCCATTAAATTTCTATTATGC
The DNA here is from genome assembly GCF_020466585.1 of Dendroctonus ponderosae. Taxonomy (NCBI): domain Eukaryota; kingdom Metazoa; phylum Arthropoda; class Insecta; order Coleoptera; family Curculionidae; genus Dendroctonus; species Dendroctonus ponderosae. Next base: position 6,681,151 of record NW_026018165.1, on the reverse strand, counting down.
AAAGTTTCCCGATATAGTAAACGGAAGAGCTTCTAGTTTTTGCAGGTAATTTTTTTTTTGGCTATATCATCCGTAACGTTAATAGCAACCGCACGGATTCAAAACTTAAACACTTCTTGTTGCATTAGGTTTAAAATGTCCATGTTTGGACCCGCGTATGCATGCATTGCACTTCCTAATGATAACTTTGGCGACTTTTTGTGCAACGTCTTAAACCGGCCGTTCATCGGCGTTAACAAAAAACCGAGGCACATAATGGATCAGAGATCATTAAGGGAAATTATTTAGTCATTTAGGTAAGCACTGAAAATTCTTTGAGCTTTTTTTATAATTCCCGAGAGATTAGAGGAGTTTTTGCGCATTGACGTTGAAAACGACCATATGTTGGGTTGGATATAAATTATAAATATTGAATTGAAAAATTAATCTATGTTAGCAGTCGAATTTGCTCTGCTTTTTTATTCCTTTTCCCTTAATACTTCAAGACTTAATTAATATGTTATACTGTGTATGATCATGATTTGTGCGCGTAAAAACGAGAATATTTGAAGGATTATTTCTAAATTCTAAAGGAGATTTTCTATCCTGGCTATCCAGACACAACAAAAGTAAATTTGGTTTAGGTTTGAACTGAAATAGTTTCAGCTCTTAACGCGTCATAGTTTTTTATTTTGCGACAAAAATATGTATTGTTATTAGAATTATATGGTCACTTATGCCGACTATTCTTATAAAATAAGACGTAGCATTGTTTCTGCTAGGATCAGCATAATTTAACTATAAAAGTAGCCATAGCAGAAACGAGAGTTCAGTCATTAGATGTTTGGTCAGAAGTCATAAGAGTTCAAGTTAAAGTTTAAAGTCAGTCTACGATTAGGTTCGGTCACAATTAAAATCCATATTAAGAAGTTGTATTAATTTTGAAATACAAGTGTTTTAAAAAAAAGCAAGTTTCAAATTAATCAAAAAAAATGTAGTTAATGGCGGTTCTTTACGGTGAGCAGTTTCCAAACCACATCTTTTTTATATTAAAATGTAGCAGATGAAAAACACATAACACATCACAAATTGTGCGATAAATCTCAATTTTTTAAGTTTGGATAGTTACTATAGAAAATATTTATTTTGGAAAAAACTGTTTCCTATCACTAATTGTTTATGGTTAGTGGTATACATGATAGGAATTATTTTAGACTTTCAGAAGGATTAGGACTATTAAGAAAAGGATTATATCTTAATTAAAATGAAAACCAGAAAAATCCTCTTCTTTTAAACGATAAGACACAAAATAGATATTCCACGAGGTGAGCACTCGATATCCCTTCCAATTTTCAGTTATTGAATATTTTAAGTCAACTTTTGAGGCTTCCTTAAGGAAGTCCAATACACTTTTTAATACCGAAAATAGTTGCCGGTGCTCGCTCAATTGCTTGGTTATTTAGCAACTTTTTCTAGATTTAATTGTTTTTTTAGATAGTCATAACGAGTAAAAAAGTTCAATTTCTTTTAAATAGATCAAGAGAAAACAATGCGCTCGTTTCGTTCGCTAAACATTTTAGACTGAAACTTTTGCTTTCAAGATATTTTAAAGTATTAGAGAAAAATAAGAGGCCCACCAAGAACGCAACGGTAATTTTTTGCCCGATTAGTTTGATAAATGGAACAGTGTACGAGTTGCACATTTTTTTGGATTTTGGAGCTTTGTAAGAGACGTATCGCTGTATAATTAGGGAATTTTATCCAATAAAATATAGAGCTCAAGACGTTTCAAAAAATTCACTCAGCTGCAATTCAACTGGAAGAAGCCGAAACTCACTAATTAAAAATGCTAATTATGTAGGAGATGATGAATAAATAATTTAACTAACAGTTTTAATTGTTGTAAAGTGTTTCGTCAAGTTGCGTATATTAAAATAAAAACATTGTTTTGTAATATTCGCTGCTGGACCGAATTTATCAGAGTTTGTAAATTGTTTTTAAAAATTAAATAATTAATTTGGTAGAATTTAATGAACAATGCTTTAAGTGTTGGAAGCAAAAGTCAGTATTTTGTATGAGTGATTTTACTTACAAAAAGCAGTTTACATAGGGATATTTTGTGCTCTTTCGAATGGCATTTTGATATGGTCGTGATAGTCACGTTCAAACTTAGTTAACATTCGTCTTAACATATGGGATCATCTTTAAGAAAAAACTAATTATGAAATATCTTGTATTTCAAAAATTATTTTTAAATTGTAGGGCCTACAATACCAAACAATACAATGTAAAATGTAATGGCTGTTAAAATTTTTTAAATTGTTATATTATCAAAAGCGATAGGCTTTCTTCAGGAATGCCTATATTTTTTAACCTCCTACTTCAAGAAAACGTTTCTAACAATATTAAGTCAATCATGATTTTGTTTTGAACGGTTTATGAAGTTTAGCTTTAATATAACCTTTAGATTTTAAAATTCAGTTAAAGAGGAAACATATTATTATTAAACCGGGAGGGAGGAAGCTAAAACATAAAAATTTTGAAGTATAGGCGAAAACTGACGAAAATTTGCATTGTTTCATCTTCCACCATGTAGAAACTTTATGTAAAGTATATTTTTTCCAAAACACGGAGTGATAGAACGATAATTGGAGTAGATGACGCTGCAGACAGAAATAAAATCTATTGAGTCAATACGAATTTAGCCAGTTTGAAAGTTATTTATTTGCACAAAATCTGAACTGAAACAAGAAAGAGGTAAACTTTAATAAAAAAGTGAAATAAAGCTGAACGACTTTATGATAAAAAAAACAATATAAATGTGACAGTACTTATTTTGCTTTTATTGGTCATTCTCCGAAGCGTTTGATTTCCTAAACTACATATTTTTTTCCTTAGCAAATTTAAAAAAAATATGAATTGTTCTTTATTATTAATAATTAATTAAATCAACATTTTTTCCATTTGTTTTTAAGACAGGAATTGATGACTTTCTTGCAGACATTTAAAAAATGTATATTGCATTGAAACGTCCAATTTTCCAAAATTTAATTATTTTATATAAATTGAACGAATAAAAGGATATCAAGAGCAGCCGCAGAAATAGGCAAAACGTTCTTTATAAACATAATTAGGATTTCAAACCAACGCTATATTTGCCTCTTACTATCTTTATATTTCTGGGCAATCGAACAAGCTATTTTGTTTAATTGAAGTCCAAGAAGAATAAACGTTAAATGAAGTTGCATCCATAAACCTTTTACTACCTTTGAATAGTTTGTTTGATATAAAATGCATAAAATTTGCTTTATAACATATTACATGACGAGAGAGTAATTTTACGTCGTCCTGGCGAATTTGGTGAAAACATGTGCAAATTTGCTGCACTCCACTCCCAGTGGAGTAAAATAGAAGCTTACATGTGAGCAGAGCAATAAGTAGTATATTTTACTGCCCCGAAGCACGATTTCATTTATAGATTTTACCTAAATTTTGTAAACTATGGCCAGAAAAATAAACTTTCTAAATACAATCGAAATTGCAGTCCGATAAAACTGGGTCAAATCGGTGTGGAATCTGAAAAATTAGTAGACGAGCCTTGAAATTAAATAAACGCAGCTATCCGAGGAAAAATCTGTTCCGAGCCTATTCCTGATTTTTTCCGTTGGCATTTTCAATTAAATGTGCGCTCGTTTCTCGCAATCGCGTTCCGGATGTGCTTGAATGATTGATGGATTTGGGCCCAAAGGAATAAGCTGGATGCGCAATCCATGATTTTGGGAAAGCAATCCCTAATTTGTCTTTTTCGCATTATGCCGGCCACATTACATTGCCACATTCCCTACTGAAATATTGATAAGGGTATCAAAATTAAAAGCTTATCCAGATCGGCAAATGATAATAAATGGTCACCATTAGAGCCGGATAAATTTAAATATGTATTCTAATGGGGCCACTAACGGAAATACTCAATTGCCCTGTTGTTTCGATACCTAAGGGACTCAATTAATTGGGAAATGTTATTCAAGGTGATTCAGAACTCCCGTAATTTTTTTAAATTTATTACGTCGGTAATTTAAAAGTTTTATTTCATTGAATTTAAAAATTTTTCAAACACAATCAGTTTAGTTCTTAGGCAAAGCATATGCATTAATGATACAATTTTCAACTTTTCTTTATTTTTGTGAAGGTGGTAATGTATTCGTTAAGAATTCTTTTAAAGCTTAGTTAAGGTAGATTTTCTTAGTCAAGCACTATCTCACACATGGGAAATCGACATTCGGAACATTTTAAGGTTTCGAAGATATTTTTTTTGAACTGCAACTTTCAAACTCTATAGTTACGAATATTTGAAGAAGGGTTCTACTGTTCCCACAAGATTTGCGTATTTTTCTTTAAAACTTTATCTTAACATTTAAAACTATTTCATCAGCTCGAAGCACATACAAAGTGGCCATTTTCTGAATATTTGTAGGGGTAACTTCCACATTTTTAAAGATAATCCGTTAAATGGGCCAAATTGGGCAAAACTCGATTGCTTATTCATTACCGTTTTCGAAATTTAGGTACCCGACTTGGTTTCTGAAATATCCTGAAAAGGCAAGAAATCAACACTTTCGTAATTATCATATAATTCGTTAACTGCTTAAATTATAAAAAAAGTTAAAATTGTCTTTGGTAGAACTTTTTGCGTGGAATTCAATAAACTAGCACTCGTTGTCATAGTCAACTTGATTTACAAGATAAAAATAAACTTATGGTTTTTTAAAGGGTAATCATAGTTGGCTGTGGTTAGGCATAGTGCCTTTTAAAATCCTTATTTTCTTCTGAATTTAACGATATAACTGTTTGTATGTTTTTCTCCTTTTGTTGGCGTAAAACTTCAAAAGAAGATAAAAAAATGTGTTGTAGGCTATGGAAATAAGAACTATATTATCACACAAAACACGAAACAAAAATTAAATAGCTAACAGACACAAACATGTTTACTGGGATAATGAAAATCATCATCTAATTGAAAATAGGCGAGATCAACGTGTGTTCTTTTGTGAATGTCTGGTGATGCATTGTTAGTGATAAAATTATTGGTCCATTATTTTATAATCACAATTTAAATATGGAAAGATATTTACACTTTTAACCAAATGAACTTGAAGGCATGTTGAATAGTTTTCCGTTAGCATCGTATCGAAAATTGGCATATTTTCAACATGATAGTGCACCTTCACACAACTCACTAGTTGAATTTGAAGATGCCAAAAAATGCCTGGACGTAAACGGAAGTCAATTTGAACATTTAATTTAAACGATTCATTATTGTTTTGTGCTTTGTGTGATAATATAGTTCTTGTTTCCATAGCCTACT
>NW_026018165.1:6655149-6675757 GCF_020466585.1 Dendroctonus ponderosae | reverse complement strand
TCTTTTGAAGTTTTACGGCAACAAAAGGAGAAAAACATACAAACAATTATATCGTTAAATTCAGAAAAAAATAAGGATTTTAAAAGGCCCACAGCCAACTATGATTACCATTTAAAAAACCATAAGTTTATTTTTTATCTTTTCCGGTTCCCGGAAAATATTCAAGGTTGTGTGGAACAAAACCACATTACTGAACAAATTGAGTTCGCAATTCTGACTAATATTTTGACTGGCTTATTTTTGAATCACGAAGGACGTTCGAAACTTTAAAAACACTTAAAGGTTGTTCGCTTATTTGTCGAGATATACAGGGTCGCCATTTTTGGAATCCTTGTGTGGGTAACTTCTACATTTTTAAAGATAGGGAATCCGTTAAATGGTCAAAATTGGGCAGAATTCGATTGCCTATTCATTACCGTTTTCAAAATTTAGTTACCCAACTTGATTCCTGAAATATCCTGAAAAGACAAGAAATCAACACTTTTTAATTATCATATAATTCGTAAACTGCTTAAGTTAGAAAAAAAGTTTAAAATGTCTTTGGTAGAACTTTTTGCGTCGAATTCAATAAACGAGCACTCGTTGTTATAGTCTACTTGATTTACGAGATAAAAAATAAACTTATGTTTTTTAAATGGTAATCATAGTTGGCTATGGGCTTCTTAAAATCCTTATTTTTTTCAAGTTAACAATGTAACTGTTTGTATGTTTTTCTCCTTGTGTTGCCGTAAAACTTCAAAAGAAGATAAAAAAATGTGTAGTAGGCTATGGAAACAAGAACTATATTATCACACAAAGCACAAAACAAAAACAAAATTATTAACAGACACAATCATGTTTACTGGGCTAATGAAAATCATCATCTAATTGAAAATAGGCGAGATCAACGTGTTTTTTTTTGTGAATGTCTGGTGAGGTAGTTTAAGTGATAAAATTATTGGTCCATTCTTTTATAATCACAATTTAAATATGGAAATATATTTACACTTTTTACCAAATAAACTTGAAGACATGTTGAATAGTTTTCCGTTAGCATCGTATCGAAAATTGGCATATTTTCAACATGATAGTGCACCTTCACACAACTCACTAGTTGAATGTGAAGTTGCCAAAAATGCCTGGATGTAAACGGAAGTTAATTTGAACATTTAATTTAAACGATTCATTATTGTTTTGTGCTTTGTGTGATAATATAGTTCTTGCTTCCATAGCCTACTATACATTTTTACCTTCTTTTGAAGTTTTACGGTAACAAAAGGAGAGAAACATACAAACAATTATATCGTTAAATTCAGAAAAAAAATAAAGATTTTAAAAGGCCCACAGCCAACTATGATTACTGTTTAAAAAAACAAAAGTTTATTTTTTATCTCGTAAATCAAATTGACTATGATAAGTTTATTGAATTCAACGCAAAAAGTTGTACTAAGGGCATTTTTAACTTTTTTATAAGTTAAGCAGTGAATATAATAAGTTATAATTAAAAAAGTGTTGATTTATTGTCTTTTCAGGATATTTTAGAAACCAAGTCGGGTACCAAAATTTTGAAAACGGTAATGAATAGGCAATCGAATTCTGCACAATTTTGCCCCTTTAACGGATTCTTTATCTTTAAAAATGTAGAAGTTACCCATACAAAGATTCAGAAAATGGCCACCCTGTATACACTCACTTCCAAAAAAATGGCGCGTTTGGTTTTTTGGTAAAGTTCAAAGTCTTCTAACTTTTATACTAATTGACCGATTTCATTGCTTTGTATAGGAGGATTATTTTTTGGCTCTAATCTGAGGATTGTCACATCGTCATTTTTAGCGACAAATAATAATTATGTAGTAAAAAAAGATCGAGTTGCGTTTTCTATTGTTTTTTTTCGGTGTCCACAAAAAATAGCTTAACATTTGGCAGGACGTTTTGTATTAGAGTCCATTAGAAGTTGAAGGATTGAAACAATTTTCTGAAAATTATTTATTTTTCTATTTTATGATTTTTGCTCACCTATCAGCCAAGTATTGTGATATACTTTCCGCTTACCAATTTATTTGAAAGAGCGAACAATTATTTGTCACTTTAATCAATTGCTATATTTAGCAGTATTTTAAAGCCAATTTCCATAGTTTCAACAAAAAATTTTTTCGTGCCCTTATGAGTGAGTTTTGAATAATTTTTGCTGTATAGAAAGTAATGCTTTTATAAGCTTGCATAAATAAAAGATTTTGTGCAAAGCGCCTATTATATCGCTTTAGACGTCTCAATTGCTATAAACAGATATAAATTTAACCGATAAAATAAACCTGAACTATAACTGTATTATACAAAAAAAGATTTTGTTTTTCGAATTACACCATATTAACTCGATAAAAAGCTATTGATGGCAATCTGAAGTTCCAAATTAGAATGTTTAAAGTAACATAATAAAAATAACCAGTACATGTAATAAAAATAACCATGTCTTGTAGTGTAGACTATAACGGTTTTCCCTAAACAACGTTGCTCTCATTTCCATTTAGGACAAACCACATTGTTCCCATTTAATTCAGATCGTTAAACTTCGTCCTAAAGCTGAACGTTTTTTTCTTCCTACTGGCTAATTATGATAGCGGCTCGATACCAAAGGCGAGGTGTAATTAAACCTAATTGCGGTATTGTGATGGGCGCAAAACATCAGTCAAGTTGCAGAACAATCAATTCATTATCAAGTACTCGAAAATGGTCCATAAATAGGCCATTTGTCACGCTGTCGCTCAAACTAGATGGCAGCAACCGAAAAAGAATTAATTATACGAGTGACAGAAATAGGTGCAATGAGCACTTAGCTTCCTGATTGAAAACTAGACAGGATATTTCCATAACTACAAAATGGGTTTCTTGAACGTCTAAACTTTGAGATTTCGTGTGGAGGATAAGGAATAATTTACATATCTCAAGATGATCAGTTATATACATTTAAATTTAAATGTTAAAAGTTATTAATAACTAACGTTAGAAGACTTTTTAATAAAAGCAATGTTGCATTCAGGAGTTATTTTGATTATGCTCCTCGGTTTAAAATTGTTCAAAATTACTGGTTTTTTAGTCTTTTAAAACCGCTTTTGTTTTCAACTATGTTTTCATCAAATACAATGCCTTATAGCCTTATACAAAATTAAAGACAGACTCATTAGAAGAATTGTCTTCTACAGTAAAACTTGTGCAGATTTATTTTTAAATTAAATTAATTATTAAACTGAATTAAATTTGAGTAAGTTTGTCAAATGTCATTGTGTGGTATTGTTTTAGTTAACTATTTTGAGTCAAAAGTATTTGAATTAACATAATGTAATAATTTGTATGCTTTTCTCAATTTGATCCTCTAAATTGCAAATGAAGTTTTAGATTTCTTAACTTTATGAGAAAATTGGCTAGCTAATTTACATTATGAAATTTGTCTTTTTAAATAACAAAATTTACTATGCTTTTACTAAAAATGTTGACGAAAAACACCTAGAATTTATCTGCAAAATGTTAATGTTATGATCAAACGGGCTGAGATTCCTTTGATGAATTAGATTTCGTAATTGCATCTAAAACCACAATAAAAACAAACATTTTAAACTTCCTAAACCTTCAATATTGAAGCATTTGCACTTAAGGTTTAATCTATCAAAATTTAAGTTGATGGATTAGGTATAACCGGAGAGTTCGGGTATGTTTTTGCGCATATGAAGGCAAAACTACTTCATGCATATTACCGGAATATTGCTTAATTTCAGAGGAGAATACTACAGCATTTAACCGGCGTGCATCTAAACTAATGTATTATTATGAAACTGTAATTACAATTGTCGCATTTTACTGCTTAAATTTAACAGATTTTGTAAAAATCTAGAAATACAGTTAATGAAAATGTTCTTCTTGACCAAACCTTTTCACTCTGTATATTGTCTTGTCTAACAAAAAAAAACTTTAAACTCAGAACTCCAAAAAAAATAATATCGTAAGTAGATCAATTCAATCATTAAAGAAACGGTCAGTGCAAAAGCGCCTTGATACGAGAAACCTTAATTGAGAAACATAAAATGATTCAGTAAACTTCATGATCATTAATCATAAAAGCCTGTGTGTAATAATACTGATGTCAACTTTATGAATTTAACTCATAAATTTGTACATATACAGAGTGATTCAAAATCTTGGCGATTTTATTCTTTTACAGGGCCAATTGAGATTTTTGTTGGTCCATTGCTTTGAATTATTTGCTGCATATGTAAGCAGAAATTAGGTTTGATCATAAAATCCCATGATTTATAATGGAATATTTAGTAAAGTTCTTTGGGAGAATTAGCAAATGCCGATTCTTCAGTTAGACCAAGATTCCATTCTTTGTGGATTTAGTAAAAAATATGTAAATTAAGTTTTTTCCTAATCATCGAATTTTCAGCTAAGAAAAGGTAATAAGCCAACGAAAAATATTGGGAAACACGTTGCGGCCACATTTGCCAGACTCTCCAACTTTTCCAATAAATGGCTCTTTGTGTTTCGTGGAAAAAGACGTTTCACAATATTTATACACTTTCGAAAAATATATGAAAAGCAAACAGATACTAAAAATACACGTAAAACACCACTTTTTCCATATTTACCATCCACTTGCGGCAAAAAAGACACTCAATACATCACTTGAAACTGTGGCCATAAAAACGAAGGAAGAAGCTTTTAAGAGTCGAAATTCAGCAGGGCGTTCAAATAATGGAAATCAAAATAAATAAGGCCCTGGGTCGCTTCAGAATATAAAACATATTTTTCGGAATGAGATGATCGTAAAGAATTTTTTTGCCCAGGCAAAACGTCCCGGACATACTTAGGTCATGTGTCGTCATTTTAGTGATTTATCGACGACATTAGGACGTACATTTACCAAAGAAGTTCAATGGCTTTATCCTTGCTATATTTATCGAGGTTTTTGTCTTTTATTTCTCTATTGAAAATCACCGACATTCAATAAATTTCCGCATACAATCTGAAGGGATTTATTTGAGAGGCGAAACGGAAAGTTTATGGATCGAAAATTAGGGATGTGTGGGTGTCCAGCAGAAACCAGAATCCATTTATTGGTGTTGCTTTAGAATTTGCCTTTCGATCGGTTGATATTAACCTAAATTATTGCATGGGTGTGCGCATTTCAGCCGGAATTGTATGAAGTCATTTGGCATTTTTCGTATAAAGTTAGTTGTATTTCTAAAGGATTAAAATCTACGTGCAAAGTAACAAGAAACATTTAGCACTGAAGAAACTGATAAAACTTGCAACTAAACTGTTATTAGAATTACAGAATTATGTATTTTACATGTTTGCTCGAGAAATACAAGGGGTACAACCAAGATGGGGCGTAATTTTAAATAATTTTATATATTATAGAAAAACTAGAGCATTTAGAGAAATCCATCTTATATGTTCTAAACCTTTAATAAAAACCCAAATTCAAAATGTATTTTTAGATAATTGGTCCTTTCTATTATCTGAAACGAAGATTATATTCTGCTGTGGAGGCAAATGCGAAGATAAATTGAGTGGAACAAAATAGGAAAAAGGATTATGACATCGCCGACACAGGAGATTAATAGTTAAGCCTTCATCGGGCTGTTAATCGATGTCAATATTTGCTCGGGACACTTCTACAGTGGGCGTTCGTGGAAAAACACGAGTTTATTATCCATTACATGAATTCGATGATTAATTAATTAACGATTGTCGTTGGAAAAAGAGCAATTTATCATCATCTTATTTACAATCGCCAATTGTGTTAACCTAGTTATGATAAGGCGACACAAAGCAAGGCGAAATAAACAAGGCCCAATGACAAAAACGAACAGATCTGAACTAGAAAACCGACAGGGAAATCCTGAAGAGTAACTGAAAAACAATTAGAAACTAATTAATCGAAGCACAGAAGTTATTATAGAAGAAGAACTCTATTTTAATTTATTTTTTAATGTAATTAAGTGTGAAAATATTAATCAGTTCGCTTAATTTTATGCCTATTAGCAATCAAAATACGTATAGATAAGACACTCAATATAGGGAATTTTATATTATACAATGGGGTTTAAAATTGACCTTATTTATTGCTTAATTCAGGAAGAAAGTGTGCTTATACTATAAAATCATAAGTAAGTGCTATTTCACGTTACTTTAGAATATTTCAAGATTTGATCTACAGATCAATAGTTTATGTAAAACATTACTTACAGATAGGAATATTTCGAATTTGAGGAAAGTAACAAACATTTTTGGTTGGAAATTGGAAGCCGAAAAACACAGCTGTTTTGTTCCGGAAAGCATAAGCATAGCAACTTTAGTTAAACTTGCATTTTGGAGGTAAAAAATTTGACTATTCAGATATTAAAACCTTCTGAGCAGAGGCCTTAAACAACATGCTGATACTTTGCAAACTGAAAATTCTTAAGTCTACAAATAAGAAAAATAAAAAATACTTAAGAATTGGTTTCTTAAGAGGACTTGTTTAGCGTACACTTAAAAATGTAAATGTATTTAGACACTGATCATAACAAGATAAATAGTTATAAGAGAAGAAAATAAAACACTTTTTCTAATACATGTGTTGAAAACATATTTTTCCATATAAACCAGCATTTTTGGGTTAAGTAGTACTTTTAATGTAAACTGTATTTTTTTCATGTATTTTTTTGCTTTCTCCCTGTTTTTCTTTTAATTGTATTTCAAGTTCAATAAATTTATAATTCGAAATGTGTAACTTATTTATACTTAAAACACCCAATATTTTAGAATGATGCAAAATACTATTTTAGTGCGAAAATCGATTCAAACCATCATTTTCACATAACCGAATTTTGACTACGTGATAAAAAAGCCAATTCATCAGTTTTCCAGAAGAGCTTTACGAAAATCTTTATAGTCAGGCCTTTACTGCAAAAAAATTGAATTGAAAGTTTGAAATACAGTTGAATTTAAAAGCAAGACAAGATATAAATTGTCAAATCATTATACTAACAGGGGAATTAAGTAATACCTTATTCTCTGTCGCATTGCTGTTCGTTCTAGCTTTTGCGTAGAGTTTTAAAAGTCTTGCATATTAAAGAATTAATGTTATTGTCGCCTTAAAACTCGCTTTATACAAATAAAGTCTAAAAAGTGAAAATATTTCTATAAAATATAACTTTAAGGTGCCGATTTGATCTAACGAATAATTCTAAATAAAAACACTTATTCAAGTTACAGTTTATTCATTTCGTTAAAACAGAACGGATCGTTTCTTAGTGAAACCTATTTTACAATTTAATATAACACGAAAATGTCTCAAAAAAATTACGGCATATTGGTATGTGACTAACCCAAACTAACTCTATTTTTAACGTTTTTTTTTTGTTATTGGCGATTAAATGTTTTCACTGGATTTTTCCAAAATACAAGACTTTAGCGGGAATTGCTGATGAGTTTTTAAGGCTTTTATGTAGGCAGAAAAAGACAGTTTCTTACAAACGTTTCGCAACCACAAGTTGCTTGCATCTTCAGAAGTGTTTGCGAACGCCTTCAGTGCAGGGATGCAATTTCTCGTGTTTAGCCCGGATTTGTGCAGCTCTGGCTTGCAAGTAACGCGCGTTAAATCTATAAGTGAAACCAATTAAGGAGTGTTGCGTAGAACATGGTCAAAACCAGTCTCAACTAAAATTAAGCGAACGGCGGATGAAATGAAACAATAAATAAATGTGACATACAATACAATGATGGTTGTTGTATGTATGGACTATCGTAAAAATACTATTTCCATAAGGAAGCATTCAGGATCAAAATTTGTTGTCTTTCTGAACACTAAACTTTACAAGATGCGAATTTTAACTGATTAAATTACACCTGATTTAGTCGGTTTGGCAAAACGAATTTATATTCTTCTAAAGTGGATCACTCATTTATGTTACGCAGGTAAAAGAATTAAACAGATTGAAAGTAAAAAATGGCCGAAAATAGTCAACACATATACATTCTGTGCAACAAACAGCAAATGAAAGTTTAAAATTAACAAAATCTTGTATGCGAATAACAGCAGCAAAACTCACAAGTGAATTAAAAAACATTTAAAAGTAATACGATTTTACAAAGCTTTCAAAAATCTTGAAGCTTCAACGATTTGAATACTTTTGTCAATTTCCATTTCACAATAATAGTTAGCTGATGTACACCCATTTTTACGCTCTTATGGACTACGGATATCTAATGAAGAGCATCGAGTTTCTAACAAACTTTTGCAAGGTGCTGTAGAAACTAATAAGTTCGAAGTCGGCCTTAGGAGAGCTTAAAAGCATTGTCAAACTTAAAGAAGCTAGATTAAAACTAGAATCAACTTTTTACAGACGATTAGTAAATAAAGATAAATATTCAGTGTCAATGTTTGTTTCTGTCTTCACACTACCTTTGAGAAAATTTGGTACTTTTATTAAACAATTTTCTCGTAGAGATCAAATGGACTTTCCCATACTTAGAACTCACACTAATCAATCAACCTTCTTCTTCCATAAATCACACTTGTTCACTTAACTTTTGCCTTTTAAAGGTGGGCCATTCATTTCTATAACGTGCGTAAAAAAATAATTAAAATGATAGTAAAAAATGGTAAAACCATATGCATTCTGTATCACAAGCAGCAAATGAAAGTTTGAAGTCAACAAAATCGTTTATAGGAATAGCAGCAGTAAAATGCGCCATTAAATGGAAAAACCATTCAAACATAACAGAATTTTACACCGCTTTCAGAAATCCTGAAGCTCCAACAATTTGCATACTTTTGTAAATTTCGCTTTCACGATAATAATTAGCTTTTGTAAACCCATTCTCCCGCTTTTATGGATTCCGAATATTTAATGGAGGGCATCGAATTTCGAACAAACTTATATAAAATTTATACGAAATTTTATTTCTATCGAAACCGACTTTAAGATGCACGCTTTCAGACTATGATTTGCAAGGTAAACACAGCGGGTGCAAGCTAATAGGTCCGAAGTCGGCAAGGAGAGCTTAAAAGCACTGAAAAATTTTAAAAAGCTCTATAAAACCTGGAGTCAAATACCTACATAGACTTGATTAAAAATTTCATGCCCTATAAAATGTCCTACAATCAACTATTAAATATTGATTAGTAAAGGGCCGACAAGAAATGTGTTCTTTATCAGCTCAGTTTTTCATATTCAATTAGTTCTCTTTGTGGTTTTCAAGCGGCAAGCGCCGCACTGGGGGAGAAAAGCTAAAAGAGCTCGTTGGTAGTTTAATCTCGTCCGTTTAATAAATACCCACGAGAAATAATAAAACAAGGTAATCGTGGGGGTGCGGAATTAAAATTTGCACCCCTAAGCTGCCCGGTCTGTGATCTAGAGGAAACGCGTTATTTATTAAAATTTGTGGTTCCGTTAAAATTAAATTATATAAGGTAAAAGCTCTTCAGATAACGATGCACACCTCCGCGTTTTGAATAATTTAGCCTAACTGTATCCAGCAGCAATCGGTGCGAAGGCAGCTTAAATTTTTTAAATTCTTAATGTAATTCTTAAAGACTTAATGTTTTATCAGCAACTTAAAGAATTGTCAATATTTGGCTGAAATTTTAAAATTATACGGATTAGTATAAGTTAAAATTGTATAGCAGAGCGTTGAAAATAGACGAAGAGGAACCTAAAAACTGGTCAATTAAATTAGAGAAATATTTTTTTAAAGTTTAATCAAGTTCATAATATTATTTTACGGATCGCGACCGGAATTATTTAAGGCGACCATTTTATATAAAAATGCAATCGAAGATTGAAAAAATATTTGAAGAACAAAATAATTAAATTTAAAACAACATAAATTTTTAAAACACTGAAATTTAAAATCTTCCTTACTTGAAGCAATTAAACTCACTTCTTCTGCTTCTGCTAGATTCTAAAGGGATAAATCGAGGACAAACTAGTATTGTAAAGGTAGTATAGGTTCAGGCAAAAAACAGGAACTGACAACAATTATTTCTGATTCCTCAAAACTTCAATTCTAATTTATTTTAGTTTGTTCAACTCATTTATTTCATTAAACGTTATTCTGAACTCAATATGCTTTTTATGAGATATGCTTCAAACCAGATTTCAATTTTCCACTAAATATATCTGCTGGTTTATTAGAACTCTTCGAAAAAGTAGGAAAAACAATGCGTCCATAGTCTACCATGTCATAATAAATACGTAGAAGCGAGCACGGCAAACTTTTCAACTATATTACCAAAAAGACGTATCCGTTCATTGCTTTTTAAAAACCGGCTTCCGAACTCTCCCAGTCGAAAGTTATATACTTTTATGGACGAACGTAACGAAATAAAATTGCTTTTTCCTTTCATTCCATCCCATTATTCTTCATTTTCTATATTGAGTGTTCGTGATGCTCAGCGCCCCGTGATTGGCGTTTTTCTTTTCATATCATTCCCGGGGCGCGCTAAATATCTCCTCTAATCATTTTTAACGTGGTCAGAAGTAAATCAACATGTAACCGATCTGTGCCCATTGCGTTTGTTTCAGTTCAAATTAACGCCCTTTAATGTACCTTTCCTCTACTGATCGCTTTTTAACGTTTTTGTTTTCAATAGCCTTTTTTGTAGATTAAATACATTCAGGTCTTCGTGCAGAATTACGGCCCAAGAAGTTCCATTTAGCTCACATAAACGTTAAAAAACGATTTTATATAATTAGGTTGATTTGTATTATTTTAGAGAAGCTTTATTCTTTCACATAAAAATAATATATAACATATAAAAGAGAAATCATTCTAGGATTCTTTCCAACCTAATAATTTTATAATAACGCAAGGCCTTCTACTGAACATTCTCTCTTTGGTAGATAATTTTCGAAATATGTTTTTCTTCTTGTCTCTACGGATCCACGAATACACTGCTTATTGGGACCCAAGCTTTATTTTGTACAATTTATTATATAAAGTCATTTGAATGAATAATTTTTCAATGAACTATTTCCGTCGGGATTGTTCCGTGTGCATTTGAAATACTGTTAAAACGAATTAAAATTCATATCACCATGTTAAGTTTCACCTAAAACGTTACTAAGCGAACCCAACATGACGCCTACATTGTCTATTTTTTCAAGAATTGTGAAATAAATTAATTTATCTCGGTTGTGAGGTTCTATTATTATAATGTTGTTGGAAACTTTCAAATGTTCTCCCTAATTTTGATTCTGACCAACCTAGACACACTTACTACTACTTACTTCACATAAATATTCATATTCACTGTTCAGACAGATCGGTCTTATTTATACCATATTTGATTTAAATTTGATTTGTATGAATATAATTTATCCAAGCAGATTTTCTAGAAATACGGTTACAGACAATAAAGAATTTTGACTCTCATATGTGACTCCCTAAAGGGCAACTAATAAAATATTTTTTGCAGGTAAGCTCTACGATGGCGAAAGACCTTGTAAAAAGTAACAATTAAAAATTCAAAATATTTTTTTTACGCTATCAAATAAATGAAGTAATTATATCCCATAAGAATCTTTGGTTGAAGGACTTTACTTACAGGAACTAATAAAACGAGAGAAACGTTCTCCTCAAACCAAATAAACTAAGGTTAATGAAAGAGAAACAGTGTTATGATAATTATTAAACTAAACATTAAAAATTACTTATTGGAAAAGTCTGAGAAACACAAATCCAAACGGAGATAAAGTGTACTCAAGACAAATTATAAAATATTGCAAAATTTCCCATGCAATTTCACGTGCAAATTATCAAATTACTGTTGATAAAAAAGTGATTAATCTTTATCTTCTGATCTATGGGAATGCATTCTTTATGTCTTTTATTTAATGGTCTTTAGGTTTCAAAATTCACCAAAAGTTAAATATATAAAAAAAGGTTTTGTTTATGAAATGTCGCTTCTCGTTGTAATTTTAGGTGTGAAAATAGATTTAATACTGAACTTTTTACCTTTTCGCTTAATTTTTCTTGAAATCACCGGAGTAAATGGAATAAAAATAGGTTTGTTGTTTGTAATATGTTTATTTTCATTTCGTTTTAATTGTAGATTTTCAATGTCTGTAAATATTTTTTATATAATTATATTCGTCTACGCTTTGTGTATTTCCTTTTTAGCGTTCTTGCCTCTTCAAAATATTATTTTGGGCATTACATTGCACCTGTGCTCTGGAATATTTTCTAGATATGTGTGTTCTTGCATTTTTGTAGTAATACAATTTACAACTTTGTTATCTGCGGTTTTAAGTTAACTTAACTTTACTCAGTTTTCTCAATTCCTCTTTTGCTTCAAAAAATTTGACAAACGAAGAAATCGATTTAAACCGAAAGATAACGGATGAAACTAAAATATATGAACAAACGAGTTTCGAAAACATGTGAATCGGTTAAAAAGGCAAAAAATATGACCAAGGAAAAACTATTCTTACAGTCTTTAACACCACGTTTAATATCTATACAGAAGTCCAAATCTATACAGAAATTAGTAAGACCTTACCTTACAAATATAAAAACCCCAGAACACCCAACGCACTTCTATACTTCTATACGAACGCACACAGTGGCAACAAATAACTAAAAGACTACCTGGAAAAGTGGAAGAATTAAACTGAACTCTCTTTCCATCAGAAGACAATACCGAATCCGATTCCCTTCCTTGACCTTTGGAGAATACTTTAGAATATAGAAAACAAAATTGAAAAATGTAATGATTTTTCGGTTAGCGCGTGTTTTTGCAAAACAATTGTGCATTAAGTAAATGTTCTACAAGCTGGCAAATAAAACAAGACAAAATTGCTTGAATAGCAATTTTGCAATTGCAAAAAGTTCGTTGTTGAGTTGAAACGCAAAAAAAATGTTTTTTTTTGTATTTCAACACAACAGGTATTAAGAGAGATGGGGGTGGTAAAACGTTTTGATATTTTTCCGCCGTCTCGCTCATTTACAGTGGCTTTAAAAAATCAATATTTTGTTAATGCAGTGATAATTTTTTTTCTTTTGAACCGATTAGCAAAATCTAAGGCTCATGTTGAAGCCAAAATTTCGAAAATTATTGTTTTGGGGAATTTTTTATACAACCCTGTATATAAAATATTCGACTTACATTGTCTATGGAGTTTTAGCTTCAACATGAGCTCAAGATCGCGAAAATCGAACCACGAGCAGAAAGTATATCGCTGCAAGATCAAAAAGTTGATTTTTTGAGACCACCCTGTGAGATTTGGAGATCAAAGAAGAGTGGATGTAAAATTTCCAAAACCTTTTCAACCTATTTGGCTTCACTTTAAACTTTTGGTGTTAAGATTTTTTTCTTGTCCAAAAAACATTTTTTTCTTGTCCAACTACGGGCACGCCGCTCTCTGAGACGGGAAAATTTATTTGAGATGCTTAATTTTTACCAAAATAGTGTCTAAAATAAACAAGTTCATCCAGTCCAAAATTTAGGATAAATTTGGCTGCGTAACGTTTATTTTGTTGAGCAATTCAGCTAACCTAATAATATGATGGCTCTTTTTATTTATTTAGTAACATATATTTAATATATCTATTAATTTTCTGATTATTTTCGGAAGTTAAATGGTTGTTTCTAATCTACTCCCTGAAAAAAGTTCGTAATCCTCAATAAAAATCAGCTTGTGAGCCTTTCAGTAAAAAAGCTCTAATTTTCAAATCCTGCGTATCGATGTTACCCTATGAAATTGTTTTTGTTTACACTCCGATTTCAATCTCAGCAGGATGTTAATGAAGTTTGTTCAATACACAAAAGTAACTCCAATTAAATCGTAATGAGAGCGCTGGTATTGTCTTTGGTGGAAAATTACGTAAGAACTGGAAACAAAGGCTCTTATTTCAGTCCCGAGCCTCTTTGGTTAGACTAAATAATCCCCACAGCCCAATTCCCCAGAAATGTGTTTGCTCTGGGATTAACAGCGTTTCTCATCTTACGTTCTATTTTCCATCTGACACCTGTAAATCCATTCGGGGTTAATAATGGATTTGTATGCATTTGTAGGCTGCACTCTATGCAGTTCGGTTTGTTTATGGGCCATATTTTCACTATGCACCCATTCTAACTTCTCGCGACTAAACCGCAGGGAGTTGGAAATAGCGCACTTGCACATGTTCTTCATTTCGCTTGCAGTGAAAAATACACTGATACTCGTTTATGTGAAGTCTGCCCAGTTTATGTTAGAAATGGCTGCAATATTGTTATGAAGTTACTAGCATTGAGTTTGATTTATATTTTTTTGATCTCACATGCTCTACTATATAGATATTTTCAGTAAATCACATTTCTTTCTCAAAACATGTATAATTTTCTCCATAGGATAAATATATTTCCTATAAGATACCTAAAATATTGAAGGTAGACTAAATTATTTGATAAAAACACAGAGCTAATGGGGCTCAATTTCCTTAAAGGACCTATTGGAAAGACTTGCAAAGAACGAGTTTATTTTTTAATAATACTTACTAGTCTTTTAAGTAACAGTTTATAATATTCAACCAACAAACTCGAGTACCAAGTAGATAAGGTTTGGTTTTTTTCTTTATCGATATACTTCGGAGTAAAAGTACAAATATGTTTTCTAAGACAAATAATAAACCTGAAATTTAGTAAAGTTTCCATGCTCAATAATTCGATGCAATTCAAAGTCAAAACGTTTCGGACAGAAGTAAGCACTACACGCAAGTTTTCACTAAAAAACGTTTTCTCAGGCATACATTTACTTTTTGATTTTTTATTTCCATGATCATTTTTAACTACTTTTTTACATTTTAAGTTGAAAAGCATATTTAAAATTCAGTTTTTTTTAATATTTAGTTTTGAATTTTAAGCCATTTTTAAAGATGTTTTTTGCACATTTTCAACATTCAGTTGCGTTATACAAATAAAATAAAATACAAATAAAAACATTTGAAATAAATTATAGACATTAATTACTTTTTAAACGGAAATAGGCATACTGCATAGGCAAAATGCACTAAAAGGCAGGTACAAAGCAAAACATAACATAAAACGACCACAAATCAAAGCACTAATCACTAAGTTACTTAAAAATATTCACTTTAAATAGGATTTGAAATAATACAAATTAGATATCATCAATTACAAAACCTACGAAGTTACAATGACCATTCTAACCGTTTCTCTTCACTAATTTTTAATTCTTTCGCTATTATGGGATAGTAAAATACTAACATTTATATATTATTTAAATTTTAGCTTTGATTATAATTTTTTGGATTATTCGAAATGTTGCCATTTTAAAAATAACTAAATTCACAATAATATTAAACTGAAAAATTTACCATTTCTGCCTAACTTTAAAAAAATGTCTCAGGTGTGTCTTTTTTATACTTGGTAGAATATTGATGATCTGTGCGGAAATGATTCGTCGTCATAATTAGTTTTATTTTATGCGCGATTAGGCGTAAGCACGCTTGTAATTGAATGTTGAAATTTTCAGTAAATATATAAAGTAAATATTAAATTTGACAACTTTACTTTGAGTTGAAGACTTCCATTTGTCGTGTATGAAATGAACAAAAAAAAATGTTGCGTTTTCCTTTATTCTCGAGATTCAATCTGTTCCCATACGAAATCACAAGAAGACGCTTCCGGCGCAAAGATTTTCTTGCAGAGAAATGCGAGGATAAGCTCATGGGCTGGTTTTAATTCAAAAACTTTTCTCAAGGCTCAAAATAATAGTCGGCTTTTCGCAACGTCTTCTAAAGGGGATATTTTAATTACGTCGCGAGACAGTATGAAAGTGATAAAGGAAAGTGGGAAGATATGCGAGAAACCAGTAGTTTAGCAAAGTGAGCGTGAATTGATTTGAAAGCTTTAGTATGCATAAATTTATCTTTGCATAATATTGGGAGGATAATTATCTTTCAACCGCTTGCTTAACTAAATTGTATTCTTCTCAGTTTGAGACAGTTTCAAACTTATAAAACGAACACCTCAAGCTCATACTCATAAATATTGCCATTCAATAAATTCATTCCCCGTAAACAATCAAAGCAGCTGTGTTTCGAAAAAGTTTCAAGGAAAAGACTTACTTACAAAACAACTGAGAACGACAAGAATGTACTGTTTCATCGATTCACTTAAAACCATGTTTTGGAGATAGTGCTTTCTGTGGTTATTCCATTGAAAAGTTTATAAGTGAGAAACACGTTCAAAGAACAGAAATAACTTTCTGCATGTGTACTGGATAGAAGTTAAAAGAAGTTAAAATTCTTTACTGTATTTTTTTCTATTTTTCATTTCTATTACAGAGAGAAAATGTACTGGGACTTCATATACTGAGTGTTTTATAAACTGTTTCGCTTTCAAACATTTTTTAAAATAGTTTGTAACTTTCAAACGCCCGTTTTGCTGAAAATGGAGTAACTACTTAGTTGAAAATTAGTTGAATAAATTAATATTTCTTCTTATTGGTGGTTCCTGATCTATCACTTTGGCTCTCCGTTAAAATGTTGAAATTTCATAAAAAAATGTCGTAAACTTTACCCTGTTGCATTATCACTGTGTAATAAATTGCCACAATTGTACATTATTGAACAGTTAACAGTACTGAACGATTGTATTCAGATAATTACACTTTTTACTTAAGACCAATACAATAATATCTGAAACGACAAATATCAGAATCTTAATAAACACAATAAGACAGATAATTGGGTTAAATATTGCCAATCTGGGATAACCATTATATTTTTTAAAGGATAATGGCAGAGGTCTAAGTATTTTAATGGCTTTTTTCGTCGCATTCATAAATATTGTAAAATGGATAACATATTTGTCAATGATTTAAGAAAACATTTTTTTTAAATAACGCAACCGTTGAAAATATCAAAATAAGTCCTTGAGTCAGAATAAAAATCTCCGAAGAAGAACGTATCATAATACGTAAAGAGTGTAAATGAGCACCGCCTGGGAGAAGATATTGCTCCAAAACCGTTCAAAGATTGGTTGAGTA
The DNA here is from genome assembly GCF_020466585.1 of Dendroctonus ponderosae. Classification (NCBI taxonomy): domain Eukaryota; kingdom Metazoa; phylum Arthropoda; class Insecta; order Coleoptera; family Curculionidae; genus Dendroctonus; species Dendroctonus ponderosae. Next base: position 6,658,739 of record NW_026018165.1, on the reverse strand, counting down.
ATAATTTAAGTTATTAGTTTACGCAAGGTTTACCCTGGTTGCTTCCAGAAATTCCTAAATGAGATTTTCCTAAATGATCCCTACTATGGTGAAGAATTGGACTTATTTAAAGTTTGAAAATGTTTAATTATTTCCACTTAAACTTAACAATAAATAAATCAAAAATAATAAATCACATGTGATTAAACATATTTACGTTTCTCTTCTTGAAAGTTAAGGAATTATAATATTTTGTATATTTTTAAAAAAACTTACGCATGCAACCACGTTTTTATATATTATTTTAAGTCTTCAAGTATTAAATTATTTCTTGCATTTTATCAAAGTAAACAAATTTTCAATTCAAATAACGAACTTCAAAAAAATTTGATTTTACCACATTTTATCTGCAAATGATCACAAGACTGGCGAAAAGCGCGAACTTAAAAATAATTCGCTTTTTAAAAAAATTGCTGTCTTAGGAAGTGATTTATTGCTATAACTAAAATACATATTTGGTTTATATAGTGTTTTCATTTTTTATTTTGACTATAATGATTGGAAAAGTAAATTAAGTACTGACCTGATGTATTTTAAAAATACAAACAACAGTTAGTTATGGATAGAACGTGTATTATTTTATTTATTAAAATTGTTGTCATAGTTAACAGAATTGTGGGTTTTAATGCACTAAAATCCTTCGTGGAAATTTGGCTCATATCAAATGGATCCCAACAATTTTTAATAAAAATATGTATATATTCTGCGTAGTGTATTCGGAAATAAATAAACGCTGATACATAAATGGCTTTCGTTAATAATAAATATACTCAAAGAATTGTTATCAAACTGGAAAATTCAACCAGAGATAACTACTAAAAAGTACGCAAACAGTACTATTCATTCTGTCTTGACTTCTAAAAACGGAATTTGGCCTTTTAGAAAATGTGTATTATTAACTACATATTGAATTAATAACGCAAAATACTGCTCTATTATCTAATATCGTAGATTTTCCTGTTTCTTGGGCTCGTTCGGTTATAAAATCTGCTCAAAAGGAACCTATATTATCCCAGAAAAATGTGCTTTAGAGTCGGAAAATTTCCTCTGCATGTCATAGCAGCAACATCTTTATTCTTCGTTATGAAAAACTGGCTTCGTGCATGCCCAGGTCCGTTTTTTAGTCAAACTTGACTTTTTATTTTTAAACTAACGCTGTTCTTAAATCACTCGAATTCTACGTGCACAAACTGGCAAGGCCTCTTACGAAATTTCAATAATCCAAGTGTACTTTGAACGCAATGTAAATTTGTGACATTTAGCAGAATTTAACAATTTGTAATTACGAAAAGACAGTAACTTATTCTTTCCTTGTAATTAAAGAGATCTAAATTATTCGTCGCTCACAACTGATTTACTATCGAATGAGTGACGTTATATAACTCTCCATAAATATTTTTGTATTATAGAACTGATTTTGTAAGCAGCCTTGAAACTTCTTCGTTTTTACTGAACCCTATTTAATTACTATTAACAATCGATCATTTTGCAATGCTCTACTACGTCGTCTAACTTTGGAATTAAAGGACTAAACTTCCAAAGCCATTTAATGTCTAGTTCAGCTTAGCTCAAACGACTCAGAACATTAGCAAGAGCTCTGATAACAAGACTTTTTGATCGAACGACAATACCCATAGATGGTGCCCTGTAATTCAGGAGGTTTCAGGTGTTATTGTTCAAATTAATTTCCTGCTGTATAGTGAAATATTCTCATATATTATAACAAAATCGATAAATCACTGACATCAAAGCATTGTGCATCCCGAGTAGATTTTGCCGTTGCAGTTTTGCGTCGTTTTAATGAGACTTTATTAATTAATTTTCCATAACCGGCAACGTAAAAACAACTTCGAACGTTCTTAATTGTTTTTCAGCGCTGACGGGAATTGAAAGCGAAATCACTTCTGCTTACATTAGTTTTTTTTGCAAAGTTAATGAAACCACACAAAAGTACAGGTACTTTTTCAAACGATTTTTTATTAAATACATTAATTAAAATTAAAGTTGTGCTGCATCAGCATGGAATAAAAATTGGATTTAACAAACAATTTGTATTAACAGGACAATTTAAAGAGAAACAGTGCCTCATGAAACAAAATATCAATATTCTCCCAAATAGAAACCAAATAATTAGCTAAATCTGCTTTCAAAATGGTGTTAGTCGATTTTATATTTTGCCCAGATACTTTACTGTGGGTATCTAAAAGTATAAAATAGAAGGTAAATTTGGAATTTAAATTGAATCAAATTAAAAAAAAACTATAAAATAATGAAGCTTGATTGCAATATTTGTCCATGTTATGCGATTAAAATTACTTTGATTAAAACTTTTATTAACATGGACCATTTTGGATATTCATCATTTTGAGAAAACTTTTAATATAATATATTTTTTATACCTTTAGATCGAAGTATTAACTTTTTGCTACAGTTATATTACTTTCAAGGAAATCATATTTGAAAGTTGAGTACATTTCGTGGAACAGAATATTGAATTCTTTTAATGAAGTTCTATGGAAGCCCTTTATAGATGAAAGCTCTGTCTGAAAATAAGCAGTTATTTATTATAGATTAAAGTTCATTACAGTTATTGTGGCCATTGACACAAACGGCTGTAAAATACCAATTTTAAAAAAGAGCGGCTCAAATAAAAATAAATATTTTTTTTCTTTGGTAGTTATAATAAATTTCCTTTTGGAATTGCGAAATATATAATAATAGAATCGTTCCGTACGAAGTGCTATAATACTGTAAATCTAAGTTTCATTACTGAAACACGCACACCTCAGCCTACAATTTAGATATTTTCAAACAAGTAGAAGGTCTCAGTTTATTTTACTTTTGAACAAACTGAAACTGAAATTTTTGTTTTGAGATTCTACATTTTCTGCACATCTTAATTACAAATCGGATGCCATTTCCTTGCTGTTTACTATTTAATTTACAAGATAATCATGTGTGAAAACCAAGCAATTTCAACCCGAATTTACTAAAAAGCTCATATTATTTCTTGCAGCAAATCAAACATTTTGTAGTTTGGAGTAATACATTTTTTTTCGTTAGCTGGAGCGGTTTAACCACTTTCCAAATTAAATGATCACTAATTGGATAAGTTGTTAGTTTCTTTTAACCTTCAGGATTTCCAATTGTTAACAGATAACTTATAATGCATGCTTGCTTGTTTTATATCCGAAGTAAAGCTTATGTGAATATTACATAGCTACGAAATAATTCAAGTAGATTTGCTAACTGGATTAGATATGCGTATTTCAAATCATTTCAATATAAATAATACTAAAGCTAAAAATCCTTAATAAATTTCGAATGCCTCTGAAAATGTGAGCTGGACGAAATTCAGTTTTTTTATTGTAAAGGATATAGGAATGGAGCCGCTATCAAATAAAGCGGAAATATGCCCACTGTAAAAGCACATCTTTCTGGAATGGTGTAGGTTACGTAAAACGATCTTTTGGACGGATTTGATGAAATCACAAACATGAGAAATGGGATATATGGCGATGAGTATAATGGAAGACCTAGATGTTATTATA
>NW_026018165.1:6651217-6655097 GCF_020466585.1 Dendroctonus ponderosae | reverse complement strand
TATATAATTTTTAGTTAATAAGAACTTAAAAAATATATCTTTTGGTAGAAAATAATAAATAATTTATAAATGTATTTGTGTTAAGCGATATTTTTACCTAATACTCATCTAGAGAAGTTCCAAGAAATCTCCTAAACATAACGCAAAACGAAATCAATTATTGAAGCTATGATTACCTTCTTTAAGATATTAAAGATTGTACATTCCAGAATTCATAATTTTTTGAACATAATTCGGGACAAATACCACAAGTTTAATGCTTTTGGCGTTAAGGTTACATTAAATTCGACGTTATATTTCCAACGAGCAGCATTTGTTTTGCATAGATTAATTAAAAAAGGATGTAAATATTTATTATGCGCAATAGCTGTAAAAAAACTCTAGAACTCTGAAATTCGCCAAGCATGAAGGTTTCTGAGTATGGGATAATAAGACCTATGTTGGTCAATAATCGAATATTTTACATTCATAATATATTTAATTCGTATTTCAATTGATAGGTCCTTATTAATTGGATAGTTATATTGTTTTAGTTTTGATTACATTGAAAATATTGCTACTTTACGATTATTTCCGGATAATAGTAGCAACTGTAGATACAACTTAAACATTACTTCTATTCTAGACATTTTCACATATGTGATCAAACATGTGATTCGAACTTTGAAAAATGAACAAGCTTAAGTCGAATACTGTAACCGAGCTAAACGTTTTGGCATCTTCACATACATAAATAATATAAAAAATAACTTAGTTGGTATACAAAATTAGAACAGAAAAAACATATTTTACGTATACTCGAGTACGTTAGAATCTGCATGCCATTAAACTATTGACTAATTTATGATTTAATTTATTGCAAAAAACTCAGTTTCTAAAACAATTCATTCTTTCGATCGTTTTTTATGTTACATAATCCGGCACAACGAAGTAAAGGATTTACAACCCTTTGCAAGAACAACTGACTGTTTTTTATTTGTCACACAGCACAGTCCAGCGTGGTTCTTAAATTAATTGATTCTAATTAGCAGTTTCAATAATAGTTCGTTTTATGCTGAAACAAAAAAGTCGAAGTTTAAAGTTGTTTGCAGATATGTTCCAAAAACTGTTGGCAGGCAGAATGCACTTTTGCATCGTAAAATATTTATATGAAAATTTCCAACTTTCTAGAGTGATGAAGACATGAGTCATAAACTACCCTTCTGAACTGATAGTGGAGTAGGTGGAAAATTGGCCATACATGAGATGGAAATTGGTTTATTTTATAAATAAAGAAAAATAACAAACTATTAGTTATTCAAGCTTAATAAGAAAGTAATTTTCTACTAAGACAATTAAGAGTTTTAATTGCTTTGCTGCTGTTTTATTTGCATTTTATGATGTTTAGGCATCTGCACAAACCACAAACTTGGGATTAATAAAAACTTAGTGTCTCCTTAATTGGCCATCAGGGAGGCGATTTTTCATTAACTCATAAACATTTATAATGAAAAATACAAGTTAACAAATGTACGCCGCAAAGATATCAGTAAATAGTATTTGATAGCAGTAAAATAAGATTGTATTTTGCAATTAATGTTAGTTTTAAATTAATTAAAATTTTAAGCGAAAAACATACTTCAAGCTAGCACATTTTCTTAGCCGAACGCAGTAAAATAATAGAAATATGATTATTTTCTAATTTTTCGGCGAATTATTTTATTCCAGATAAATATGGTTAATGTCCCTAAACGGAATTAATGAAATGATAGCTAAGAAACTGAAAAGCTTGTTAATAAATCTTTGCCACAAGTTTAATTACAAGATTTGGAAGCACAGAGTGGTCGGGATTCATCCACCAAATATTTCTATTATTTGGAAATATTGAAATATCCGCTTTTGAACTTTTAATCGCATTTAATATCTTTTTCATTGTGATTGAAATGTCTGTCATTCACTTGCTGTATGAAGTACTGGCTAAAATTTAAAATTCGAAATTGGAGCTGTATTTGCTGCTTGATTTACCGAAAACAGAATGTTGAAGGTTTGCTTTAAAAAATACCGCCAATAAATTCATCGGGAAATTCTGCTGGCTCTTTTCGAAGACCACCCAGGTTCTTAGATTAGACATCATGAGTTAATAATACATATTACTTTAATAATTAGCATTCCGCATTTGATTGTGTTTTAAGACTGAATGTTACTCTTTATATTTTTTCTGCGCGCATATAAATTTACAATTACTTACAAATTTGTATTTTACGTACAGCAATCTATTAATAACAAGTCGAAAAAATCCGGTCGTAAAATTTACTAAAACATCATAGTTTTAACAGATTCTCATATCTATCAGTATTAACAATTATTACAGCACGATTATTTTGGGCTACTTGAGCCTACTGTTTGAGGGTAATTCCGTAGGCGCCATTTGAGAATTAATATTACATTTATCCTTTAGTCCGAAGGGTAACAAATGGCTTAAACAATACATACGAGCACCACTCCATTCAAGTCCTAATCCATATTTTCAAAAAACTACTGTATAAATTAATTTAACAAGCAAAATTAATTTTAATTCAAACCGCTTCCGTAAGTTTTTGTTTTAATTCCGTAGCTGGACAACTCCATGATTTGTTTGCAACAACACAATTGAGTAATGGAATGGATATAGTGGAACAGCGAGATTAATGCGTTACAGAGTTTTCCGTACCAACTAAATAAATTGTGTCGGAAAAGTTGCTTGCCGAGTTCTACCTAATTCCAAAAAATCGAGAGAAGTTGTAACCCGTAAAAACTGACCATTAATCTTGCCGATATCCCGCCTATCGACGAGATAGTTTTTACCAGTTTTCCCATGCTTCTTATAACCGTGTGCCCCATCTATCATGTATCTATTTATTACATCTGTTCAAGTAGGTAGTCCTGCTGACTACATCAATCAAATCGAGTGAGGTTGCTCAAAGTGGACGAAAGAAATATTCACTAAATGGATACAACACTAAAAATTAGCCAAACCAACCAAGTAATACAATTTAAAACTCAAAAAAATGCAGACTCGATTGATGAATGTTTAACTATGGTCTACGAATCCAGCGATAAGGAATTAAATCCATCGATTCGAACATACAAAACATTAACAAATTGAATACATAAAGCATCCCTTACAGCCATATAAACTGACTCCCAGGCCGTCATAATAATCGTTAATACGTGTAATGACCTGCAGCTGATTACCGAATTTCCATGTATTGGTCCTGATCATTATTAACCGATTTCCGGTTCATTCAATTATTATTGCTGAAATAGTTACCCGGAATATTTGTGTCAGTTGATTATAAATCGGTTTTCGGCTTGCAAATAATTGAAAAGATCCAAAATATTTGTTAGCTGAAAATCAAGCATAATTAGCGAATTAAATGAGCGCACAAGGTAAACATCATTTATGGACGGCGATCATTAATAATTACACCAAAACCAAAACTATTAATATTAAATAGTTATTTGCCAAACTAGTAGGGTAAGCTATGTTTTACTGAGTTCAATCAGCTTCAGTTGCGTGCGGAATATAGTTTAAACGTCACATAGCTACGATAGAATACATTACTGAAGCACCTTTGGTCAGGCAGATCGTTTTATAGACTTTGACGCCTTTTATAAATTATGTATGTTTGCTCTCTAGTTTGTTATGCTGATGAAATTATATTAAGTTCTTTCACTTCATTATACTACCATTAAATACATAATTTCATTGGGGCACTAAGGTTATATAATGTTATGTTCTCATTTTAGTGTAAATAATATATTTCTTAGATAAGTTCTATATTGTTGAGGCGGATTCATTTTTTTACAAACTTCTTTTTGGGTATTTCGCCTCAAAAATTTTTGTCTTTAAAAAAGACAG